>NC_092723.1:67865766-68209756 GCF_047496885.1 Scyliorhinus torazame | reverse complement strand
CGGTTGTTGGCAAGATTCTATAATCCATTGTTAAGGATGAGATTTCTAAATTCTTGGAAGTGCAGGGTCGGATTAGGACAAGTCAGCATGGATTTAGTAAGGGGAGGTCGTGCCTGACAAACCTGTTAGAGTTCTTTGAAGAGATAACAAATAGGTTAGACCAAGGGGAGCCAATGGATGTTATCTATCTTGACTTCCAAAAGGCCTTTGATAAGGTGCCTCACGGGAGACTGCTGAGTAAAATAAGGGCCCATGGTATTCGAGGCATGGCATGGATTGACGATTGACTGTCAGGCAGAAGGCAGAGAGTTGGGATAAAAGGTTCTTTTTCGGAATGGCAACCGGTGACGAGTGGTGTCCCGCAGGGTTCAGTGTTGGGGCCACAGCTGTTCTCTTTATATGTTAACGATCTAGATGACGGGACTGAGGGCATTCTGGCTAAGTTTGCCGATGATACAAAGATAGGTGGAGGGGCAGGTAGTATGGAGGAGGTGGGGAGGCTTCAGAAGGATTTAGACAGTTTAGGAGAGTGGTCCAAGTGGCTGATGAAATTCAACGTGGGCAAGTGCGAGGTCTTGCACTTTGGAAAAAAGAATAGAGGCGTGGACTATTTTCTAAACGGTGACAAAATTCATAATGCTGAAGTGCAAAGGGACTTGGGAGACCTAGTCCAGGATTCTCTAAAGGTAAACTTGCAGGTTGAGTCCGTAATTAAGAAAGCAAATGCAATGTTGTCATTTATCTCAAGAGGCTTGGAATATAAAAGCAGGGATGTACTTCTGAAGCTTTATAAAGCATTAGTTAGGCCCCATTTAGAATACTGTGAGCAATTTTGGGGCCCACACCTCAGGAAGGACATACTGGCACTGGAGCGGGTCCAGCGGAGATTCACACGGATGATCCCAGGAATGGTAGGCCTAACATACGATGAACGTCTGAGGATCCTGGGATTATATTCATTGGAGTTTAGGAGGTTGAGGGGAGATCTAATAGAAACTTACAAGATAATGAATGGCTTAGATAGGGTGGATGTAGGGGAGTTGTTTCCATTAACAGGGGAGACTAGGACCCGAGGGCACAGCCTTAGAATAAAAGGGAGTCACTTTAGAACAGAGATGAGGAGAAATTTCTTCAGCCAGAGAGTGGTGGGTCTGTGGAATTCATTGCCACAGAGGGCGGTGGAGGCCGGGACGTTGAGTGTCTTTAAGACAGAATCATAGAATCATAGAAGTTTACAGCATGGAAACAGGCCCTTTGGCCCAACCAGTCCATGCCGCCCAGTTTTTACCATTAAGCTAGTCCCAGTTGCCCGCACTTGGCCCATAACCCTCTATACCCATCTTACCCATGTAACTATCTAAATGCTTTTTAAAAGACATAATTGTACCTGCCTCTACTACTACCTTTGGCAGCACATTCCAGACACTCACTACCCTCTGAGAGAAGAAATTGCCCCTCTGGGCCCTTCTGAATCTCTCCCCTCTCACCTTAAACCTATGCCCTCTAGTTTTAGACTCCCCTACCTTTGGGAAAAGATGTTGACTATCTACCTTATCTATGCCCCTCATTATTTTATAGACCTCTATAAGATCACCACTAAGCCTCCTACGCTCCAGGGAAAAAAGTCCCAGTCTATCCAGCCTCTCCTTATAACTCAAACCATCGAGTCCCGGTAACATCCTAGTAAATGCTAGAAGTTGATAAATTCTTGATTTCTCGAGGAATTAAGGGCTATGGAGAGAGAGCGGGTAAATGGAGTTGAAATCAGCCATGATTGAATGGTGGAGTGGACTCGATGGGCCGAATGGCCTTACTTCCACTCCTATGTCTTATGGTCTTATATAGCTGCCCTGTGGACCAACTGGACCTCCGCCCTCCGACTCTGCTCCCAGTCAGTTGCACTCTCTGTAAACTCCTGGCTCCCTTCTCGCTCTTTGCGGAAATGTAGGAAATTAAGTGAAAGGAGCACCTTACTCCCTCCTCACCTAACTCCCTCAGTCACCAAACTCTCACTATATCACTCAAATGCGCCAGATTCAGCACTCAGTGCAAACAAAGTCTGCACTGTAGGTGGATCACTTTTATACTATGAATCTAGCCTCTGAAAACTGGCCTAATCCAATTAACTAATTGACAAGCTCCAGCTGCAAGTACCTACAAGTAGAACCTTTGTTTAAAGCTGATTGAAAATTCACCTTCTTCTAAACCAAACAGCAACTTTTAATTAACTAAATAAAAGAAAGACTAGATAAAAATGAACCCTTATACTACCTCAGTCACCAAACTCTCACTATAGCACTCAAATGCACCAATGTTGAGAATTCAGAGTCCGAAAGCCCTGTGGGCTAAATCGCTGACTTTTAAAAAGCAGACCAAGCAGGCCAGCAGCACGGTTCAATTCCCGTAATAGCCTCCCCGGACAGGCGCCGGAATGTGGCGACTAGGGGCTTTTCACAGTAACTTCATTGAAGCCTACTTGTGACAATAAGCGGTTTTCATTTCATTTTCATTTCATCCCACCTGCTGATTCCCATGCTTGAATTCTCACTTAAAATGCACAGAAATATTACCCCAAAACAACAAGTACAAGTTGTGTTTTGAAAAAATAAGCGATCAAACAATTCCCGTCACAACTGGGGCCTCCAGGCTGGAATCTTTGCTCTGAAGTCCCAGGATAAAAACATTCCTTCAGCTATAAGACTGGCTTCTGGCTAACCCTATCTAATTTTATCTTACCTTATTTGACTTAATCTAATTCGAACTAACCTTCCATGTGCCATACAGATGGAGGAATAGTGGAGCCTTTCGCCAATCTCTTCTCCCTTCCCCCATGGGTCAGCAGATGTATGTACTGGTAGCCCTCCCATAGGTTTGAAAAATAATTTAAAACAATCTACTCGCTCCCCCAGTTCTGTCTAAAGCCAATTTTAAGGCCTGGAAACCATATACACAGGATGTTGCCACTACTCACTAGAAACAGAGTGTAAGCTAATCGCCCTCTCAAAATTGTTGTTCCATTCAAGTAGATCATTGATGATCTGTACTTCACCCCCATCTATGCTGCTATCATTGTATAACCTGAAAAACAATCTGTCATCTTGGGTTAAGCTGCAACTATTCACCAATGGCCTCATCCTTTTTGTAGTATAACGGGTGTGGTATTTTTAAAGGATAGGCGTGCAGATCATGAAGGTACAAACAATAGCTTTATTGAAAAGGTGTCTTCTGTACAGGCTGTTAGATAGACTGACTGTTAGCCCACCCAAACTGCCGACGACATAATCAACATGTCATGTGATCAAACTCTTAAAGTGTTCTTGTTCCAAATAGGAGCAAACATGAATACACAACACTTTCCCCCCCTTTATACCAGAGGTTCCTGCGATGTAACACAGTATAAAATTAACAACCAAACTTTACAATATGAACAATTAACAAATACAACAGTCAATAAGTTAGATGTTTCAATTCCTGTGTAGTATTTCAATTTTTTTTTAGAGTATCCAATTATTTTATTTTCCAATTAAGAGGCAGTTTAGCGTGGCCAATCCACTTAACCTGCACATCTTTGGGTTGTGGGGGTGAAACCCACGCAGACAGGGGGAGAATATGCAAACTCCACACAGGCAGTGCCCGGGGCCTTAGCGCCTTAGGCAGCAGTGCGAACCACTGCACCACAGTGCTGCCTGATTCCTGTGCAGTTGTCAGTGAACCTCAACCGTCTGCTTTTTCTTGTTGACTGTAACCTCTGGTGTTTTTGGTGCTGTTTGGATGTTGTTGGTAGTTTTCTCAGCGGGAGTCAATGTAGGATTTGGATGTTGACTCATGTTGAAATGTCCTCAACTGAGGCACTGTCTTCCACCGTTGTTTCTGGTATTATTAGATTCTCCGGTATGTACAGGTCTTCACTTGGCACAGTTTGTTGTGGACTCTCGGTTGACCCTGCCTCTGGCAACCTTGTTCTAGCTGCTAAAAGTTGTTCAGCGTGTCTTCTCCCATCATCATCCCGGGTTTGAACGATGCAGGAGAGTGGCCCTGTCTGCTATTACAACAGCAGGTATCCTTCTCACTGGTGGTATAGTTTCTTGCCAATACTTCCAGACCTTTATGAAAAACATATGGTGGGACTCTACGAATCTGAGACTAAGTGCTGACGCCTACGCAGAATTTGTGGATTTTCACGACAGCAAAATTAGGGCCGATTCTGTATCGGGTGCATTTGGACGGCCGTTGGAGGTGGATCAAGGGCATAGGGCTCAAATGAGGAATCCCCAGGGGAGAGAGCTGCCGAGGGTTATTGTCATGTGGCTACACCGGTTCCTGGACAGGGAGCCGATTACGAGGTGCTGCACCTGGGAGGGCAGTGAAATTCAAATATACCAGGACCTGGGTGCAGAGTTGACAAGGGGGGGGGCGAGTTTCAACAAGGTCAAGGCAGCCCTCTACAAGAAGGGAGTGAAGTTTGGGCTCCTGTACCCGGCATGTGTGTGGGTGACCTACGAAGGCCGAGAATCCAGGACCGTAGACCTGGAGAGGCGGTAGAATTTGACAGAGACAATGGACTGGCAGGAGAAGGTGGATCTTGAACATTTTATGGAGATGTTAATATGATGTTGCTGTTAACTTATGCTTGGGGCCATTTCTTTCTTTTCCGGCTTCAGGTTTGTTTTTTGTTCTTTTTTAAGGGACTCTTTGTTTGGGTTTGGGGTGGGGATGTTGTTGGTTTGTTTGCACTAATGTTCGAGCGGGGTAGGATGCTAGGCACCATGGGTGGGGACCGCCAGGCTAGCTGGGTGGGCTAGTTCACGGATGAGCAATGGGGGATGAGTGGAAGGTCAGTGGGGGGAGGGGGTCAGGGGCTGTTGCTGGGGGGTCTGGGGGCGGAATGGGGGGGAGGAACTGCTGACAGGGCTAGGGCTTGTAAAATGTAAGGGGAGGAGGATCGAGGGCGGTGGCAGCCGGAGGGTGGGCCTGAGGAGGTGCGGGGGAATCCTAAAATGAGGGGCGTGGCAATTTTGGTCAATAAGCGGGTGGCGTTCGAGATGGGAAGTATAGTGGCAGACTCTGGGGCTGGTACGTTATGGTAACTGGGAAACTGGATGCCGGTGGTGTTGGTCAACATCTTTGCCCCGAACTTGGACGACGTGGAATTTATGAGACGGATGCTGGGGAAGATTCTGGACCTAGACTCTCATCGGCTGATTATGGGGGGGGACTTTAATACGGTCCTGGATCCGAGACTGGACCGGTTGAGCTCAAGGTTGGGGAGGATGTTGGCTACGGGGGTTCATGGAGCACATGGGGGGGTGGACCCATGGAGATTTTGGAGGCCGAGGGTTAATGACACACGGCAGGTACGGTCTGGGAGGCACTGAAAGCAGTGGTCAGGGGGAGTTAATTTCGACTCGGGTGCACAGGGAGAAGGCAGAGCAGGTGGAGATAGAAAGACTAGTGGGGGAAATCCTGCAGGTAGACAGGAGATATGCAGAGACCCCGGAGGAAGGGCTGCTAAAGGAACGCCAGAGATTGCAAATGGAATTTGGGTTGGTAACCACGGGTAAGGCGGTAGAGCAGCTGCGAAAGGTGAGATGGGCGGTATACGAGTACAGGGAGAAAGCGAGAAGGATGCTAGCGCAGCAGTCGAGGAAGCAAGAGGCGGCGAAAGAAATTGGGAAAGTGAAGGACACGGGAGGGAACACGGTCTTGGACTCGGCGGGGTGAATGGGTGTTTAGGGAGTTTTATAGTTAATTGTATAAGTCGGAACCCCGGATGAAATGACGGTCCTCCCGAAGTTTTTGTTTGTTTTCCAGTCTCCCAATTTTTATTCCCAAGGTGTTCTTCAAAAAGGTGAATGCCTGGATCTCGGCATTTGTTTGGGCGGGTAAAACCCCGCGGGTGAAAAATAGGCTGCTGGAGCAGAGGCATTGGGGACGCGAGGGAGGGTTTGGCCCTCCCGAATTTCATCAACTATTACTGGGCGCCGAATATTGCGATGGTCAGGAAATGGGTAGTGTGGGGGGAGGGATCGGCATGGGAACGGGTGGAGGTGGCACCTCATGCCAGGACATGAGCTTGGGGGAATTATTGACGGCACCTCTGCCGTTCTCGCCGGCCCGGTACACCACAAGCCCGGTATAGTGGCAGCTCTGAGGATATGGGGACAGTGGAGGCATCATATGGGATTAGAGGGGGCATCGGTATGGGCGCCGATATGTGATAACCACCGGTTCACTCCGGGGGGGGTTTCAGAGTGGATCGAGAGATTTGGAGATCACTTTATTGATGAGAGTTTCCCGAACCCGGAGGAGATGGAGGAGGAGTTTGAGTTGCCAGGGGGAAATGGGTTTTGGTATCTGCAGGTGAGGGATTTTGTGCGGAGGCAGGTTTCAACTTACCCGTACCTGCTGCCCCAGGGGCTACAGGATAAGGTGGTGTTGACAGGGCCGAATCTACTATGAAACTAATGAAGCTTAAGCTTCAGGGCCCCTAATCCCGGAGAGGCCCCAGAAGCGACTTTAATCCACATTGCTTAAAAATGTTGGGTCTACTGTATGAGAAGGGGTTTAAAATTTTTTTTTTAATAATATAGTGTAATTCAATACAAAATAATAGTTAAAATAAAAATTAAACGGTTATTAAAGTATTATGTAGGCTAGCCGTAAACAAAAAAACTTTCAAATTAAGGGTGTTTCATTCTAAATATATTTAATATAAAATAATTATAAATAATTTGAAACACTATTAACATTTATGACAGAAATACAAACAGTAGGTGACACGTCGTAACAAAAAAGGGGAGCCGTTGAAAAGGCAATCACAATGCTAACGTGAATTTTCAACGTGATAGCACTCGTCATAGCGATCTAGACAAGAACTTTTTTCAATAAAGTGTTCATATGGATACAATATTTTAATTACCCCAACTCAAATATAAATGTTATATTTAGAAAAGTAAGATAAGTAATAAAGGTGAAATAGTGTTAGATTAGCCTAAGCCTATTGTTTTTATGAAGAGGTGAACAGAAGGTAGACTACGACCGCATAGCCTAGGCTAATAATGTATTACAAGTATTTATGAAAAAGTAATAAAAGTGTGAATTTGTGTTAAATTACAGGTGTTTATTATGAAAAGTGTTCAAATAGTGGTAAAATTGTGTTACACTACCTTAGCCTATGAGTTTTGGTGGCCTAGTCTTGCCTAACTTGTCTAGCCTAGCGTAGGCTAGCTTGAACTTGGCCGAGTTTAGCCTATTTAGCTTATTTAGTATAAATCTTTAAAAATGGCGCTTTACTTTCTGAGAAGGGGTTTTAAAAAAAACCTTTCTCAGAAAGTAGACCTAAAATTTTTTCCATTCAAAGCATGTGACAATAGTCGCACGACTCAAATTGATTAATCAACAACCTAGACACCAAGTACTACTCTATTATTGTTGACTCTACGCCTGACCTGACACATGTTGACCAGCTGGTAATTGTGGTTCGATACTGCTATAATGGAAAACCCTGTGAGAGATTTTTTACCGATAGAAAACCATTCATCCACGACCTTGTTCAACAAAATACAACAAGTCATGGGTGAACATAAGCTTTCACTTGAAAATAACCATGATCAATCCTACGATAATGCATCTAACATGAAGGGCTTGGAGAAAGGGCTGCAAGCACTCTTTAAAAACATTAACAGGTACGCAGACTATGTACCATGTGCAACCCATTCACTTAACCCTGTTGGATAAAAGGCAGTGTCTACTGTACCTGAAGTTGTTGACTATTTTGGCATTTTGCAGGAGCTGTATGTTTTCTTTTCTGGATCTCCACGAAGATGGGGGATTTTAAACACACAGGGCAATCTACATTTTTCTCCAAACAGATTAAGTGTAACTAGATGGTCTGCACACTATGAAGCAGTCCGGGCAATTAAAAATGGATATATGGGTATTTTACAAACTCTTAAACATATTTTGAAGACTCAGAAGAGAAGCCTGAATGTAAACGAGATGCAAAGAATTTATACCACAAGTGGTAAAGCTGAAATATGCTATTTTAACAGTCGTTTGGGAAGAAGTGCTGGAGCGTTTCAACAAAACAAGTAAGAAACTCCAAAGCCCTGGTTTTGATGTATTTGATGGCTATCTTCTGCTATCATCTTTACTTTTGTTTGTTAAAGAACTCAGAGAAAATTCAGCCGATAGGATTGCACACTATGAATCAGAAAGAAAAGGTTTGTGTGACGATATCACCTCAAGTTATTCTGATGCTTCCAAACGCATTGTTCCAAGGAAATTTTCAGATGGAACAAGTGGTATTGCTTCTTTGAGAGGAGCTGACAAATTTAGGATAGAAGTTCTATCTCAACTCTATGACTGCTTGATAATCTAGTTACGCAAGAGGATTGACCCATTTGAGCAGATTGCGAAAAGGTTCAAGTTCCTCTCAGAATTGGTGAACAATTCTGAAATTGATGAGGACAGTATTAAACCCAGAATATCGTATTACAAAGATGATATTGACCACAAGTTAGTAAACGAGTGTTATCAGTTCAAAGAATATTTGCACCTTAGGAAATCCCAGAACACAGAGGTAAACACGCCATCTAAAATGCAATGCGCAGAAGTTCTTCAGCTTATTTGTGAGCAACACCTAATTGAAGTGTTCCCCAATATTACTACTGCGCTTAAGCTGTACTTGACAATGCCTATCACGAGCTGTGAAGCAGAAAGGAATTTTTCAAAGCTATCCTTTATAAAGAACAAATTTTGGTCTACCATGACTGAAGAGCGCTTAAATTCTTTATGCATATTGTCTCTAGAAAATGACATTGCAAGGAAGCTCTCATATGACAAAACTGTACATGAATATGTTGCTGGAAAAAAACAGAAAAAAGAGTATTTTGTAAAATGTGCTTCATGTAGTATGTATTCTCATAGGTGTCTAAAATAAAAGATTATATTGACTGTGGTCTTTTCTATGTTTTATTTCATCATTCTATGATGCATCATGCATGTATATAACATTTCCCTAATTTTCATCCCCCCATAACTCGAAAACTATAAGGCATAAGAAATTTTTATTCACACCAGTGACTTTGACATGTAAGATAATCCAATACAGCAATTTAAATCAAAATCTGAGATGTAGTGGTTAAATTTTTAAAAAATTTGTGGTGATCTGTCTTGGAACAACCCCATTGAAGAAGATAACAGTGGTTACCCAGACCTCATTGCTGGTTGCGAAGGGGCCCCCATAACAGTTCAAGCTTCAGGGCCCCAAAAATGTAGGTCCGCCACTGGGTGTTGAGATCAGGAGTCGGAGAGGGGAAGACCTTGGCGATCTATTAGGAGCTGATGGACTGGGAGGGGTACCTGATAGAAAGTGGGAAGAAGAGCTGGGTGGGGAGGTGGAGACCAGGTTCTGGGTGGAGGCCCTTAGGAGAGTTAATGCATCCTCGCCGTGTGCCAGGCTCAGCCTGATACAGTTTAAGGTGGTCCACAGGGCACACATGGATAAGCAGGTTTTTTGAGGAGGTGGAGGATAGGTGCGGGCGCTTTGCGGGGGGGTCCTGCGAACCACATCCATATGTTTTGGGCCTGTCCAAGGCTGAGGGGTTTTGGCAGAGGTTTGCTGATGTTATGTCAGAAGTATTGCAAATGAGGGTGGTGCCAAGTACAGAGGTGGCGATGTTCAGTGTGTCGGAAGACCCGGGAGCCCAGGGGGTGAGAGAGGCCGACATCCTGTCCTTTGCCTTCCTGGTGACCCGGAGACGGATCTTACTCGGGTGCAGGGACTCGGAGCCCCCGAAGTCGGGGGGTGTGGTTTGGCGACATGGCGGGGTTTCTCAGACTATAAAAAAATTACATTCGCCTTGAGGGGTTCGTTGCAGGTGTTTGCTCGGAGGTGGCAGCCATTCATCGATTTCTTTGAGAAGAATTAAGCTGTCAGCAGGGAGGGGGGTGGGGGGGGGGGGGGGGGGAAGGGGAAGCATGGGAGGTGGTTGGGGAGGGTTTGTGTAAGCCATGTTGGCTGGGTTTGTGCCCGGGGGGTGGGGGAGGGGCAGGGTTGATTGATATATTATTGTGGTTTTGTTTTTATTGAAATTTGAAGTTTAAAATTGTTAAAATTATAAATGCCTCAATAAAATATTTTCTAAAAAAAAATAGGAGCGTTATCGACTTCTTCAAAATAGAAAATATTACCACTCAAACTATTTATTGATTTTTCTTTCTTGAGTTATAGATAATGGGTATTAACTACTAAAAATGTAAGGAGAAATATGGTAAAACACATGCACACACATCCATGCAGAATAGTAGTGAGAATGGAGTCCGATGACTTGCGAGGAGTAAATGCAGCATGCAGCCATTATGATTTGATTCCAGTATAGTTGACTTTAGTAAGCGAAAAGTTGATTCTTCAATTCCAGTATTCTGTAGTTGGCTTCCCAACTGTGATCCTTTTGCTCGCTGATTTCCTCAGTCAGAGAAAGAGATTTGCGATATACGTACATAAATGGCTGTTTTGCAGGGACACTGCTCGCTGATTATATATTTTTTAATGTTTTTATTGGTTTTACAATTATTTAAAGCGACATTTCTTATGGCAGCCCCTGCTACCCCAATACTAGAACGTAATGGTGGGGTGAGCGGATTGGCATCAGCCGCCTATGCTTCGGGTTTGCGGCTGTGGCTGCCCCCATGTGTGTCTTCACCCATTGTCCCTTCTGATTCCCCTGTCCTGCTTGCCCTGTGTTCGTCTTGGCATTATCACCCCCCCCCTTTTTTCATAATCACCCCCCCCAGCCGCACCCCTCTCATCTCCCTCAACATTGTCTGGTTCAGTCCTCCCTCCTCCCCCCTTGATTATTGGTTGCTGGTCACGAACAGGTCTTGGAACAGGCTGCTGAGTAGCCTCCACATGCTGTGGAAGACATCCTCCAATCTGGTATCATTGAAACGGCTGCAACAGTGTCCACCTCTAATTTCAGCAGCTGTCCGTCCAGTGAAGGGGTGATCCAGTAACAGTTTGTTGCCTCTGCAATGGCCAGTAAGTTCAACGAGAGTTTGCAGTTTTACTGTAACTCTTAACCTTTTTTACACCCTCTATGTGTCACGTGGATACTCTTCTCTCTATTCGATTGATCGATTGGTTCTTGCTTTTTATAAGTCTTATTTGAAGTTTCTTTCTCCAACAAACGCGTTCAATGTGCCCACTTTTACCACAGTTCTTGCATTCTTACATCCCGGTAACAGCAGCCTGCTACTGCGTGCCTAGTTTTTGCACATCGTTGGCAATTTTAAACTTGTGTCTTTGTTTGGGTCTTAGCTGACATTCAATGGATTTTAGTGCTAGAACTTAATTTCGTAGAAATGAAATTTCATAGAATTTACAGTGCAGAAGGAGGCCATTTGGCTCATCGAGTCTGCACCGGCCCATGGAAAGATCACCCGACCTAAGTCCACACCTCAACCCTAACCCCGTAACCCAATAACCCCATGGTTGAGCCACAACGATCAGGAAAATTGTGGGTTCAAGCAGATCTGTGTTTCGTTAACATAGTTTAGCTGGAGCAGTGATAACAAGAAATGAAGACTTGCATTTGTTCAGCACTTTTCATAAATTCAGCATGTCCCAAAGCATTTTACCGGCAATGAAGAACTTATATATAAATGTTTTTTATTGGATTTTTGAACAGAGTATATTTTGCCGTTATGTACACAGGATATAAGTAGGTATCCGTTTGTGCCGGCGAGGCACTTCCGGAGGGCAATCCTCGAGTGGATCTGGTGCCGGTGTTGCCCCTCGCTACTCCCAGCCGGATTTTGCCGCCGTTGTCTTCTCGTGCACGCTGCCGCTTCAGCCGGCCCTCCCGTCCTCCACCTGTATTCTCTTTTTTCTCTGTTCCTGTGGATGTCAAGTTGGTTAACGTTTCCCTGCCTCCCCGCCCCCCCCCCCCCACCCACCTCCCTGGATCTCCTCTATTGTTCCCTGTCTCCCCCCCCCATTTGTAGAGATTCCGAGAGGTCGGACAGCCAGTCTGCAGCTTTGGGTGGTGCTGCTGACCACCAGCCGAACAGGTTTCTACGGCGGGCGATCAGGGAGGCAAAGGAAGGGCGTCTGCTCTCCTCCCCAGAAATTGATCTGGCTGGTCTGAAACCCCGAAGACCGCAACTTTCGGGCATGGCTCCACCCTCATCCCTACCACTTTGGACATTGCCTCGAAGAAGGCAGTCCAGTACTCCACAAGTCTGGGGCAAGACTAGAACATGTGGGCGTGGTTGGCCGGGCCTCCTTGGCACCGTTCACATCTATCCTCCACCTCCAGGAAGAACCTACTCATACGAGTTCTTGTTAAGTGGGCTCTATGTACCACTTTTAGTTGCGTCAGGCTGAGCCTTGCACACGTGGAGGTGGAGTTGACCCTATGCAATGCTTCGCTCCAGAATCCCCACCCTATCTCGATCCCCAGGTCCTCCTCCCATTTCATTCTTGTTGCGTCCAGTACGGTGTCGGCCCCTTCTACCAGTCGGTCATACATGTCGCTACAGTTTCCTCTCTCTATTATGCTTGCGTCCAGTAACTCTTCCAGTAATGTCTGTCGTGACGGTTGTGGGTAAGTCCTTGTCTCCTTTCGTAGGATGTTTCTGAGCTGCAGGTACCTTAGCTTGTTCCCCCTGGGCAATGAAGAACTTTTGAAGTGTAATGACTGTTGTCATGTGAGAAACGGAGCAGCCAATAGTGTCAGCTGTGGCTCAGAATGTAGCACTCGCCTCTGAATCGCAGGATTTGTGAGTTTGAGTCTCACTTGAGGACTTCAGCAAATAAATCAAGGGTGCACTCCAGTGCAATACTGTCAGAAGTGCTATCTTTCAGATGAGAAGGTAAACTGAGGCCCTGCCTGCTCTCTTAGGTGGGCATAAAAATTTCACTGGCACTATCCCCCAATCAACAGTATCAAAGCAGATTACCGATCATTATCACATTGGTGATGTGTGGGCTTGACTGCTATGTCTCCTACATTACAAAAGTACTTCAAAATGTACATCATTGGAAAGCACTTTGGGATGTCCAGTGGTTGGTGAAAGATTCTAAATAAATGCAAGCCTTTCTTTCTTTCAAAGTGCCACAAATGGTACATGTGGTGTTCTTTGTGTTGCTTATTTCAGGATGGTTCCACAAAGACCACAGTAAAGTTTTTACTTAAACAAAGCTACAATTTTATTTACACTGCTAAACTGGGTTTCGACACTTAGTTCTTTTAGAATACAGAATTGATCAATAACATCTAACTACACTCACCTACTGCTAATCTCACTCACTGGTATAACTTTAATCTAACCTTCTAACACTAACTTCTCTGATGACCTTCCTCTAGCTATCTCCTGTTTACTCCTCCCCTAAGGTATGGCATCACTGCTTTATATAGTAGTATCTGCAGCTCCCTCTAGTAGCTATACATGGTACTACATTAACCCTTGTCATGCTGATAGTTATGATAATACCACAGTACAGTGGTAGTGAGCAGACAATCTGTGCTTTAAATTATATGGTTTGAGGGGGGAAATCTTGGCCAGGATAATGGGGATAACCCACCTGTTCTTCAAAATGTGCCATGGGACCTTTTATGTCCACCCGAGAAGACAGTGAGGGTCTCAGTTTGCCTCGCTGAAGAACTCACTCAGCATTGCATTGGAGCTAAGATTTCGGCTTCAAGACTCTCTCATAAGGATCTGAACCCACAGATATGAGGTGAGAATGCAACCATTGCCTTCATTACAGTTGGCCTGAGCCTCTCCTTCACCCAGGGATACTAAAGAGTCAACATTCTCATTCTTGAACCCTCCCCAAAGTATACATGGGCATTGGGCGAGAAGAGAATGGGGATCAGCAGTGAAGCCAAACAGCCCATTGCCATTCAGTGGGACAATACATAAAGAATGACCATTGGGTCTTCACCCTCTCTTAGGAAGAAGTCCCTAAACTAGTCTTACCAGACCCAGCGAAGACTGCTTCAAGAAATAAAGGAAAGGAAAGAAGTGGCAGAAAGTTACAAAAACGATTCTTGTCAGAATTATGCTGGGTTGAAGATACAGCAGAATTGTCTCAGAAATCGGCAAAATCCAATTTCACGGCAGGGGGAGCGACATTTAGCCCACCGATGACAATGGCAGCTTTTTCTGCCACGTAGCCTGGCACTTGGTAACAAATAGTTGCAGGCACGGCATCCACATTGCTTCGCTGGCAGGTGGCCCCTGATTTGCCTGCTCTGCCACCACCTTAGCATGTCAATGACCTGGGTGCCATATTTAAAGGCCGCCTTGCACACAGCTGGCACAGTGCCATGGAGTTTGCTGGGAAGTCATGGTTGCCAGGCCCACTGACATCTCCCTCAAGTGCCTGTTGGATGGTTGCAGTGGTGGTCCTCCGCAATGTACTATACCCATACTCTGGACAAAGACCGGCAACCAAGGTGGCAAATCCAACATAGGAGGCAGTGGCAGCAGTGGTCAGTGCTAACATTGTGTAAAAGAGGACAGCTATCCAGCAAGAGGATGAATGATCTGCTCCATTCTACCAGGGAAGTCATTCTTTTTATACTCACAACTCACAAACTTATGACACATCTGCAGGGATCTCACTAAATGCCAGCCCAAGGGACACCATTACCAGTCTCCCACAGACACCTTCACCTCCCTGGTGGGTTGTGTCCTCATCACCTCCCACACACCATCCACACATGCCAGGCATTGTTACCACATGCCCTGGCATGTGTCCTGCTTATGCCCTCTCCATTTGTCTTCATGCAGGACAGGCTGGAACACAATAAGAGGGAGAGATCTCAAATGGGTGGAAGGATGCCTGAACTGAAGGTCCTTACAGACTTTGAGGAGAGAGCCATTCAGCTAGCCGGTGAGGTTGGCAACGCTGAACCACGTAAGGATCCCGCACTGTAGCATCCATCAGATTACCATGCTGTGAGTGACGTCTCCAGCTTCTCAGGCCCCTGCCATGCACTAATTACATCTCCCTTCTTTCGCAGGCACATCTGGGAAGCAGCCAAGTGCATCCACGAGCCAGATCCTCAACTCCAGCCCCAACAGCAGCACAGACCATGAATTCACAGGCTCCAAAATAGAAGAACCATCACAGTGTTCATCCACACCCGCCACCAGCACAGACACACACCCTGGTGGGATCTAGTTCTATAGTAGCCTCGGGTTCAAACTCTGGTGAACACAGCACACTCTCTGATCCACAGCAGGTGGAGACAGGGATGTCCAGGTGTGCCAGCGCTCAGAGGATTGATGGAGGCCAGGAATCTGCTGAGTCTGAGTCAGACGACGAGCTTCTGGACTCGGTCATGCCCCACTTGCTAGAGCTCCAAAGGCAACGTGGAGAAAATCAGGAAGGGATGTTTGCTGCGCTCCTCAGATTGTAAGACTACCTGGAGGAGTCGGACTGAGGTGATTGCACTGACAGACCACCACACCGAGGTCCACACTGGTAGGGCAGCGGCTGCAGTAGAGACCTTGCTCCAAGGCTTCTGTCCTGTGCTGCTAGGGGAGGTGCATACCATTGCTGATGCCACATGTTGATGCCAGAGGGTGCGGGGCGCCTTGAGCTCACTACAGCTGCCCTTCTCTCTCAAGGAGACTGCCAGGACTTTCGGGCACTCATAGGGATCAGCCATCCACCTAGTTGCCTCCAGTAAAGGCACAACCATCCAAATCCCTTTGTCCTGTAATCGCTCAGTTCCAGCTCCACAGGCTGAGGAGTGTGGCACTGCCACAAAGCAGGACCCCAAAAGCAGGCCTGGTGTCCCCCCTCCCCTGCCCAGGACTCCAAAAGCAGGCCAGATGCCCCCCCCCCCTCCTCCCCAGATCCCCTCAACCTCCCACCCAAGTCCTGGCCCTCCGGAGGACGCTCGCCAAGGTAATCACAGACAACAGGGCATCGCAGTACGCAGAGTACCCCCACCTCCACTGTGGATGTTGGGTATGCACCAAGATGTAGCAGCAGGATTAGAAAGGTGAAGAATTCATAGTTCCACAGTGCGGACACGGGTGTTCATCACTTCTACAAACGTTCAGTTCTGTAAATAAACTCCCACTAATTTCACCCTTTCTGTGATTCCTTGTTAGGATGAGCTGTGTTACTGTCAGTCTGAAGTGAAAAACTGATACCTTCAGAGATAAGGGCAAGGAACTCAGTCTAGGCCCTCTCCTGTGCTTTATGCAACCTTCCCAGCACATTGATGACGTTTCTAACAGGGACTGAACACATGCCTGTATCTCGATGGGAATGTACAGGACTAACATCACACAGTTCAGTCATTTTTCCTGTGTGCTCTCTGCACCTTTGAGGGAGGCAGCCTGCCATTTTCAACAGGGTTTCCTGATGAATGTACCCTCGCTGCCTGGAAACCCGCAGTGGGAACCAGAAGATCCCACTGGCATTAACGGCCAGAAGATTCTGTCCACTGCATACCTCAAGGGTTCAGCTCACGAAGGTTGCAATATGATCAGGAGAAGTTAAACTTTCCCCACTGCATTGACATGCTATGACCCTGGTCACCGAGACCAAGTGAGCTGCCATCAGCCAGACAGGAGTCAGATGTTCACAGAATCTCTGTGAGGATCTCTGCATTTTCCCCACTGCAAGTCGTCATTATCTTCCTGGAATGTAGGGACTGCGGACATCCTCGGCATCTCCATGGCAGGAGCCTTAATGCAGAGGGTGCGCACTGCCTCAGTCAGACGTTAATGTAATGCTCACAGATGCCACGTGAAGATAACAGGGGATCCTCACTGAATGCCTCCATCACCCGCCACAAATCTAGCGGCAATAAGCACGTCCCAAGCTCATCTGCTACATATGGACAACGCAATGGCATCACCCTCGAGAGCTACCCCAGCTTCAACCCCATTGGCGTCTTCCTCATCGGAGGAGATGTGCCACTTCTTCATCGCCTCCTCAGATAGTTTCTCCCCCTGCTGCAGCCCCAGGTAGTTCAGGGCGCAGCAGGCGACAACAATGCCTGAGACCTTCTGTGGATTGTGCTGCAGGGCTCCACCTAGCCAGTCCAGGCACTAGGACATCATCTTGAGCATCCCCAAGGTTTGCTCAACAAAGGTGCGAGTTGCAGCATGAGCTTCATTGTATCTTTTCTTTGCTGCACTCTGTGGCCTCCACACAGGCATTTTCAGCCATGTCCTCAGTGGGTAACCCTAGTCCCTGAGGAACCAACCCTGCAGCCTCTGTGGACCCTGAAACATTTCAAGGATCTGAGAGCAGCTGAGAATGTAGGAGTCTTGCACACTCCCTGGGAATCAAGCACACACCTACAGGATGCAACACCTGCAAACCAGCTGAACATTCAGCGAGTGGGAAACCTTATGGTTCACATACTTCACTGCGTGATGCCCCAGAGGTCTGAGTGCCACACGAGTGCAATCGATGGCACCCTGCGCCTACAGAAAACCAGAGATTTGTGCAAATCCTATTGCTCTTGCTTCCTGGCTTGCCTGATCCTGGTCAAAATGCACAAAGTAGTGTGCCCTTGTGAAGAATGTGCCCGTGACCTCCTAAATGCACTTGTGTGTAGAGGTTTGTGAAATCGCTCAGATGTCACCTGTGGGGCTCTGAAAGGAGCCATTGGTGTAGAAATTGAACGCCGCAGTCACTTTCAGTGACACTGGCAGTCGATGCCCTCCAAGTCTTCGTGGCACAAAATCCAGCAGCAGATGGCAGATGTGACCACTCAGTTCCCTGGACATGCTTAGTCTTCAGTGACACTGGTTTTCTGACATCTGCATGCCTGTTAGACTCCACCTGTAGACCCTGGGTCTAACGAGGTATCTATGAGCGACGGTTCTCTGAGGTTCATCCTTTGTGTGCGGAACAGGTCTGCCACCCCTTCCTGATGATGATTCTGCTCTTGCCTTTGGTGAGTCAAGCACCACCATTGACATCTTCTTCTTCTCTCCTGCCTAGGAGCAAGAAGAATGACAGCAAGATCTCCAGGTTCCATGTTCCTCATGGTCTTCTTACTGCAGTATCAAAGAGAGAGATTTGACGGTTAGCATTTATCTACGAGGGACCAGTTTTTGTCCATTCATCACCTGTAGCTGCCTCTCAAAGCCCACTGACTCATTCCCTGCCCAAAACATTGATACCCAGTCCTTACCTTTGCATGCTGGCTGAGCAAGACCCCACACCACCTCTGCCCCACACCACATGACTGAGTGGCAACAGTTTCGGCCACTCTACCAAACTGACCTCTCATCTCAGGCACAGGCATTATCCTAACCTTTACTCTAAGGCCCATGGGGGCACGTGCCAATAGGCACTTCACTACAGAGCCAAGGAGCACTATCATTGGGCATTGATCATTGGGCAATGTGCCATGGCCTTCTTTCTAAGGTGATATAATTACCTAGTCAGGCAATGGTACAGCCACACTACATCAGTCATTGAATTTGGAAGTCTATATGCCAAGGATTAAATGCTGAGTAGCACTCATTGGCAATCTCACACATAAGGGCTGCTTGAGTGGGCATAATTGCATGACTTGTCTGACCCCAAGCATGTCAATTGAGCTCAAGCTCAACAGTCTCAGCTGCTAAAGATACTGATCATTGACGTATTTTTCTATAAGCCTTGCCCTTATCTACATCTCACCTTCAATCCATGCTGACTCTCCCCCACACCCTCCACTCCCAGCGGGCTGAAGCCTATACCCCAGGCTTCCTTTCCTTTTCTCCAGTCCTTCAAAGCAGCCCAGGGCCCCGCGCCAGACAGCAGCTTCAACTACACTGCTGTTCAGACTTGCCGGTGCCCCGCCCCCCAATGCCTCTTGTAGTTGGGAAATTACTCTTTCGATGAAAGCAGGAGAATTTTGTTTAACTTAAACTAATTATATTTATGGAATGTACATTTGGCTTCTGAGAATTCCTGAGTCATTAGGGATGGAGAAAATGAATCTCTAGGTTTTCATTGAGAGAGATGCAGCTTCATTGCAAAATTCAGACTGGGAATGGATCATTGAAAGATGTACAAATGTGCCCTCCTTCTCCCAATCTGCTGAAGTAGGGTAACAAAAGGATTGTAGAGAATTGTTTCTATTAGTGACACCACGAGGGAATAAGCATTGACAGTTGCATCAGAGCTTACCTTAACGTTCGAGCAAGGCATGCTTTGGACATATTCTCCCACTGGAATACATGAAGCAAGGCAGCTGGGGAAAATCCATCAATGCTACAGTCACTGTAACCTTGGAGATTTGGAAGAAAGAGTTTCTTGTTTCTGGTGTTGAATCACAATCTGGACAAGCCAGCTGTTCACAGAATTTCCTGGCTCGCCTTCAGTGTATCTCTCTCTCGTTTTTCATTTTCAAGTTATTTCAGTGGCGCAGGTAGAAAATTTTATGTTACTGTTTCATTGGAGGAGCAGATCAGTGACTGGGACAGAGAGGGCAGCACCCACAAATGACAGCCTTGAATTTTCTGCTTATTATTTCCCATCTTTGGCTTAAGATCGTTTCATGGCAACATCATGTTGGCCTATTACCCCAAGATTTCTGTGATCCTCCAATTCAGGCCTCCTGAACACCCCAACTTCCTTTGAACCACTATTGGTGACCATGCCTCCAGCTGTCAAGGCCCTAAGGTTTGTAATTCCTTCCATAAACCTCATCTCTCCACCGCTCTCTCCTCTTTTAAGATGCTTCTTAAGACCTGCCTCTTTCAGCAAACTGATCTTTGGTCCTAATGGCTCTGTGTCAGATGTTGTCTGATAACGCCCTTGTGAAGGGTATTGGGACACTTTATTGCATCCTAGGGCGGCACAGTGGCATAGTGGTTAGCACTGCTACCTCACAGAGTCAGGGACCTAGGTTCGATTCTGACCTTGGGTGACTGTGTGGAGTTTGCACATGCTCCCCATGTCTGTGTGGGTTTCCTCCGGGTGCTCCAGTTTCTTCCTACATCCCAAAGATGTGAAGGTTCGGTGGATTGGCCATGCTAAATTGTTCCTTGGTGTCCAAAGGTTAGATGGGTTACAGGGTTATGGAGATAGGGCAGAGGAGTGGTCCTAGGTAGAATGCTTTTTGGATTGGATTGGATTTGTTTATTGTCACGTGTACCAAGGTACAGGGGAAAGTATTTTTCTGCGTGCAACTCAACAGATCATTAAATACATGAAAAGAAAAGTAAATAAAAGAAAATACATAATAGGGTAACACAAGGTACATAATGTAACTAGATAACACCGGCATCGGGTGAAGCATACAGGGGTGTAGTGTTAATGAGGTCAGTCCATGAGAGGGTCATTTAGGAGTCTGGTAACAGTGGGGTAGAAGCTGTTTTTGAGTCTGTTTGTGCGTGTTCTCAGACTTTTGTATCTCCTGCCCGATGGAAGAAGTTGGAAGAGTGAGTAAGCCAGGTGGGAGGGGTCTTTGCTTATGCTGCCCGCTTTCCACAGGCAGCGGGAGGTATGGATGAAGTCAATGGATGGGAGGCAGATTCGTGTGATGGACTGGGCTGTGTTCACGACTCTCTGAAGTTCCTTGCGGTCTTGGGCCAAGCAGTTGCCACACCAGGCTGTGATGCAGCCAGATAGGATGCTTTCTATGTTGCATCTGTAAAAGTTGGTAAGATTTAATGTGGACATGCCAAATTTCCTTAGTTTCTTGTGGAAGTATAGGCGCTGTTGTGCTTTCTTGGTGGTAGCGTCGACGTGGGTGGACCAGGACAGATTTTTGGAGATGTGTACCCCTAGGAATTTGAAACTGCTAACCATCTCCACCTCGGCCCCATTGATGCTGACAGGGGTGTGTACAATACGTTGTTTTCTGAAGTCAATGACCAGCTCTTTAGTTTTGCAGGCATTGAGGGATAGATTGTTGTCGCTGCATCACTCCACTAGGTTCTCAATCTCCCTCCTGTATTCTGACTCGTCGTTATTTGAGATCCGGCCCACTATGGTCGCATTGTCAGCAAATTGGAGATGAAGTTAGAACCAAATTTTGCCACGCAGTCGTGTGTGTACAGGGAGTAGAGTAGGGGGCTAAGTACACAGCCTTGCGGGGCCCCGGCATTGAGGACTATTGTGGAGGAGGTGTTTTTGTTTATTCTTACTGATTGTGGTCTGTGGGTTAGAAAGTCGAGGATCCAGTTGCAGAGTGAGGAGCCAAGACCTAGGTTTTGGAGCATTGATATGAGCTTGGCTGGGATTATGGTGTTGAAGGCGGAGCTGTCGTCAATAAATAGGAGTCTGATGTAGGAGTCCTTGTTGTCGAGATGCTCTCGGGATGAGTGTAGGGCCAGGGAGATGGAGTCTGCTGTGGACCGGTTGCGGCGGTATGCGAATTGCAGTGGATCAAGGCGTTCTGGGAGTATGGAGGTGATGCGCTTCATGATCAATCTCTCGAAGCACTTCATTACGACTGAAGTCAGGACCACCGGATGGTAGTCATTGAGGCACGTTGCCTGGGTTTTCTTTGGCATCGGTATGATGGTGGTCTTCGGAAAGTACGTGGGGACCTCGGAGCAGAGGAGGGACAGGTTAAAGATGTCCGCGAACACATCTGCCAGCTGGTCCGCGCAGGCTCTGAGTGCACGACCAAGGATCCCATCGGGACCCGTCGCCTTCTGAGGGAGTGCTTTTTTAGATGGCCAGTGCAGATCCGATAGGCTGAATGGCCTCCTTTTCCACTGTAGGGATTCTATGGATTCTATATTGCCCTTCTGTCCACAAGATAGTCAGCTGGCTCATCCAAAACCGGATAAAGCTCATTAGCAGCCTTCCCAAATCAGCAAATGAATTTCAGCAAAGGATGAAGCTGCTCAGACTATGTCCTTCAATGCACTACCACAATTGTAGCAGGATCCCAGAAATAGCAGAAATCTGGAGTGACCTTCACAGACTTATCATTGGCATCAAAACTGCCTGGCACAGAGGCCTGCAAATGACGCTTTCAACATCACTCAATTCTGCAAAACCTTTATCTGCAACTAATAAGCACCCATACGTTCCACTTTTGTCTTGGTGACCACATCAGTCGAACACAGATACTCAACAATGGTTTACCATAAGTATCAGTACTCAAACCCACCTTTTATAACACCTATTTGGTGGATGCACAGTTCACCAAATTCCTGGGGCTCCTGTCTATCAAAGACATCGCAGAACTGACATAAGCATCAATGTCAGAGGAACCAGGTGTATTGTCCACCAGAAACCTGGACCTGCTGGAATGCTACTTTTGGACCTGGTGCCTCAACCCCAATCCAGAGAAGACAATTATGATGTAAATCCATCTAAAGTGTAACACCACCAGGAAAGAATTCAATGTTTCTTTCTGCAGAAGAGTTTTACCTATAGCCCCCATCCCAAGTACCTAGGTACCACCCTGGACAGGATTCCCATCAGCCACATTGCATCAACACTGGCCAAATAGTTAAAAACCAAAGTGAACCTGATCCAGAAACTTGCTGGGACATCATAGGGGGGCATAACGAGAACACTTTGCACATCAACAGAGGCCCGGCTGCCAAATGCTATTCTTCCTCCTGGTGCTGCAACCACTCCACAAAGATCATGGACATGCAACTAATCAATGCCATGAGGACAGTGTCAGGAACACGTAAGTCCAACTGAGTGACTCCTGGTGGTCCCCATACTGCTCAACCTGCCAGGTAGACTTAATTGGACATTCTGAATTCTCCCTCAGTGTACCCCAACAGGCGCCTGTATGTGATGGCTAGGGGATTTTCACAGTAACTTCATTGCAGTGTTAATGTAAGCCTACTTGTGACACTAATAAAGATTATTATTATTATTATTATTAATTGGCATAAATTAGGTGAGCTGGCCTCTTTACCTAATCAGCCAATCTGGCCAGTCAGCTTGTGCAGGTCTACCCAATGAGCACTGAATCCACCTCAATACCTCTTGAGTGAAAGGCCCTCTTCTTTGTGGTATTTTTTTAGCAAACTGGCTCATATTAGTTCTGCCAGTTCTGCTTTGTCAAGAAAATCATCAAACTATTTAAAATAGATCAAATAGGGCATAAAATGTAAAACAAAGTGTTCAGAAATTTCCACCCTAAAGCTGGTTTCTTTCTCCCCATCCACTTCTTTTCCACTTTGCCTGTTGCCCCCTTTCCTTCTCTGTTCTTCTACTTTCATTCTACATTTCATTTGGCAAGAAAAATGAATGATCAGTTCTTGAATTTTATCTAATAGCCAAAAGACTCACGTAATAAATGGCATACCGACTTGACCCAGCTTCCAACATCGAGGCACACTATGAGCTCACGGCCAAAAGGTCATTCATAAGTTGCAGCTGACAGATGCTGGCTGAAGCCACACATGGTGCGAGCTATTTATTTTATTAAGCTGACTTTCCCATCTGGGAAAATGAGTGAAAAATACAGAGTAAATTGACAACAGTTGGAAGAAGAATGATAGTCAAAAGCAGGGTTATGAGAATTACTTAGAAGATAAAGTATTCGCTTTACCCCACCTCCAAAGAATGCCAGTTTAACAAAAAAGGTTGAGACACCTCATCTGATTTTAAAATTCCTCTAAAGTGCTGGCTGGCAGCTCAGTGGGCTGATAATGCATTGTGGAAAAATGGGGATCATTCAATCAGTCTTATTCAAAAATCACAATCAGCTGCATCTGCATTACATCAGTGATTGTACCAAAAGTACTTCACTGGCTGTATAGAGATTTGGATGTACTGATGTTACGAACATGCTATGTATGGGGCGGCACAATGGCACAGTGGTTAGCATTGCTGCCTTACAGCACCAGGGACCTAGGTTCATTCCAACTTGGGTGACTGTCTGTGAGGAGTTTGCACATTCTCCCCATATCCGCGTGTGTTTCCTCCAGGTGCTCCGGTTTCCTCCCACAGTCCAAAGATGTGCAGGTTGGGTGGATTCTAAATTTCCCCTTAGTGTCCAAAAATGTGCAGGTTAGGTGGGGTTATGGGGATAGGGCAGGAGAGTGGGCCTAGGTCGGATGCTCTTTAAGAGGGTCGATGTAGACTCGATGGGCTGAATGGCCTCCTTTAGCACTATAGCGATTCTATGACACTATGCCTACAAGGCACAAGTCAGGTGTGATGGAATACTTCACACTTTGCAGCTCCAAAAACACTCAAGAAGATCGACGCCGGACGGTACGGTGGGGCAGTGGTTAGCACTGCTGCTTCATGGTGCGGTTATGGGCGAGGCATTTTCAGAACCCCAGAATGTATCATGGAGTTCAACCAACCTCTCTCTTTAATGGATTTGTTGCTTTTCCGAGCATGCGGCTTTTTCCCTCGGTGTGGGATTACAATTATGGACACTCGGTATTTAAACACAAAACACTGTTTATTCCATGAACTCAACTTAACGTCTTAAATAAACATTGGATCTCTTAACACCCCTTACTTCAAAGATAAGTCAGAAAATATTGCAACAGTAAATAATTCCTTAAAATGTTCCTTCAAACTTCCAAGAGACTTAACACCTTTAAACAAAGTCACATCAGGTTAAAGGCTTCACTATTATAAGTTTAAATCACCCAAATGATCCAGAGATGGTCTTTTATGGCAGGCATCACAGCTTACTGAAAAATACAGACACACACCCAGCTCTTTTCAAAACTTGCAAAACTAAACTGCAAAATGGCTGACCTGACCTCAGCCCCACCCACTCTCTGACATCACTGTTTTCTTAAAGGTACATTGCTTAAACATCCATGTCTTAAAAGTATTCTCACAAGACAGTGCCGAGGACCCAGGTTCTAGCCCTGGGTCACTATCCATGTGGAGTTTGCACATTCTCCCTGTGTCTGCGTGGGTCTCACACACACAACCCAAAGATGTGACGGGCAGGGGGATTGGCTACGCTAAATTGCCCCTTAATTAGAAAAGAATTGGGTACTCTGAATTTTGAAAAATAATAAAATTATTTTAAAAAGAAGCTTGACACCAAGACAAAGCAGCCCGCTTGATCGGCACGCCTTCCACAAACATTCACTCCCTCCACCACTGATGCACAGTAGCAGCAGTGTGTATCATCTATAAGAGCACTGCAGGAACTCTCCAAGGCTCCTTAGGCAGCACCTTCTAAACTCATGGCCACCACCGTCTGTAAGGACAACGGAACACCACCATCTTGAGGTTCCCCGCCAAGTAACTCACCATCCTGACTTGGAAATATACCGCCGTTCCTTCACTGTCACTGAGTCAAAATCCTGGAATTCCCTCCCTAATAGCACAGTCGGTGGACCTACACCCCATGGGGTGGGTAGGTGGTTCAAGAAGGCAGCTTGGCACCATCTTCTCAAGGACAATTAGGGATGGGCAACAAATGGTGGCCTAGCCAGATGGAAATTAATTTTGAAAATTGTGGGGTTAGCGTTGAGGAATTTTGGAAGGAGTAATGGGACAAGGAAGTATTCAATTTTTAAAAATATAAATTTAGAGTACCCAATTATTTTTTTTTCCAATTATGCGGCAATTTAGCGTGTCCAATCCACCTGACCTGCACATCTTTGGGTTGTGGGGGTGAAACCCACACAGACACTGGGAGAATGTGCAAACTCCACACAGACAGTGATCCAAGGCCGGGATTTGAATCCGGGTCCCAGGCGCTGCAATCCCAGTGCTAACCACTGTGCCATGTACCGCCCCTAGGAAGTATTCAATAAATGGCCTGACAGTGGGAGATTCTGAGGAACAAAGGGACCTTGGAGTGTTTGTCCATAGATCTCCGAAGGCAGAAGGGGAGGTTAATAGGGTGGTGAAAAAGACATATGCCTTTATGAATTGAGGCATAAATTACAAAAGCAGAAGGGTCATTTTGGAGTTGTATAGGACTTTGGTGAGGCCACAGCTGGAGTACTGTCTGCAATTCTGGTCGCCGCATTATAGGAAGGATGCGATTGCACTGGAGGAAGAGGTGCAGAGGCGATTCACCAGGATGTTGTCTGGGATGGAACATTTAAGTTATGAAGAGAGGTTGGGTAGGCTTGGGTTGTTTTCGTTGGAGCAGCGAAGACTAAGGGGCTGTCGTGTTATTCACCCTGGGGTAACACGGACTGCAACTGGATGCAGTTGTACTGGAAAGCAGACACCAAACTTAGACATTGGTTCAATATGATTTATTGAACTTCTGTAACAGTGCACACAGCTTGCTGTGGGTTGAAACTCTACTACTCTAAGTGTGCTAGCTATATCTAACTAGACCAGACTTGCTCTGAGCCACGTGTAGAAGGTGTTAACTGATATATACACCCTGGCAGTCACTACAGTTGTCACCAGTGCAAAGAGACGGAGTGTTGATGCCTTGTGTGTTTTATAGTGGGAAACCCCCCTCCAGTGTTCTGACTGGTGATTGGTTGTGTTCTGTTCTGTGTGTTGATTGGCTGTACTGTGTGTCTGTCACCACCTGTCTGCATCTCATTATATGCATGAGTGCATATCATGACAGGGGCAACATGATTGAAGTGTACAAGATTATGAGGGGCAGGGATAGGGTGGATAGGCTGCAGCTGTTCCCCTTAGTTAAAGGGTCAGTTATGAGGGGACTCAAGTTCAAGGTGGAGGCGGGAGGTTTCGGGAGGATTTGAGGAAAACCCTTTTTTACTCGGAGGGTGGTGACGGTCTGGAACGCAATGTCTGAGAGGGTGGTAGAGGCAGGTTTCCTCACATCCTTTAAAAAGTACCTGGATGAGCACTTGGCACATCTTAACATTCGAGGCTATGGGCCAAAAGCTGGCAAATGGGATTAGGTAGAGATGTCAGATGTTTTTCATGTGTTGGTGCACTGTATTATTCTGTTATTCTGTAACAGCCAGTGGAGCCCCATCCCATAAAAAAATGAATTTAAAAAAAGATTCAATAAATGAAAGGACTTCCTTGCTTTATTTCTCACTGCTACAAGTAAAGGTAAACATCAGAGAAGTGCCGATGGATAAAAATACCAAATAGCTGACCTTTCAATCCCACAGACTGACAAGTTTCCACCTCTATCTTTAATCTGTACTATCAGGCTGAATCTCAGCTGGGGTTACAGTTGGATGATACAGTGAGGTTCAGCAGCCCTTGTGGAGTGGGTTGGCAAGAGAAAAATGTCTGGCCTGTAACACCTGCATGGAGGTGCACAAGCGTACTTTGTGATTTAATCCCTGTGGCTTGGTACATTGCTACAGTGCATCTCGTGAATGGTATGCTGTCATTGGTAGGCCGGTGGTGGAGTGAATGAATGTTTAAGTTGGTTGTTAAGGACAAGGGAGAAATGATAGGGATGATTTCCATTTTTCCACCTTTCTCCTCTCAACTGACCAAAGATGGCGTGTTTTAAAAAAAAAGTAGTTTTAACCTGAATGCTGTGAGACTGGCAACAACAGAAAAATTACGGGTTCAACCATTCAATAGATCCTGCTGACCTTCTACCTCAATGTCATTTTCATCCACTATCTCCATATACCTTGATGTCTTTACTATCTAGAAATCTAGCAATCTGTCTTAAACATACTCAATGATTGACCTCCACAGACCTTAGGGATGAAGAATTCCAAAGATTTGCCATTCTCTGAGTGAAGAAATTCTTCTGCATCTCATTTGTAAATGGCCTAACCTTTACTCTGAGACCGTGTCCCCAGGTTCCAGAACTTCCCCCAAACCAGGAGAGACATCCTTCCAGCATCTACCTTGTTGGGCCCTGCAACATTTATGTTAGTTTTAATGAGACCACCTATCATTCTTCTGAAATCAATGGAATCTCCTCAATCTCTCCTCATAGGACAATTAATATGATCATGTTTCCTGTGGGTTTTTGTGCCTCAAAGGAGCACCTTTTTGTTGTAAACCGTATGCTAATTGTTTAAATTCTAACCATTGCATGTTCATCATCATAACTTCTAATGTAATTTCCCAATCTATCAGAATTTCCTTTGCTTAGATTTAAGACCCTAGCTTCACATTGAACAACATCATTTTCAAACTTAATGTAAAATTCTATCATATTATGGTCACTCTTCACTAACAACTTCTTTACAACAAGATTTCTAATTTACCCTTTCTCATTGCATAATGCTAGGTCAAAATAGTTCATTCCCTCATTGGTTCTTCAACAAATTGTTCTCGAAAACCATCCTGTATATGTTCTTGGAATTTATCCTCCACAGCATTAGTACTAATTTGGTTTACCCAGTAGATTGAAGTCCCCCATGATTACAGCATTACCCTTGTAATATGCACATCTAATTTCCCTACTTATACAGTACTGTATATTACCACTACTGTTTGGTGGCCTACAAATAACCCCCATCAATGTTTGCTGCCCCTTGTTGTTTCTTAGTTCTATCCAAACTGGATTCTACATCTTGATCTTCTGATCTATGATCCTCTCTCACTAATGCACTTATCTTATCCTTGATGAACAGCGCTACCCCACCTCCTTTTCCTTTCTGTCTATCCTTCCTAAATGTTGAATACCCTTGAAGATTCAGTTCCCAACCATGGTCACCCTGTAGCCATGTCTTGGTAATGACAATTAGATCATTCGAGTAACATGAATTTATACCTGAGCATAAGAACAAAAGAACTAGAAGCAGGATTAGGCAATTCAGCCCTGCAAGCCTCCTCCGCCATTCAATACAATCATGGCTGATCTAATCTCGGCCTCAACTCCACCTTCCTGCCCATTCTCCATAACCCTTCAACCCATTATTAATTTTTTAACTGTTTATGTAAATGTTTATTATTTAACACCTGAATATATATACAACCACAGCCACTCGCACACTCATACAAGTCACAGATACTCAATAAAAGATTGTGATATCGGCTCAAGGGTTCACCAGGCGGTGGCAACCGTTCGTCGAATACCTCACAGAAAGATAGAGGGAATGGAAAAGAAGAAGACAGCAGCAGCAACCCAGGGGGGGGGGGGGGGGGAGGAACCAGAAGGACTCTCAGGGATGTTAGAGTATAAGTATAATATGTATAGGTTGTTGTTATAGGTAATTGTATACTGGACTGCTGAATTGTATTTTTGGAGAGTATTTATTTGGGACAAGGCAGTTGCCATTTAGTTTTGTTTTTTAATTTTGATGTTGTTTATATATTATTTATTTCTTGTTTAAAAAACTGGCCATTGTTATTTATATTGTTATATTACTGTGTAAAAGATACACAATGTGCTGTTATGGTTGGCCAAAAATTTTGAATAAAATATATATATTTTTTAAAATAAAAGATTGTGATGGGCAGCACGGTGGCGCAGTGGGCTATCCCTGCAGCCTCACGGCACCGAGGGCCCAGGTTCGATCCTGGCTCTGGGTCACTGTCCGTGTGGAGTTTGCACATTCTCCCCGTGTTTGCGTGGGTTTTGCCCCCACAACCCAAAGATGTGCAGGTTAGGTGGATTGGCCATGCTAAATTGCCTCTTAATTGGAAAAAATTAATTGGGGCTCTAAATTTATTTTAAAAAAGGAAAAGATTGTGATTACAAAGGTAGTATGCATTTATGTCTTAAGAGTTTGAGAGTTCTTTGTCACATTTGCTTATCCCCAGGAAGGAGACTTGAAAACAATTATGCCTATTGTTTTGTTATGCTATTGACGTAGCATAAGCTGCTTCCTTGATGTGCACTCTGACAAAGGAAGCTTCAGACTTGTAGATAGCTTTAACATGTTTATTAAACTATTAACAATTCTCCTACTTGGATTTGACGCTACTGTTAATCCTGCTATAGCTACTCAGACTGACGAACCAGTCTGCTACAATCCATGTGGTGGGAGTGACGTTCAATCAACCCTGTGTCTGTACTCACTGAGAGTCTCTACTGGAAAGAGGAAGATCATGTGTGCAGTGTCCTTATATATGGGTTGGTGTAATGCCCCCCTGTGGTAGTGTCACCCCTGTGTGTATCGTGAATGCCCATTGGTCATGTCCTATCTTACTGGCCTATTGGTTGACTGTCTGTGTGTCATGTCTCTGGTGTTCCCTCTAGTGTCTAGCTAGGTGTAGTGTATGTACATTAACCCTTTGTGTACTTACAGTGATGTATATCACCACATCCCCCTTTTTTTCATGTTACATATTTTCTGTACAGTGTTAAAGAAAGTTGAACAAACTAGGTAGATGAGTGAAACTCTGTACAAGTTATGATAACAGTGATCATTAAACAATAAGTCCAAATCATATGCATGGGTCCAAAGTTCATTAATTATTATGGTCAAGTGGCTTTCTTGTTTGGTTGGTGAGTTGGTGATGTTGATGGTGGCATTGCTTTGGAAGCGCCATCAGTGTCCCTGTACTGAAGGAACCAAGAAGTGGTCACATCACTTTGTTGTCTGATTTGGACTCTTTTTTTCTTTTGATGCTTGTGGTGGTAATTCTTGATGGCAACTGTCCTGAAAGCCAGGTTGCCTGTTGGTAGTGCAGCAAACGTGAAGTGGTAAGATGCATCGTCCTGTCATGGTATGTCATTGTACTGAGCTGAGCAGTAACAGTGTCCCTCATGGGCAGAGTTGTACCATGTCGTACCAGTCGTAGTTCCATTGGTGTTGTGTTTGTCGTGCTTGTTGTTGACGCTGTTGCCTTTGGTACGCTTCTTGCTATTGTCTTTGATGTTGTTGTTGTGGTTGGTTTTGTTGCCGTGTTTGCTGCGCTCAAGGACCACACTCTGTGGATAATACGAGTCCTTCACACAGTTACTCGTGTTCGCGTCCTTTGTGGAGTCTGCTGTCTCCTTGAGCATGCCATCACTGAGTTTGTGGCGCTCCCCGTCTGGAGTCATGTCCGGCTTACTTGAATCAGCTTTGGCTTGTCGATGCTCCCCGTCTGGAGTCTGGTCTGTTTCACCTGAGTCAGTTTTGGTTTGTCGATGCTTCCCGTCTGGAGTCTGGTCTGTTTCACCTGAGTCAGTTTTGGTTTGTCGATGCTTCCCGTCTGGAGTCTGGTCTGTTTCACCTGAGTCAGTTTTGGTTTGTCGATGCTCCCCATCTGGAGCCCTTTCTGGTTCCCCTGAATCAGCTTTGGTTTCTTGATGCTCCCCGTCCAGAGTCATTGCAGGTTCACTTGAGTCAGCTGAGATTTCTTGATGCTCCCTGTCCGGAGTCATTTCAGGTTCACTTGCATCTTCTGGGGCTTCTTGATGCTCCCCGTCCAGAGTCAAAACATTCAGGAATGCATTTGCTTGTGGAGAGGCTCGAGCGAATGAGGTTTGAAGTAACGTGGTGTCACCGGAGTCACCAGTTGTCTCACTGTGATTGTCGAGTGCCTCTGTACACACTAGCTGAGGTCTGTCACGTTGCACATCTGGTATGGGAAGTGGGATGCCATCGTCACTTGTCTCACATACAGTGGGTAGAGCCTTAGTGTCTTCTTGTCATTCACTTGAGCTGGGTAGACTGTCAGAGTCTTCTTCTGGTGGCTCAAATAATCTGGGTGGACTGTCATAGTCTGCTTGCTGTACACTTGAGCGTGGTAGACTGTCATAGTCTTTCTGTTGTTCACTTGAGCGTGGCAGACTTGCATTGTCTGCTGCTGGTTGCTCAGAGGAGGTTGCTAGACCCTCATGGTCTTGTTAATGCAAGGACTGCGCTTTGGAGTCTTGCATTGCTTCTATCGTGGAGTGTGTCCACGAGCTCGCTGTGGAGGCTTGTGTCACTGGAGTCACTTCTTGTGTGGAGACGTGCAGTTGTCTCGCTGCACGTCTTTCATCGCTTTCTGTGTGGAGGCTGGGACCCTTTGTGGTGCATGGACCATTCTCTGTGTGGAGTCAGGGACCCTTTGCGGTGCGTGGGCCACTCTCTGTGTGACAGCAGGCCGCTCTCTGTGGGCTTGTACCGCTCTCTGTCTCTTGGTGTCAGGCCGCAGCATAATCCTGCACTCACGAGTCGGGATGTCATATCTGCAGGGCTGAAGATCCTCAAATCCGAAGAACTCGTCGTCGGGGTCGTCAATGTGCAACACGTCTAGTTGCGGTTCGGATTTGGTACTGGGGTAGCCTCCCAAGGAGACGTTGCCTTCCAAGACGATATAATTACATTTTGTGTCGGAGCTGGCATTGGGCTCGCAATGTCCAAAGAAGATTTCAAGGTCTGAGTCATAGTCTTCAAGGACTGTATCATCTCTTTGGGCAGAGCTAAATGTTTGTTGCAGGGTTCTGCGGAGGTAACCTTCAGCTACTGGTCGAATTTCAGGCATTGTGCTGTCGTTCCAGGTGAAAGAATCGGGTTTTACGGCTTTTTTACGTGTTTTGGGACATTTCCCCTTTAAGTGGCTGTGGTCCGAGGCCTCTGACGTCATGACACTTGTGATTTCGAACATATGAAGCGATTGCGCATGCGCAGATCACTGTTCCTTTACTTGGGGCCTTTTTCGCAATTGCGCATGCGCGGCTTCTCGCATGCGCATGTGCAGCACCTTTCCAAGATGGCTGCAATTCAAAACTGCCGTTCGTTGCTGCAAGCCTACCTCGTGGTGAGTTTTGGCGACTCTTTTACCTTTTTTTCTTGTATGTTCCTCGCTGAATTCTTGGAATTTGTCCAGGACTGCCTGGAAATCGCTCTTGTTTTGCCCCTTTGAGTATTTGAAGATCTGGAAGATTTCAGCTGCTCCTGGACCCGCGATGGTAAGTAGAAGCTTTATTTTCTCTGCATCCACCATGCCATCTAGGTCGGACACTACCAGGTAGATCTCAAATCTCTGCCTGAACCAACGCCAGTTTTCACTGAGATTGCCTTCGTACCTGAGCTGCTGTGGAACAGCAATCTCAAACATCATCTTGTCTGACTGCTGTTGCTGGTAGTCACTGTTTGCTGAGTTTTAACTATATGGATTGAAACAGTTCATTCCTGGAACCATGTTTTGTTATGCTCTTGCCGTAGCATAAGCTGCTTCCTTGATGTGCACTCTGACAAAGGAAGGTTCAGACTTGGAGATAGCTTTAACATGTTTATTAAATTATTAACAATTCTCCTACTTGGATTCCAAGCTACTGTTAATCCTGCTATAGCTACTCAGTCTGCTACAATCCATGTGGTGGGAGTGACGTTCAATCAACCCTGTGTCTGTACTCACTGAGAGTCTCTACTGGAAAGAGGAAGATCATGTGTGCAGTGTCCTTATATATGGGTTGGTGTAATGCCCCCCTGTGGTAGTGTCACCTCTGTGTGTCTTGTGAATGTCCATTGGTCGTATCCTATCTTACTGACCTATTGGTTGACTGTCTGCGTGTCATGTCTCTGGTGTTTCCTCTAGTGTCTAGCTAGGTGTAGTGTATGCACATTAACCCTTTGTGTACTTACAGTGATGTATATCACCATACCTATAAACCCTTGATCCATTGAAGAAAAGAATCTGGAGGTTTAGGAAGATGGATTTGCTGCTGGTTACTGTTTGTAATAGAAGATTTTTCTTGTTTGTCTCCAGTCAAGACGCAATGTCCAGTCCCTCAGGTAGAGAGATCTAGGTTCGACCAAATCTCTACCTACTAGTGTTTCTTGGGTAGGGCCTTGTTCCTTCACTGGTCTAGATGTTTCTCCCTCTCTGTTCCAAAAAGGTACTTTATTAAATCTCCTTATCAAAAAAGCTGAATTTATGTCATGTGACCAGACCAGAGTATTTCTTTCCATTGTCCTCACAATTTGCTTTTCTGATGGCTAGACTATTGTCAAAGAATGGGGTCCAAGTATCACCCATTCACAGACTGCCATGACCGCATGTTTTCACGCTCATTCTCAGAATTTCAACTCTGGGGCAAAACGTATGCGAAAAGTAATGTGATACCAGTTATTTAATTATTCAAAGAAGGGCAGACATTAATCTCCAGAAGAGTCTTTTGAATTTTAATGACTTCAACAATACTTATCTAGACATGAAGATTAGCTCAGGGGTCTTCTAATTCCATGTCTATTGGCAGGAAATAAACGTTCGCCTGACCTCTCAACTCCATGTTGTATTGAAGTAAAGTGACCAGTTCGAGTTTATAATTCACAAGTCCACGTTGTGTGAGTGTGACATGGTGCAGTTATGACAATCAAGTGGCTGCTATGTTCTGGATGCTGTTGAACGCCTTGAGTGTTGTTAGATCGGCACTCATCCAGCCAGAGTATTCCGTTGCACCCCTGACTTGCACCTTGTAGATAATGTCAAACTTTGGAAAGACAGGAAATGGATTACTCACAGCAGAATACCCAGCCTCTGACCTGGTCTTGTAGCCATGGTATTGATATGCCTGATTCAGTTATGTTTCTAGTCAATGGTAATCTTCTGGGAAGTCGATGGTAGGATATTCAATGACGGCAATGCCATTTAATGGCCTAAGAATCACTGAATCCCTCAAAATTGCCTATGTATAAATTGCTTGTTGCAGATGGGGATGTAAGGCAGGAATTCGGGGAGCTAGGGTGGAAACTTAGATCTAGGACAAACAGAGTTATTATCTCTGGGTTGTTACCCGGGCCACGTGCTAGCGAGATGAGGAATAGGGAGAGAGAGGAGTTGAACACGTGGCTACAGGGATGGTGCAGGAGGGAGGGTTTCAGATTTCTGGATAATTGGGGCTCATTCTGGGGTCGGTGGGACCTCTACAAATGGGATGGTCTGCACCTGGACCAGAGGGGTACCAATATTCTGGGGGGGAAATTTGCTAATGCTCTTCCGGAGGGTTTAAACTAGTTCAGCAGGGGCTTGGGAACCTGAATTGTAGCTCCAGTATACAGGAGGTTGAGAGTAGTGAGGTCATGAGTAGGGTTTCAAAGTTGCAGGAGTGTACCGGCAGGCAGGAAGGTGGTTTAAAGTGTGTCTTCTTCAATGCCAGGAGCATCCGGAATAAGGTGGGTGAACTTGCCGCATGGGTTGGTACCTGGGACTTCGATGTTGTGGCCATTTCGGAGACATGGATAGAGCAGGGACAGGAATGGTTGTTGCAGGTGCCAGGATTTAGATATTTCAGTAAGCTCAGGGAAGGTGGTAAAAGAGGGGGAGGGGTGGCATTGTTAGTCAAGGACAGTATTACGGTGGCAGAAAGGACGTTTGATGAGGACTCGTCTACTGAGGTAGTATGGGCTGAGGTTAGAAACAGGAAAGGAGAGGTCACCCTGTTAGGGGTTTTCTATAGGCCTCCGAAATGTTCCAGAGATGTAGAGGAGAGGATTGCAAAGATGATTCTGGATAGGAGTGAAAGCAACAGGGTAGTTGTTATGGGGGACTTTAACTTTCCAAATATTGACTGGAAACGCTATAGTTCGAGTACATTAGGTGGGTCCGTTTTTGTCCAATGTGTGCAGGAGGGTTTCCTGACACAGTATGTAGATATGATGTGGAGATGCCGGCGTTGGACTGGGGTGAGCACAGTAAGAAGTTTTACAACACCAGGTTAAAGTCCAACAGGTTTGTTTCGATGTCACTAGCTTTCGGAGCACTGCTCCTTCCTCAGGTGAATGAAGACGTATGTTCCAGAAACATATATATACACAGATTCAAAGATGCCAGACAATGCTTGGAATGCGAGCATTAGCAGGTAATTAAATCTTTACAGGTCCAGAGATGGGGTAACCCCAGGTTAAAGAGGTGTGAATTGTGTCAAGCCAGTGTCAAGTATGTAGATAGGCCAACGAGAGGCGAGGCCATATTGGATTTGGTAGTGGGTAATGAACCAGGACAGGTGTTAGATTTGGAGGTAGGTGAGCACTTTGGTGATAGTGACCACAATTCGATTACGTTTACTTTAGTGATGGAAAGGGATAGGTATATACCGCAGGGCAAGAGTTATATCTGGGGGAAAGGCAATTATGATGCGATGAGGCAAGACTTAGGATACATCGGATGGAGAGGAAAACTGCAGGGGATGGGCACAATGGAAATGTGGAGCTTGTTCAAGGAACAGCTACTGCGTGTCCTTGATACGTATGTACCTGTCAGGCAGGGAGGAAGTGGTCGAGTGAGGGAACCGTGGTTTACTAAAGCAGTCGAAACACTTGTCAAGAGGAAGAAGGAGACTTATGTAAAGATGAGACATGAAGGTTCAGTTAGGGCGCTCGAGAGTTACAAGTTAGCCAGGAAGGACCTAAAGAGAGAGCTAAGAAGAGCCAGGAGGGGACATGAGAAGTCTTTGGCAGGTCGGATCAAGGATAACCCTAAAGCTTTCTATAGATATGTCAGGAATAAAAGAATGACTAGGGTAAGAGTTGGGCCAGTCAAGGACAGTAGTGGGAAGTTGTGCGTGGAGTCCGAGGAAATAGGAGAGGTGATAAATTAATATTTTTTGTCAGTATTCACACAGGAAAAAGACAATGTTGTCGAGGAGATTACTGAGATTCAGGCTACTCGACTAGAAGGGCTTGAGGTTCATAAGGAGGAGGTGTTAGCAATTCTGGAAAGTGTGAAAATAGATAAGTCACCTGGGCCGGAAGCTAGGGAGGAGATTGCTGAGCCTTTGGCCTTGATCTTTAAGTCATCTTTGTCTACAGGAATAGTGCCAAAAGACTGGAGGATAGCAAATGTTGTCCCCATGTTCAAGAAGGGGAGTAGAGATAACACAGGTAACTATAGACCAGTGAGCCTTACTTCTGTTGTGGGAAAAATCTTGGAAAAGTTTATAAGAGATAGGATGTATAATCATCTGGAAAGGAATAATTTGATTAGAGATAGTCAACACGGTTTTGTGAAGGGTAGGTCGTGCCTCACAAACCTTATTGAGTTCTTTGAGAAGGTGACCAAACAGGTGGATGAGGGTAAAGCAGTTGATGTGGTGTATATGGATTTCAGTAAAGCGTTTGATAAGGTTCCCCATGGTAGGCTACTGCAGAAAATACGGAGGCATGGGATTCAGGGTGATTTAGCAGTTTGGATCAGAAATTGGCTAGTTGGAAGAAGACAAAGGGTGGTGGTTGATGGGAAATGTTCAGACTGGAGTCCAGTTACTAGTGGTGCACCACAAGGATCTGTTTTGGGGCCACTGCTGTTTGTCGTTTTTATAAATGACCTGGAGGAGGGCGTAGAAGGATGGGTGAGTAAATTTGCAGATGACACTAAAGTCGGGGAGTTATGGACAGTGTGGAAGGATGTTACAAGTTACAGAGGGACATAGATAATCTGCAGCGCTGGGCTGAGAGGTGGCAAATGGAGTTTAATGCAGAAAAGTGTGAGGTGATTCATTTTGGAAGGAATAACAGGAAGACTGAGTACTGGGCTAATGGCAAGATTCTTGGCAGTGTGGAGGAGCAGAGAGATCTCGGTGTCCATGTACATAGATCCTTGAAAGTTGCCACCCAGGTTGAGAGGGTTGTTAAGAAGGCGTATGGTGTGTTAGCTTTTATTGATAGAGGGATTGAGTTTAGGAGCCATGAGGTCATGTTGCAGCTATACAACACTCTGGTGCGGCCGCATTTGGAGTATTGCGTGCAATTCTGGTCGCCGCATTATAGGAAGGATGTGGAAGCATTGCAAAGGGTGCAGAGGAGATTTATCAGAATGTTGCCTGGTATGGAGGGAAGATCTTATGAGGAAAGACTGAGGGACTTGTGGCTGTTTTCGTTGGAGAGAAGAAGGTTAAGAGGTGACTTAATTGAGGCATACAAGATGATCAGAGGATTGGATAGGGTGGACAGTGAGAGCCTTTTTCCTCGGATGGTGATGTCTAGCACGAGGGGACATACCTTTAAATTGAGGGGAGATAGATATAAGACTGATGTCAGAGGTAGGTTCTTTACTCAGAGAGTAGTAAGGGCGTGGAATGCCCTGCCTGCAACAGTAGTGGACTCGCCAACACTAAGGACATTCAAATGGTCATTGGATAGACATATGGACAATAAGGGAATAGTGTAGATGGGCTTTAGAGTGGTTTCACAGGTCGGCGCAACATCGAGGGCCGAAGGGCCTGTACTGCGCTGTAATGTTCTATGTTCTATGTTCTATTTCAAAAGCACTTCACTGGCTGTTAAGTGCTTTGGGACATCCCATGGTTATCATAGAATCATAGAATCATAGAAGTTTACAGCATGGAAACAGGCCCTTCGGCCCAACCAGTCCATGCCGCCCAGTTTTTTACCATTAAGCTAGTCCCAGTTGCCCGCACTTGGCCCATAACCCTCTATACCCATCTTACCCATGTAACCATCTAAATGCTTTTTGAAAGACACAATTGTACCCGCTTCTACTACTACCTCTGGCAGCCCATTCCAGACACTCACTACCCTCTGAGTGAAGAAATTGCCCCTCTGGGCCCTTCTGAATCTCTCCCCTCTCACCTTAAACCTATGCCCTCTAGTTTTAGACTCCCCTACCTTTGGGAAAAGATGTTGACTATCTACCTTATCTATGCCCCTCATTATTTTATAGACCTCTATAAGATCACCCCTAAGCCTCCTACGCTCCAGGGAAAAAAGTCCCAGTCTATCCAGCCTCTCCTTATAACTCAAACCATCAAGTCCCGGCAACATCCTAGTAAATCTTTTCTGCACTCTTTCTAGTTTAATAATATCCTTTCTATAATAGGGTGACCAGAACTGCACACAGTATTCCAAGTGTGGCCGTACCAATGTCTTGTACAACTTCAACAAGACGTCCCAACTCCTATATTCAATGTTCTGACCAATGAAACCAAGCATGCCGAATGCCTTCTTCACCACCCTGTCCACCTGCGACTCCACCTTCAAGGAGCTATGAACCTGTACTCCTAGATCTCTTTGTTCTATAACTCTCCCCAACGCCATACCATTAACTGAGTAGGTCCTGGCCTGATTCGATCTGCCAAAATGCATCACCTCACATTTATCTAAATTAAACTCCATCTGCCATTCGTCGGCCCACTGGCCTAATTGTTCAAGATCCCGTTGCAATCCTAGATAACCTTCTTCACTATCCACTATGCCACCAATCTTGGTGTCATCTGCAAACTTACTAACCATGCCTCCTAAATTCTCATCCAAATCATTAATATAAATCACAAATAACAGTGGACCCAGCACCGATCCCTGAGGCACACCACTGGTCACAGGCCTCCAGTTTGAAAAACAACCCTCTACAACCACCCTCTGCCTTCTGTCGTCCAGCCAATTTTGAATCCAATTGGCAACCTCACCCTGGATCCCGTGAGCTTTAACCTTCTGCAACAACCTACCATGCGGTACCTTGTCAAAGGCTTTGCTAAAGTCCATGTAGACAACATCTACTGCACTACCCTCATCTACCTTCTTGGTCACTCCCTCAAAAAACTCAATCAAATTTGTGAGACATGATTTTCCACGCACAAAGCCATGCTGACTGCCCCGAATCAGTCTTTGCCTCTCTAAATGCTTGTAGATCCTGTCTCTGTATAAAGCCAAAGCCACTGTATAACTCTTTGACTAGAGAGGGGACAAAACAATATGACTATACGTTTCTGCTTCTGATTCACAGAGGAAGCTATGCATGAGCTTTAAGTGAACTTTCAGCTGTGAATCCTCCTTGTGGTTGCAGTCTGTTGGCTATCATAGCCTAGACTTGCTCATGAAGAATGGACCAGATACCGAAGAGCTGTCTGTCCCTCCAAATTGCATTCAAGTAGAAGTCCAGTGTCCTCAGGAGAGACGAGAACTCATTGGTTGGGCGGTAGGGGGCTGAAAGGAGAAAAAACACAAGAAACATTGCCAGCATTGTAAAGGGTAAAGTATCAGACATCGATCAGGAGCAGGAACTCTGGCTGAACCTTCCATTCCCTAACCTAGTGGCACTGAGGAACCCAGCACCCAATTGCCGTTTGTCTGAACCAAATTATCTATTTTAGTGCAGGCCTGGAAGTTCCTGGTCTGTATTACAGCAGAGTGATTAGAAGCTGAATTGAGATACCATTTGATATTTTAAGGAGGGCGGGGCGGGGGGTGACAGGAAAGTGGAGTTGACATCATGACCAGATCAGTCATGATCTTATTGAATGGTAGAGCAGGCTCAAAGGGCCGAATGGCCTACTCCTGTTCTGAAGTTCTCTATTCCTGTACATATATATACATATGTATGCTGCAATAGCTGAAGGAAGAGTCTTCATGGAATGCACGGTAGGCTGGATAAGAACAAGGTTTATTTACACTATACACAACAACCACAAATTCCGCAACTCCTCACCCCGAAGGGTCAGCCGCCCTGACCTGCACCCAGGCCAGGGTTTATATACTATGAAGCTCCTCCCAGTCAGGGGGAGGCTCCGCCCCCCCCCCGGTTTCCAGGGGGTTCATATTCCATGGTGTAGGAGGGGAATCGGATACAACATAGTGCTGGGCCCCTGAGGAGGTCATAACATATGCATACGTACAGATGAGGCCATGAGATTGCTCTCACTTTGATTTTTCCACCGACGTACCATTTAATCCTAGTTTGAGTAATATATTTGTGGGGAATATTATACCTTGTATCAGATGATTAATTGTAAAAGATAGTTTTACTGAAAAAATGTTTTATTAATATTGTATTAGGACTGTGCTTCAAGCAATGGAACCATATCAGGTCCTTCTTGTATTATCATACATTGTACAAACATTCTGCAGTTTGGGAGTAAATGGCTGTACAGTATTTATTCACAAAGCACAGGTATTGGTTTATGAACTCAGAACAGTGGATGTGCAATTCACTCTATAGTGTCTCGGTGCCTGCTTCAGGAATGTAGCTCACATCTTAATGTGGTAGTGAGTAGGAAATGCCGTGAGCTTCTCAACACTCGGCCCGGCAAGGCCGCTATAAAACATTGATTTGCCCACTTAACGAAGCCCCAGAGGATTCACGCCGCAAATCATGGTCACTAGCCCCCCCACTAACAAGTGACAGCAGCACTTAAACCTCTCATGTACAGCCAACCCACTCCACTCGCAGCCATGCCTCCACGAAGACCAGCCCGAGGCTTTGGTGATGCCTATTGGACGTCGTGGAGGCCAAACAGGATGCCCTGTTCCCCCAAGGGTCCAGGTCCGTCGGCCACAGAGCACCCAACGTCACCTGGGAGGAAGTGGCTGCGGCTGTCAGCTCGGGAAGTGTGGCCAGGAGAGATGGAACCCAGTGCCACAAGAAGGTCAACGACCTCCACCGGGCCACTCAGGTAAGTTTGCAGCCGAAACCCCTACCGCCCCCCAACATACTGTCCCCTTCCATGCTCCCCATTCCACCAGAATGGCTATACCTCCAAGCTCCCACACCATGAGAAACCACGTGTACAGCTAATGATGCCCCCTCTGTGTCCCTGCAGGAGAAGTTGGCCCACAACAGATGGGGGAGGGCCCAGATGGACATGGCACAGGTGCTGCACTATACCCTTGTTTAGAAACATAGAAAATAGGTGCAGGAGTAGGCCATTCGACCCTTCGAGTCTGCATCACCATTCAATATGATCATGACTGATCATGAAAATTCAGTATCCCACTCCCGCTTTCCTCCATACTTCTTGATCCTTTAGCCACAAGGGCCACGTCCAGCTCCCTCTGGAACACATCCAATGAACTGGCCCCAACAGCTTTCTGTGATAGAGAATTCCACAAATTCAACTTCACAACTCTCTGAGAGACGTTCTTCCTCATTTCAGTCCTGAATGGCTTACCCCTTATTCTTAGGCTGTGACCCCTAGTTCTGGACGTCCCCAACATCGGGAACATTTTTCCCGCATCTAGCCTGTCCATTCCCATCAAGATTTTATATGCTTCTATGAGATCCCCTTTCATTCTTCTACACTCCAGTGAGTACAAGCCCAGTCGATCCAATCTTTCTTCATATGTCAGTCCTGCCATCCCGGGAATTAGTCTAGTGAACCTTCACTGGACACCCTCAATAACAAGAATGTCCTTCCTCAAACTAGGAGACCAAAGCTGCACACAATACTGAAGGTGTGCTCTCGCCAATGCCCTGTGTTATGGGCCAGGGATGAGAGAACCCCAAAGTGTATCATGGAGTTCACCTGACCCACAACTTTTAATAGATTGTGGTATGGGGAGCACACGGCTCACTCTTCAGGTGTGGTACAGCAGATATGGAAAAGTATTTTTTAAAGCAAAACAATGTTTATTCCATGAACTCAAGATAACCTTTTTAAAACATACAGTGAACATCTTAGCAACCATCAATTCAAATATAACCCCCAAAGAATACAACACTAAGTAATCCTTTAAGCTGTCCTTTTAACATCCATATGACTTAAACAAAAAACTTTTAGCAGAAGCACATCAGGTTAAAGTCACCACTGAGAGCAGTTATTAGTTTTAAATCACCAAAGGATCAATTTACAGACTTTAGTTTACAGAGAGACTCATACACCTTCTGGCTGTGACTGCAGCTATCCAGCTCTGAAAACGAAACTAAAACACACCCTGCAGCAAACAGCCTAAAACAAAAGTAAAAAGCTGACAGACAGCCCAGCTCCACCCACACTCTGACAAACACCCATTTCTTAAAGGTACATTTCTTAAACACCCATTTCTTAAAGGTACTCTCACATGACAACTGTTTAACTGCAGCAAAACATCCCTACTCTTTTACTCGAGTCTTCAAAGCGAGCTTTCCTTACCGCCTGCTGTATGCCAACCTTCAGCGACTGTTCCATCATGACACCCATATCTCCCATGTCTCGTTGCACTTCCCCTTTTCTTAAACTGCAACCATTCAGATAATAATCTGCCTTCCTGCTTTTGCTACCAAAGTGGATAACCTCACGTTTACCCACATTATATTGCCAAGTATTTGCCCACTCAAACAGCCTGTCCAATTCACCCTGCAGCCTTTTTGCATCCTCCTCACAGCACACACTGCCACCCAGCATAGTGTTGTCTATAAATTTGGAGATATTGCATGCAATTCCTTCGTCCAAATCAGTAATGTATATTGTGAACAGCTGGGGTCTCAGCACTGAGCCCTGTGGTACCCCACTTGTCACTGCCTGCCACTCAGAAAAGGACCCATTTATTCCCATTCTCTGCTTCCTGTCTGCCAGCCAGTTCTCTATCCACATCAATACATTACCCCCAATACCATATGCTTTAATTTTGCTCACTAATCTCTCATGTGGGACCTTGTCAAATGCCTTTTGAAACTCCAGATACATAACACCCACTGGTTCATCCTTGTCTACTCTACTGGTCATATTTAGGCAGAGCCTTCTGCGGGACATTCTGTCCGTAATCTGTTCGAATGACCAGCGACGCCTGTACACCTCGGGCCGTTGCGAGCCTCTCTCGCTGGGTCTCTCCCTGGCTTGATGGGCAGCCGGGTCCTCAGGGTTTGGGGCAGGGCCCAGCATACAGGCTGCTGCCTTGAGTATCTGTCTCCTCCGGCATCTGGCCTCCTGGCCTCCAGCAATACCACTAGGGCAAATTCTGTCGCGTCCAAAATATCGTCCATGCTGTTCAATATCTGTAAGGAATTGGGAGACGGTGTGAGACTGACAAGCAGCGATATCTTCCACACCTAGACCCTGAAATCACCCCATTGACCCCCACCCAGGCACGGCCTACCACGGATTCCGGCTGCAGTGGGGACTCCTGCTCACTGGACCTCACTCCCTGCACCCCTGACACCCGCACCTAACATTACCTGGACCGAGCACAGGTGCCCTCCCTGGTGCACTCACCCACCCTCTGCCCGTGATAATGTCCCCGATGCTGGGGCTCAGTCCCTGGTGTTTGGATGCTGGACGCTACATTCATCATTTTGTTTCTTGCAGTGTTCAGGCACAGTGTACAGGCATCACGGTCTGATTGGGCTGCTAGGCAATAACCCCTACATGCTACATGGCACGCCTACCCATGGAGATCCACTTTGGAAATATGACGTGCTGACTTAACTATGATTCCCAATTCTCTATTAGCAATAGCCTTCAGCCCCACAGCCATAGACTTACATGGTCAGTGGGAGTTATGGGTGGTCGGTGGGACAGGTGGGCAGGGCCTAGAGCTGCCCCAGGAATGGGAACACACGTTCCAGGCTTTGGCATGGCAGACCACGGGTGATTAGACCTGCCCCTCCCAGCTGAGACCATGAGCGGCCACCAATCCTGCTCCGCACCCCCACCCCCCGTGGCAGCCCACCCAACCGAGGCTGCCCCACCCAGTGGTTCCCCCAACCCTAGTGCCCCCAGGCTCTTTGCCTGTGAGCGAAGATGGCTCCTCACCTCCTCCGGTCCCCGCAGCACCTGCTCTGTCAGCTTCACGATTTTAAAAAGGAGTATTTATCGGCGCCCATGTAACTACTTGCTGGGGAGGTTGTTAGATCACGAGGGTCGTTGAATAGGGGATCACTCCTATTAATTGTATGGACATTGGGCTTAAGTGGTGATTATTGGTTTCTCGCCACGCTAAGGCGAGATCCAGATTTCGCCAAGGGAAGCGGGCTGGTTAGATCGCGAACAGATCAGAGCCCGGCGCAGTTCTCGTTTTTGGCCTCTCCCGCTATTTAATGCTTTTGCTTAAATGCAACGCCGCCATTAAATCGTGCCCATAGTGTGTCACTCATAGTAATGGATGTGTAAAAGAGATTTATGGGCTAAATTTGATTAGTGTCTTGGTAGATTGCACATGAGCTGCGGAAGGTGCTTGTTTGTTGGGCTGGATGGCCTTTTCCTATTGCATGTTCTTAAATTGGATTCATATTGGCAGATTCTACAAACCCATGCTTCAAGCTCAGAATATGGCAGGTGTGCATTGTGAGAATTTGGAGTTGAAGACCAGTGGGACAGTAAAACCTATGGGGCACACTGATATTCCTATCTCTGTTCCTACTCAAGTTTCTGTTACATAACTTAGCACAGGGCTAATTCGCTGGCTTTGAAAGCAGATCAAGGCAGACCATCAGCACGGTTCAATTCCCATACCAGCCTCCCCGAACAAACGCCGGAATGTGGCGACTAGGGGCTTTTCACAGTAACTTCATTTGAAGCCTACTTGTGACAATAAGTGATTTTCATTTCATTCTAGGCCTCAAGCTCTGGAACACCCTTCTTACCCTTTCTTGGGGGATGCGGTGGCACAGTGGTATTGTCACTGGACCAATAAACCAGAAAGCCAGGGTATGCTCTGGGGATCCGGGTTCGAGTCCCACCACTGCAGATAGGTAGTGAAATTTCAATTCAATAAAAATCTGGAATGAAAAGTCTAATGATGATCACGAAGCCATTGTCGATTGTCATAAAAACCCATCTGGTTCACTAATGTCCTTTAGGGAAGGAAATCTGCCCTCCTTACGTGGTCTGGCCTACATGTGACTCCAGACCCACAGCAATGTGGTTAACATTTAAATGCCCTGAGGGATGGGCAATAAATGCTGGCCCAGCCAGCGGCACCCACGTCCCATGAACGAATATAAAAAATAATACCTTCCTCCCTCACTCTCCTCCTTTCAGACACACCTCAAAACCCACCTCGAGCTTTCAGTCATCAACCCTAATATCTTCTTGGTGCCATATTTTGTTTATGGATGTTCCTGTGAAGAACCTTGGAAGACTTTATTATGTTAAAGGTGTGACATAGATAGCTGTTGTTGCTGAGTATAGATTTACAGCGTCTGCCTGGAGTAGCATACAGCACCCAGTGACAATCTGTAATGTAGGAGCAGGAGTTAATAGATGTGACAGAAGAAATGGATTCTGACAGTCACTTGGCAAACTCCCCAAAATAAAATGGTACATTTAAATATTATATGTATGACCTTTCAGTGCATGTTGACAAGTCCAACACTGACGTATCATTCTGCTGACTGTAAATCATGACAGTAATACTGCTATTGCATGCACAACCCTGCTTTTCCCATAATTGAGATGAAACCTGACAACACTGCAGCTCAATTTACACGATTGAATTAAAAATGCCTGTGCCTTCATGTCTGTCACAACACCTCTGTAGGGAAGAGAATGCTGTCTGCTACTTCACTTGCCCAAACAACAATTCTTTAAATGTCACTCGAGTCAATGGTAGTTGGCTAGTCAACGCTGGAGGGCAATACAACCCACCCAATCTTGTTCTCCTGTGTATTCCTCAGCAGTGGGGTCACCGGATAATGATCAGAAGAAAGACCAATTGCTGATTGGTTTTCCAATCCTCACTCATAAGCACCGAGGGCAAGTGTAGCTCCCACTGCTGATCAACTGAGGAACAGCACAAGCTCAGACATAAATCTTACACCTGTTCTCGCTTTCAATATGGCACAGACTGAATAGAACACCCCAAGCTGTCCTGAGCCATCAATGGAACCTTCCAACACCCGCATCTTGAGCCATCAGTGGAACCATCCAATACCCCTACCCATCCCGATTCATCAGTGGAATACTCCCAACACCCCTGTCCCCCACCAAATGTGGAACACTCCACCCAGCAACATAGCTTTAGTCTAATCATCTATTTAACATATGTAGTTTGTCATATCCTACTGATTACGATCACTTTTCATTCTTGGGATAAAGGCATTGCTGGAAAAGCTGGTATTTATTGTCCATCCATACTTGTCCTTAAGAAGCTGATGATAAGCCACCTTTTTGAACTGCTGCAGTCTGTGTAATGAAGGTGCTCCCACCGTGCTGTTAGGCGGGAGTTCCAGGATTTTGACCCAGTGACAATAAAGAAATGACCAAGTAAGGATGTTATCTTATTTGGAAGGGAACGTGGAGGTGATGGTTCACTTGGTAAACTCCTCAAAATAAAATGGTACATTTAAGTATTATATGCATGACCTTTGAGTGCATGTTGACAAGTCCAACACTGATGAATGATTCTGCTGACTGTAAATCAAGACAGTAATACTGCTATTGCATGCACAACCCTGCTTTTCCCATGTTTGAGATGAAAGGTTCACATGCACATGCTGTCCTCATCCTCCCAGGGGGAAAATGTTGTGCGTCTGCGATGGTTATGTGCAATATTTGGGCATTGGCACTGAATACGATTGTATGACAACCCCAGCACCAAACCTTTCTATTTCAAGGGAGGAGTTACCCAGGAGGAAATGCTGGAAAATCTCATCAGCTCTGGCAGCATCTGTAGGGAGAGAAAAGAGTTAATGTTTCGAGTCCAATGCTTGACAAAGGGTCACCTTTTCTCTCCCTATAGATGCTGCCAGACCTGCTGAGATTTTCCAGCATTTTCTCTTTGGTTTCAGATTCCAGCATCTGCAGTAATTTGCTTTTATGAGGCGTTCCCCAGCTTCATTTAAAATACAGGAGAGAGCAATGCCAGACAAGTGTGTTAACTTTCGGGTTCTCATTACCAAATGGCTGTGCAGTTGCTGGTCAGAGGGTCAACCTTTGCTCCTGGAAGCAATATCCCTCCCACAGGACAGCACAATGTATCCATCATATTACACAACTTAAGAGCTATATGATAACAGGAGAACCCATAGCGGTGCAGAGAATATAAAGAGAAAAAGACACAAGCGAGGATGAGAATCACTTGCTTTAAAAAGACACAAGCGAGGATGGGGTGGAGAAGCTACAGGCCTGACTAGGTATCCAGCCCACCCAGGAAGGCCAAGACCTCTGGGTGTGGCCTTCTACAACGCTACACCTCTGCTGTTGCCTCCAATACTGTTGAACGCGAATGCTGTGGGCTGCCACATTAACTGCGATATGACAAGGGGCTATGGCCCCTGCAAATTTTGTGCCTCGCATTAATGACAAAATTTCAAGTGCTGTGATGAGTATAATTGGTTAAAACCCTGACTAGAAATGAGTGGAAAATGTGTTCAGAGCTCCTGAACCAGATTGCTATTCAATAATCTCTGCTGGAATCATTGCTGGATGAGGATAGAGGTGATGATTCGAGATGTGGAAGAACCTGTCAACACTCATTGAAAGAAATCTATGTGTAAAGATTGAGCACCAATTATAACACTCCTGCTGTTTACTGTGCTTGCGATCAACTAACTCACTACAGACTGGAGATTGAGAGTGCAACCTTCCTGAGCCTTACGGATAACAATCATTGAGTGTTTTCTCCATGAGTCAGGAGGCCAGTTTCTTTTTGGGTCATCTTTTCTATTTCTTCAAGTTAACTTTTCAAATTTCTCCCCTGAATTGTTTCTTCTGAAGCATGGCATTTGAGGAGACGTTAAGGATAACTGGGTTTGTGCTCGTTGAAGTTTAGAAGGATGAGGGGAGATGTTATTGAAACTTACAGGATGCTGAAAGGCTTAGATAGAGTGGGTTTGGAGAGGATATTTCACCTAGTAGGAAAAACTAGAACCTGAGGGCACAGCCTCAGACTGAAGAGGCGATGCTTTAAAACTAAGATGAGGAGGAATTTCTTCAGCCAGAGTAGTGATGAATCTGTGGAACTCTTGGTCGCAGAAGGCGGTGGAGACCAAATCACGGAATGTCTTTAAGACAGAGATAGGTAGGTTCTTGATTAATAAGGGGATCGGGCAGCACGGTGGTGCAGTGGTTATCACTGCTGCCTCACGGCGCTAAGGACCTGTGTTCGATCCCGGCCCCGGGTCACTGTCTGTTTGCACATTCTCCATGAGTGTTTGCATGGGTTTCACCCTATAGCCTAAAGATGTGCAGGGTAGGTAGATTGGCCACGCTAAATTGCCCCTTAATTGGGGAAAAAAATAATTGGGTACTCTAGATTTATTTAAAAAATTTAAAAATAAGGGGATCAGGGGTTATGGGGGAAGACAGGAGAATGGGGATGAGAAACATATCAGCCATGATTGAATGACGGAGCAGACTCGATGGGCCAAATTATCTAATTCTGCTCCTATGTCTTATGGTCTTATGACATATTCTCACTTCCCATTGTTGAAACTGACTATAGTCTCCTCAGCCAGAGATGGATACCCATCTTCCCACTACTCAATAATGATTGAACCCACTTCAGACCAAATAGTTCCTTGGGTTTACTGCCTCCTCGAGGAAGACATTGCCCAGCTACATTTTTGATAATTAGAAGTTGGCCCAGTTAATGCTTGCTGCCGTAATCATGTTTCTCTATTTTGTTTTGGTGTTTCTATCTGAACAGCATCAATTTATCCCAGTGGAGCTGTTATCAGTCTCCTGCACCTTTCATCACACATTTCCACCCAGATTAATTCAGAGAGTATATCTGACCTTGCTTGGCCTGTCAGTTCCTTCCTCTCTCTCCTCTTCCCTTTTTGATCATTGCATGACTGATTAGGTTTGAACCAGCTCCCTGTTATAGTGGCTGTTCCATATTTCATCCTGTCAGTACCTTTCTAACTGTAGCCATCCAAGATGGCCGCCTGCAAAGGACCATGGGAATTATGGCCAACCCAGGACTCAGACAGATACACAGCCTATGTGTATCTAAAACACAGGTAACCAGACCTGATCGAAACCCCCGCTCGTTTGCATTTTAATGCCCAATTTTCCCAGGACAATAGAACTCCAATCAAGCAACCGTACAGCCACAGACTGATCGGCGCCACTCCCCTTATTCAGAAAGCACAACTGCCAAGGTCAATGACCGCCAAGGACCCGCCCAGCTACCAAGGCATCTGTCCCTTTATTGGCCAAAATCGAAGACAGTCATCAGAGCCCTGTCGAACTATTGGGTCCAAGGTTAAGGACCATCCCAAAGAGCGCAAACTCCCAGAGGGATAAAAGAGAGTACAGCCATGTGTTCTGTCTCTTTTGGATCTGGCCTGTGCAAACCAATTGCAGCAGAAACAGCCAGCTAAGTTCAAGACCAACGATCGCTACCTGACGGATGAGCCCAGCAGAGAGAGAGCCACTTTCTTCAAACCAGCCAAGTGAAATCCAGATAAAGGCCTTATCCATTTGCACAGTGCCAGTCGCCCTGAAGTTAAGTCTAGGTTATTGTAGCTGATAGGTATAGTTTAACTCGTAGTAGATATTGGGTTGCATGTTGAGATAACTCTTGTGTATGTAAATAAAACATCTTTTGAGCGAACTAACTGGTTGTGTGGTCATTTGATCGATATAAGGGTAGGCTTGTGATTCACTAAGATAAATAGAAATACACACAGTATTGGCGACGCTGTTGGGACTGAAACAGAGCAACATAACCATGCAGATTTTTTATCGATAAGAATAGAAAGAAGTCTCTGGCATTAGAAGTGAACATTTGACCCATTAATAACAACAATTTGCATGTTTATATCGCCTTCAACACAAGAGTCGACTCGGGTCCGCATGCCCGTGGCCATGGAGCACAGGGAGTGGATCATCGCTGCCTGAGACTGTGCCACATCGCCCATTACTATGCCACCACCTTCTAGGTCTATGTCACATCAGACAGTGACTGTGCCGTCTCCTTCTGGGACTGGGCCACCTCCCTCTGCGTCTGCGCCATGTCGGCAGCGCCTGAGCAATGCTGCTGGCATTCCCAGCAGTGGCTTATTGTGACTGAGCCACATTCAGGGGTGCTGCTGCAATGTCCAGGTGGCTCTGGCACATGGTTTGCCTGTGAGACGGCAACCCTGCCCTGCGCCTCAGCCAGTGCCTGCACCGAATGCACCAGGCTTGGACATGGTGTAGAGTGAGGTTGGTGTGGGGGAGGTTGACACACGTGTCATGGGGGCCCGCACTTCAGCGGGGTCTCACTTCCTCGCCCGTGGCCGAACTCCACCTCGGTGACCTCACTTTCTTCTGGGCCGCAAACCATGTCCAGGACCCTCTGCTCAGCCACAGTGAGAGGCCGCAGATCCGGTGGTCCCCCTCCTATCTTCTCCACTCCTGGCGGTTGTGCACGGCCTTCTCTTGGGGGGTGGGGGGAAAACAGAAAAGTGTTAGACAGTCTGATGCATGCAGCCCAGGGGGTGGGTAGCTGGTGACCTCAGTGGCCAGGGCACCCGGCCATGGCAGCCAATATGGGTACTAGCATGTGGTGCAGGGTGGTGGTTCGGCCGCGGGTAGGATTACGGGTGTGTGAGACGGAGGTTGGTGCCAGGGGCATAGTGTTGCCTACTCAACCTGGGCGTCCTGAGGAGGTCATGCAGTTTTTTGCAGTACTGCTGGTCGGTCCAGACGATGTTGCCCATGGACTGACCACCTCTGCCACGTGCACCCAGGCACTGTGAACGGTGGTGGCTGGCAGCCTCGTTCCCGGGCCGGGGTACAGGTTCATCCTTCTCTCCTCCACAGCATCCAGGAGGGTCTCGAGCATGGCATCCGTGAACTTTGGTGCTGCTCCCCTCGCTGCCATCTTGTTGGTATGTGAAACTGTGAAATCGTGAAACCGGCACCGTTTCTCATTGAAATCGATTGTATTCCATGTGGTCGCCCAATAACAGTAGCAGAATCGGTCCAGGTGTGGTGCCAGATTTGGTGTTGTGAAAGTCCACGAATTCTGTGTCGGCATCAACACTTAGTCTCAGAAACTGAGAATTCCGCCCCATGTTTTTGGATGATGTCACCTGGGGATACCATATAGAAATAGGATGAGGCTAAGGATAGGTTCCTAGGTTCCTGGGGATATCAGCGATAGCAATGTAGTAGCAGAAATGGAAATCACTGTGTTACAATCCCGGCGCTGTTAATACTGGGCAAGTTAGATTCTAGAATGAAACCCAGCTTAACAGATCCTGACTTTTATTTATTTTTAGAAAACCCATGGAGGTCAGTTACTGAATACATGTACCCAATCTGCTGGTGTGCTTTAAACACAAAGAATAAAATATTTATTAAACAAGAAAAATAAACTATATTACACTGGACAAAATGGTTGGAACGATTTCAACACCGACAAAATTTACCCAAACTTACACTATTCCTTTTGTCCCAGCAATACACTTACTGACACAAAACCCAAGTGAAGATTTCCCATTATTTTAGCAACAAGGCTTCTTGTTTGGACTGTTCCAATTGCAAACAATTTTCTTTCAGCGGATATTCAAGCATTCATTGGATGCTATTTTCCCAGCTAATATTTCTCACTGAGACACCCGAAGACCTCACCCTAAACTCACTGTTACTTCAACTACAGAGTAAACACATGAGCTCCCTAAACTCAGTTCCCCAGCAGTCTTGCAGGATTTTTTACTAGAGAGTTTATGACTTCTGCCTTACTCTTTGGCATGCACTAAATGAACTGTCCTTTTATCTTTCTTTGTGTGTGTGGTAGTATGCATTAGGGGTCATGTGGGACTGTGAAGCCATGATGTCATTGGCTGACAGATCCCGTGTCCTGGTTGGACGTTGACCTCTAGCTCCGCCCTGAAGGCGGAGTATAAGTACCTGGAGCCCTCCCCCGCAGGTAGTCTACTACTGAACTGCGGGGGAAACAGTCACGCTTAATAAAGCCTCATCGACTTCACTCTATTCGTCTCTCGGAGTCTTTGTGCGCTACAATTTATTAAGCGTGCCTAAAAAGGACTATGGAGCTCAGGATCATCCCGGAATGCCTGAGGATCAGCCCCCACGCAGTGAACGCGGCAGCAGCTTTGTTTGGCAAAATTGGCAGACTTGTTTCGAGGCCTACCTCAGAGCGGCCACCGGCCGGGTCACAGAAGACCAAAAACTACAGGTCCTGCACTCGAGGTTAAGCACAGAGATTTTCTCTTTCATCGAAGACGCAGAGGATTTCCAGACGGCGTTCGCAGCACTGAAAAGTCTCTATGTCCGCCCAGTAAACCAGATCTACGCTCGCTATCAACTCGCAACGAGACGGCAAAGTCCCGGAGAATCGATAGATGAATTCTACGCCGCGCTACTAATTTTGGGACGAGCCTGCAGCTGCCCGTCGGTGAACGCAAATGAACACACGGACATGTTAATGCGCGATGCTTTTGTGGCAGGTATGAACTCCTCCCAAATCCGCCAAAGACTTCTAGAAAAAGAGTCGCCAGGACTCTCAGAGGCACGGGCCCTAGCAGCCTCCCTAGACGTGGCCGCGCGTAATACCCGCGCCTACGGCCCCGACCGCGCGGCAGCCCATTGGGCTCCGTACGTACCCGTCGCGACAAACCCACCCCCCCCCCCGGACACCCCACAGGCTTGCGCGGTCCAAACACCAAGTCGCACCGGGGGCGCCCGCTGCTATTTCTGCGGCCAGGCGAAACACCCCCGGCAGCGCTGCCCGGCCCGCGCAGCAATCTGCAAGAGCTGCGGGAAAAAGGGCCATTTCGCGGTTGTGTGCCAGTCCCGCAAGGTCGCCGCTGTCCCGGGAGAACAGGGAGCCCTGCACGCCGCTTACGCTCCCCAACCCCCCCAGCGCCCCATGTACGACCCGCAGGCGCAGCCACTCTGGGTCCCGACCACCGCGGTCCCGGGAGAACAGGGAGCCCTGCACGCCGCTTACGCTCCCCAACCCCCCCCCCCGCGCCCTATGTATGACCCGCCGGCGCTACCACTTTGGGTCCCGACCACCGCTCTCCCCGGAGAAGAGGGAGATCTGCACGACTCTAACGCCCCCCAAACCCCCCCCCCCCCGCGCCCCACGTATGACCCGCCGGCGCTACCAATTTGGGTCCCAACCACCGCTGTCCCCAGAGATGAGGGAGCCCCGCGCGTTCCTAACGCTCCCCAACCCCCCCAGCGCCCCATGTGCGACCCGCAGACTCCGCCATTTTGGGTCCCGGCCACCACGAGGGGAGGAAGGGCGCCGCCATCTTGGACCACCCCAGACCTGTACGACGCATGGGGGCGGCCATTTTGTCCACCCCCGCCGCCAGCTTGTGACCCCCCAGCCATGTGCGATGCATGGGGGCAGCCATTTTGTTCATCCCCGACGCCATCTTGGACGGCAACAACGGACCCCAGTGTTGACGGCTCCACGGGGTTCGAAGAAGACGCTCCACTACTACAACCACGTCTCACTTCAATAAGGCTGGACCAAGCTCGGCCCCGGACACTCCAGACGACGACGACAACGTTGCTGATAAACGGGCACGAGACACCATGCCTAGTCGACTCCGGGAGCACGGAGAGCTTTATCCACCCCGACACGGTAAGTCGCTGTTCCTTGACCACCTATCCCAGCGCACAAAAGATTTCCCTAGCTGCAGGATCCCACTCCGTACAGATCAAAGGTTTCTGCATAGTTACCCTAACGGTGCAGGGGAGGGAGTTCAAAAACTACAGGCTCCACGTCCTTCCCCAACTCTGCGCCCCCACATTAGTGGGATTAGACTTCCAGTGCAATCTACAGAGCCTTACCTTCAAATTCGGCGGCCCAATACCCCCATTCACTATCTGCTCACTATCTGCGGCCTCGCAACCCTCAAGGTGCAACCCCCGTCCTTGTTTGCGAACCTCACCCCGGATTGCAAACCCGTCGCCACTAGGAGCAGACGGTACAGCGCCCAGGACCGGACCTTCATTCGGTCCGAAGTCCAGCGGCTACTAAAGGAAGGCATAATCCAGGCCAGCAATAGTCCCTGGAGAGCACAGGTGGTAGTAGTGAAGACAGGGGAGAAGCAAAGGATGGTCATAGACTATAGCCAGACCATCAACAGGTACACACAACTAGACGCGTACCCTCTCCCCCGCATATCCGACATGGTCAATCGGATTGCCCAATATAAAGTCTTCTCCACAGTGGACCTTTGTGCCGCCTACCATCAGCTCCCCATCCGCCCAAGTGACCGCAAGTACACAGCCTTTGAGGCAGACGGGTGATTATACCATTTCCTAAGGGTCCCATTTGGCGACCCAAACGGGGTCTCGGTCTTCCAACGAGAGATGGACCGAATGGTTGATCAACACGGGTTGCGGGCCACGTTCCCGTATCTCGACAATGTAACCATCTGCGGCCACGACCAGCAGGACCACGACGCCAACCTCCAAAAATTCCTCCAGACCGCTAAAGCCTTGAACCTCACGTACAACGAGGACAAGTGCGTTTTCAGCACCAACCGGCTAGCCATCCTGGGCTACGTAGTGCGCAATGGGATAATAGGCCCCGATCCCGAACGTATGCGCGCCCTCTTGGAATTTCCCCTCCCGCACTGCTCAAAAGCCCTGAAACGCTGCCTGGGGTTCTTTTCATACTACGCCCAGTGGGTCCCCCAGTACGCAGACAAGGCCCGCCCTCTAATACAGACCACGACCTTCCCTCTGTCAACAGAGGCTTGCCAGGCCTTCAGCCGCATCAAAGCGGATATCGCAAAGACCACGATGCGCGCCATCGACGAGTCCCTCCCCTTCCAGGTCGAGAGCGACGCCTCCGACGTAGCTCTAGCGGCCACCCTTAACCAAGCGGGCAGACCCGTGGCCTTTTTCTCCCGAACCCTCCACGCTTCAGAAATCCGCCACTCCTCAGTGGAAAAGGAAGCCCAAGCCATAGTGGAAGCTGTGCGACATTGGAGGCATTACCTGGCCGGCAGGAGATTCACTCTCCTCACCGACCAACGGTCGGTGGCCTTCATGTTCGATAATGCACAGCGGGGCAAAATCAAAAACGACAAGATCTTAAGGTGGAGGATCGAGCTCTCCACCTTCAACTACGAGATCTTGTATCGTCCCGGAAAGCTGAACGAGCTGTCCGATGCCCTATCCCGCGGCACATGTGCCAACGCACAAATTAACCGCCTCCAAACCCTCCACGAGGACCTCTGCCACCCGGGGGTCACTCGGTTTTTCCACTTTATCAAGTCCCGCAACCTCCCATACTCCTTAGAGGAGGTCCGTACAGTCACAAGGAACAGCCACATCTGCTCAGAGTGCTAACCGCATTTTTTCAGGCCGGATGGTGCACACCTTATTAAGGCTTCCCGCCCCTTTGAACGCCTTAGTCTGGACTTCAAAGGACCCCTCCCCTCCACCGACCGCAACACATACTTCCTTAATGTGGTGGACGAGTACTCCCGCTTCCCATTCGCCATCCCCTGTTCTGACATGACCGCGGCCACAGTCATTAAAGCCCTGAACACCATATTCACACTGTTCGGTTGCCCCGCATACGTCCACAGCGACAGGGGGTCCTCTTTCATGAGTGACGAGCTGCGCCAGTTCCTGCTCAGCAACGGGATAGCCTCGAGCAGGACGACCAGCTACAACCCCCGGGGGAACGGGCAAGTAGAGAGGGAGAACGGCACGGTCTGGAAGACCGTCCTACTGGCCCTACGGTCCAGGGACCTCCCAGTTTCCCGGTGGCAGGAGGTCCTTCCGGACGCCCTCCACTCCATCCGGTCACTACTGTGTACTAGCACTAATCAAACGCCTCATGAGCGCCTCCTTGTCTTCCCCAGGAAGTCCTCCTCTGGAACGTCGCTGCCGACCTGGCTGGCGGCCCCAGGACCCACCTTGCTCCGAAAGCACGTGCGGGCGCACAAGTCGGACCCGTTGGTCGAAAGGGTTCACCTCCTTCACGTGAACCCGCAGTACGCCTACGTGGAGTACCCCGACGGCCGACAGGACACGGTCTCTCTGCGAGATCTGGCGCCCGCCGGCAACACACACACCACCCCGACACCAATCACCCTTCCTGCCACCGCTGCACCCCGTGACCGCCCCCTTCCCAGGAGGATCAGTCCTCCTCCCAGGCCCGACCATGAATAAAGCCCAAGCTGAAACCGTAAGGCTCCCGGAGAAGACACCAGAACAAGCACCACCGCCACCGGGGCCGAGGCGATCGACACGGACGACCAGACCACCCGACCGACTCGTGGCGTCGATCTAACAGTACAATGTGGACTTTTAATGAGAACATTTTGTCTTTTCCTGACGATTGCTGTAAATAGTTGAAACAAAAAAAAAAAAACCTTGTACATACTGTTATATTGAAAGTTTTCCTCCCAGGACCAGCCTTGTAAACCCTTACCACCATGCGAAGCATCACCCCGCCGGGTTCATTTTTAACAAGGGGTGAATGTGGTAGTGTGCATTAGGGGTCATGTGGGACTGTGAAGCCATGATGTCATTGGCTGACAGATCCCGGGTCCTGGTTGGACGTTGACCTCTAGCTCCGCCCTGAAGGCGGAGTATAAGTACCTGGAGCCCTCCCCCGCAGGTAGTCTACTACTGAACTGCGGGGGAAACAGTCACGCTTAATAAAGCCTCATCGACTTCACTCTATTCGTCTCTCGGAGTCTTTGTGCACTACAGTGTGTCCCTGGCCCCTTCTTCTAGACAACAGCACCATCTTTTTCTATTTTATGTTTTTTTCCTCTAAATTCATGAAGCTACTAACTTCTTGTAACCCATCACTTCAAGGGTTGTAAAACCTTATTAAAATCCATACATACAAACGGGGCCTCCAGACTTCCCAGAACCAAGCTCACAAAAAAAACCTCAAAATCAAACTTGAACAATGTTCCACCTTTCTTAACACCTAATACAAATATAAATTAAACTCAAAATCATACATTGATCCTAACAATTACAAGTGATTCTCAAAGCAGCTCCCTTTTTGGTCCATCAACCCAATTAACTCCGACATCTTATCATTACCCCTCAATAGCTTCACTCTCCAGAAATATATCTGATGGATGATTGATTCCATTTACATTGACCTTTTCAATTTTCTACTTTTTTACAATTCCAGACCAGCCCTCGACATTGATTAGGATACTGGACAAGAACACCAAACAATTTTTATTATTTTGAAAAACTGTTAGCAAAGGATACTTCACCCCAATAGTGATGACTCTGATCAATAGGTATCTTTCGTGTTAAAAAAACCTTTAATTTAAACACAGAATTAACCATATTAACGTCAAAGAAAATAGCTTTACAATTACCAGTTAAACAGTCCTTAAACACAAGGGAAAACTTTAACTTACTGTCTATACCTGGCTACTAACTCCAATTAAGCCACCCGATACAGTTCAAATTCCACTTATAAATAATTTTAACAAGCCGATTACTTGCTTAGTTGTGTAGAGACTTTGGAAAGAGAGAGACCCTTTCAGGAGCAGAACCAGTACACTTCTTTTCTTTCAGGAATGTTTTTATTCAAGGCTTTTTACATATATACACAAAAAATATCAGAAGACCAAAACATCAACATGAACAAAAAACACAAATTCCCAACACCCCACCACACTGCCTTCCTACTTTTTATCTCCTTAACCCTCCCCTACCCCAGCCCACATTCCCCCTCCCCTGCTGACCCCTCAATCCTCCTTGAAGAAATCAATGAACGGTTTCCATCTCCGGGTGAAGCCCTCCTCCGGACCCCCGCAAAGCGAACTTGACCTTCTCCAACCACAGGAATTCTGCCAAATCACTCACCCATACCCCTGGTTTTGGCAGTTCCGAGTCCCGCCAACACAACATAATCCATCCCCAGGCTATCAGGGACGTAAAGGCCAATACATCGGCCTCTCTCCCACCTGGATTTCCGGATTTTCCAACACACCAAATATTGCCACCTCCAGGCCCGGGGCCACCCCCACACCCAGAACCTCGGACACAACATCTGAGAGCCCCTGCCAGAATCCCCTCAGCTTTGGACATGCCCAAAACATGTGGACATGATTCACAGGCATCCCCCGCACACCTTTCTTCCACCCACACAAAGAATCGGCTCATCCTTGCCACCGTCATGTGGGCCCTATGCACCACCTTAAACTGGGTCAGGCTTAACCTTGCACATGGCAAGGGAGCGTTAACCTTCCGCTGGGCCTCTACCCACTTCCTGGCCCGCACCTCCCCTCCCAACTCCTCCGATTTGCACTTAATCTCCTCCACTTGGGCGCCCTCCCTCACCATCAATTTCCTGTGGATATCTGACACCCTCGCCTCCCCAATATCATCCTCCGGCAACAACTTGTCCTGCAACACCGGAGGCGGCAGCTCCGGGAAGGACGGCATCTCCAACTCCTCCAGTCCCACAAACCTGCCCACTATGAACAAGTCCCTAAAGTACTCTAACCGCACCTGTGGTTGTCACATATCGCCGCCCACAATGACATACCTTCCAGCCTGGAATGCTGCCTGCACTGGCTTCACACCTGTATCGCCGAAACCACCACCGGTCTCACAGAGTACCTAACTGGTGAGAATGGGAGAGGTGCCAACAACTGTGCCCTCAAACATGTCCCCCTACACACCGCCACCTCCATCCGCCCCCACACCGATCGCTTCTCCACCGCCCATCTTCTCACCATTGCAATGTTCGCAAAAATAATTTAGCAAATTTGGCAATGCAAATCCTCCACCCACTCTCCAGCAACACCTGCCTCACCTGCAGGGTCTTCCCCGCCCACACAAACCCTGAAATTATCCCGCTAACCTTCCTGAAAAAGGACTTGGGAAGAAAGATAGGGAGATTCTGGAACACAAAGAAGAACCTGGGTGACAGCATCATTTTCCCTGTCTGCACGCACCCAGCCAGTGACTGCGGCAACACATCCCACCTCTTGAAACCCGTGTTCACTCCCTCCACCAGTGCCAAGTTCAATTTGTGTAGCTGGGCCCAACTCTGCGCCACCTGAATTCCTAGATACTGAAAACTTGCCCCACCACCTGGAACGACAACTCCCCTAACCTCCTCTCCTGCCCTCTAACATTAATCGGGAACACCTCGCTTTTCTCCATGTTCAATTTGTCCATCTGCCCCACCCATCCCTTCTTCAGCCTCGTCTGATCTCCCAACTTCAGGTGCGTCTCCTGCAAGAGCACGATGTCCGCCTTCAAACTCCTCAGATGCGGGAAAACAAGCGACCGTTTAACCGGCCCATTCAGCCCTCGCATGTTCCAAGTGACCAGCCTGGTTAGGGAACTCCCCATCACCCTCCCATGCTGATCAGCCATACCCAATACCCGATCAGCCAAAAGAACTAAGTAGCCTGCCTTAATGACTTCCGACCGGTGGCCCTGATGTCTGTTATCATGAAATGCTTTGAGCGGCTAGTCATGAGACGAATCAATGCCAGCCACCCAGACGGTCTCGATCCATTGCAATTTGCCTATCACCGCAACCGATCCAAAGCAGATGCTATCTCTCTGGCCCTACAATCAACACTCGAACATCTCGACAACAAGGACGCCTACGTAAGATTGCTGTTCATAGACTACAGCTCCCCCTTCAACACCATTATCCCAACAAGACTAATAACCAAACTCTGCAATCTTAGACTTGACCCCTCTCTGTGCAGCTGGATTCTTGACTTCCTCACCAATAGACCGCAATCTGTCAGGATAGGCAACAGCACCTCCTCCACAATAGTCCTCAACACCAGGGCCCCGCAAGGAGTGTGCTCAGTCCTTGACTGTACTCCCTATACACACATGATTGTGTGGCAAGATTTAACTCCAACTCAATCTATAAGTTTGAGGATGACACAACTGTGGTGGGCCGTTTCTCAAACAACGGCGAATCAGACTACAGAAAGAAGATAATTCTCTTCGTTGCACGGTGTACCGAAAACAACCTCTCTCTAAATGTCAGAAAGACAAAGGAATCTGCATCAATGGTTCCGAAGTGGAGATGGTCGATAGCTTTAGGTTCCTAGGGGTCACCCTCACCAACAGTCTGTCCTGGACCACTCACGTTGATGCAACAGTCAAGAAAGCCCTACAACGTCTCTACTTCTTACAGAAGCTAAAGAAATTCGGCATGTCTGCATCGATCTCACAAACTTCTACAGATGTGCGATAGAGAGCATCCTATCCAGCTGCATCACAGCTTGGTATGACAGCTGCTTGGTCCAAGATCGCAAGAAACTGCAGAGTGTGGTGAACTCAGACCAACACATCACACAAGCTTGCCACCCTCACATTGATTCTGGATACACCTCTCGCTGCCTCAGGAAGGCAGACAGCATTATCAGAGACTCCTCCCACCCAGGCATTGCCTTCTTCCAGACCCTTCCATCAGACAGAAGGTACAGAAGTCTGAAGACCCACATATCCATATAGAGGAATAGCTTCTTCCCCACAGCCAAAAGACTCCCCAACGACTCCCTCTCGGACTGATCTGATCCCTATAACAACACTATTCACGACGCCCTATGCTGCTCTTGCTCATGTATTTGCTTTGTTTGGTCCCTTGTTCCGCACTGTAACCAATCACTGTTTGCAGATGTACCATTTGTCAATGTACTCTGTTGATTATTCTTTGTTGTCTACTATGTACATACTGTGAACGTTCCCTTGGCCACAGAAAAATACTTTTCACTGTACTTCGGTACATGTGACAATAAAATCAAAATCAAATCAATACACCTTTTTAAGTCAGCCCCGGCCCGCGACACGCGCTCCTCCAGGCCCGCCCTCGGATGTCCGCCGCCATCTCTCCCTTCCCAACTATGCCACACCAACCATACCCATGTCAGCAACCCTTCCACCCCCACCGCCAAACAAAAAAACAACCCAATCCCCCTCCCCACGCCTTCCTCCTGAGAACCACCACTTCACTCCTGTTAACTAGACTGCCCAGCTAGCATGGTGGGCCATGCCCAAGGCCTCTGACTTCCCCTCACCCTTTCATTCCACTCTCCCCAAATACTCCCAGCCCCCAACAAACAAAGAGGAGCAAAAGGCACACTCACCATCACCGCTCCCCTGTCGTAGCTTACTTAATCCACCCACCCAATATGCCCCATAAATTATACAGATTTCCTCTCCAAAGTTCAATGTCGTCATACTCTCCCAGTTCTTGGTCCCTCATAAAATCCATCACCTCCTCCGGCTAGTCAAAATAAAATTCCTGGTTTTGGTGCATCACTCACAAGCGGGCAAGGTACAAAATGGGTTGTGGGGATAGGGTGGAGGTGCTGACCTTGGGTAGGGTGCTCTTTCCAAGAGCAGGTGCAGACTCGAGGGCCGAATGGCCTCCTTCTGCACTGTAAATTCTATGAAAACCCCGAACTTCACCCCCTTTTTATAGAGGGTGGCCTTTATCCGATTGTACCCGGTCTTCCATTTCGCCAGCTCCGCACCCAGGTCTTGATAAATTCACAGCTCACTCCCCTCCCAGGTGCAGTTCTTGGTCTCCCTTGCCCACCTCAAAATCTTCTCTTTATCCAGGAACCCTTGCAGGCACACCACCATCACCCTCGGTGGCTCCCCCACCTGAGGCCTATTGTTCAGCACCCTGTCTGCCCGATCAGCCTCGAGGGACCGATCAAAGGCCTCTCCCCCATTAGCTTCTCCAACATGCTTGTCACAAAGCTGGCGGCCTCGCACCTTCGATGCCTTCAGGCATCCCAACAACCCTCAGATTCTGCATCCTGGAGTGGTTCTCAAGGTCTTCCTATTTCTCTAAGCCTTTACTGGCTGCTCATCTCCGCCTCCAGTGAGGTCAACCGATCCACCACCAACTCCTCCTTCTGGATTGTCAGACTCTGAGCCTCCTGCCTCTGCTTTACCCGCTCGATCGCCACCCTAAACGGCTCCACCACCTGTGCCAAATCCTCTAAGGCCTCTTCCCTCTGCTGCTGGAATTTGCCATTTAGCAACTCCACCAGCTGCTCCATCGACCCTGGGTGGGCAGCGCAGCCTCCTTGCCGTCCGCCATCTTCACCTGTGCCGCACCACAAAAACGTTCTTCATCCAACTGCTCTCTCTTTTTCGGGGCACTTCTCGTCCGCTGATCCATACACCAATCTCACCAAAGGAGAGTGCATGGGGAATTACCTTCCCCAGGCACTCATATACCATTTTCCCTAAACACCACAGCATTCCGTTGGGGAAGAACTGAAAAAAATCCACCAAATGTGCAACCACTCACTCCATGGCAGCCATGGAAGTCTCAGGACCAGTACACTTCTGCTCAACCTAGCAACATTTGGTAAAACTGCTGCTCAACTTAAAATCTTTGTCTTGTCAGAATCAAATCCTACGGCAAACTGCAAAACTACAGACAGACCTGGCTCCTCCCATTAATCACATCATCACTTTCCCACTAAGTTCCATGACCTGCTTAGCTAACGCAAAATACAACCCCACATAAATGATCTACTCTCCAGGATATATGTGGCAATCATAGCAATATCCCATTAGTCCTCTAGATGTAACCAAGTAAATGGTTGGAATCAATCACGACTTCACCTTTTAATTATAGCTGTAGCAGACATAGAACCTGGATACCTTAACCTAGGTTCTTTAATAATTAATTTTTACATTCATATTACACTTGTAACAGACTGTCTGTCTGTATTCCATCCATACTCGTTCTGAGGATTGGCTGCACTTTGATATTCCACTGATTTCCTCCAGTGCCCACACTATCTGTCCCATAGAGGCCAGTCCATGTTCTGATATTATCCATCCATGCCAACTTTAGTGTTCCTTTTATATGTCCTCCAGGTGTTTTGCCTTGCATTATCTCTTATTCCAAACACCCCTCCTGGTGACAATGTATGACTGCAAAAGCTGGACCTCAGGAAGAATGATGAGGCTGGAATAAGAGCATTTGAACTGAAAGGATCCTATGAGGGGAAGGTGGGGAGGGAGGGGCGGCACCATCAGGAGAGTGGTGAATTCTTACACATAATAAACACTTGCGCACAACTATGATGATGCCTCTGTCACTTTCTTCCACAATGCCGGGCCGGCCTCAGAACCCTTGGCCCATCTCTCCCGGCATCCCCCCCACCCCCTTCCCGTGGCAATCACCCACCCTCCGGCCGTGGGCATGTCCCTGGAGCTGTGTCCCATCCCCTGGGTGTTCGGATGTTGGCTGCTGTGAGTGTGGCGTTATCCCCCACAGTGTTCAGGCACAGTGCCCATGCATCAAGGTGTGATTGGGATACCATGCAATGATTCACACAGGCTACATACCCACCTATCCACGGGAATCCACTTGGGTTGTGTGAAGTGCTCAATTAACCATGATTGCTAAGTCCCTATTAGCAATAGCCGTCAGCCGCATGGCCAAAGACCTCGGCCGTTGATGGGGATTATGGGTGCCCGGTGGGGCAGACGGGCAGAGGCAAGGGTTGCCCCCAGAATGGGTACAGACAATACAGGGGTTGGCACGGTGGTGCTGTGCGCAGTTGGCCCCAAAAGCACCCCCCCCCCAACCACTGGGATGGCAAGCCCAGCGCCCCCGGACTCTTTGCCTGTGACGAGAGATGGCTACTCATCTCCTTGGCTCCTCATAGAAGCCCTTCCACCAGGTTCACGTTTTTCAAAAGGAGTACTAATTGGCACCAGCGTGGGCACTTGCTGGGGAGGTCACTGAACCACGGGAGGCCGTTGGTTGTGGGGTGGCTCCTGTTAATTGTATGGAATGAAGTGGTGATAATTGGTTTCTCGCCACGCTATGGCAAGATCCTGATTTCGCCTATGGGAGAGGGTCAGTTGTATCACAAACTGTTTGGCGCCTGGCGCAGTTCGTGTTTTTGGCCTCGCCCACTATCCACTGGTCTCCAGTATGGCTCAAGCAAGAGCGCAATGAGGCCGGAGAATCGCACCCTTGGTCTTTACATTCTGACTCACCATCATCCTTGTAAAGTTACTCACAATATTCGTGCCAAGATTGTCATGTGAGAGTACCTTTAAGAAATGGGTGTTTATGGATTTCCGGTGGCGATCGCGAACGGAGCGGCCCAGCAAAGACGCTCCCGCACAGCCACAAAATCACGGCTTTTTGGGGGGGGTTTTCCCGGGGAATTTTTTTTTTTTTAAATCCTTAGGCCCCGCGAATTCGGCCCTGCCCAGGCGCCAAAGCTCCAATCCACGGAGCTGGAGAGGGAGAGGGAAAAAAAAGGGGAGACTGGTCCCGGTGAGCTGCACATGGAGGAGGAGTGGGGATCGCTCAGAAACGGCCTGAAAGTCGGAGCACAGAGAGGATCACAAGGACAAAATAAGAATTTTTTAATTCAGCCTTCCTTGTTCCACTCCTGCAAATTTTTTTTTTTTAAAAGAAAAACTTTTTTAAAGGGGAGAAAAACTTTCAAAAAAACAAGAACAAAAAAAAAATCCTTTTTTATTTAAAAAAAATTGTTTTTAAAAGGAAGGCACAGACAGAAATATGCCTCCAAATAATCAATTGAGGGGACGGTGAGATGTAAGAAGGAACAGCAGCGAAGGCGAAGGAAAAAAGCAGGAGCTGCGGCCACGCAGGCAGACGACTCCACGGGGTGAGGCGGAGGTTCAGGCGAATCAGGAAGCGGAAAAGCTGGCAAGCCGAGCAGCTGAGCAGGAACAGGACGCGGCGACCATCCCCCCCCCCCCCCCCCCTGCACAGGGGGAGGAATGGAGGAGCGTGCTGAAAACGGAAATAAACGCCATAAAGGAGGAGATAAAAACGGAGATAAACGCCATGAGGGAGGAGATAAAAACGGAGATAAACGCCATGAGGGAGGCACTCAGGACAGAGCTCCACACAATAATGAAGGAGATGCTGGCGGAGACAAGAGAAAAAATGCAGCGAACCATCAACGGCCTGGAAAGGAAGGTGGAGGTGCAAGAGAAAACTATTCAGGAGTTGGAGAGGGCCGCCTCGGACCAGAGCGACAGGATGGTAACTCAGGAAACTGAGGTGAAAAGGCTGGTAACGACCCAAGGGAGCCTAAGAGGGAAAGTGGAGGACCAGGAAAATAGGTCCAGGCGGCAGAATGTTAAAATAGTGGGTCTGCCAGAGGGGATGGAGGGCAGAGATCCAACAGGCTACGTCACCCAAATGCTGGGCAGGCTAGTGGGAAGGGAGAAGTTTCCAAACCTCCCAGAAATCGACAGGGCGCACAGGGCGCTCCGACCCAGGCCCAAAGCCTGGGAGCAGCCCAGAGCGATTATCGTGAAGCTGCACAGGTTCCAAGACAGTGAGCACGTGGGAAGGGAAGACCATAAGGGTGTACCAGGACATTGGGGCGGACCTGGCCAAAAGAAGGGCTGAATCCAACAGGGCCAAATCAGCACTCTACAAAAGTAATGTGAAATTTGGGATGTTATTCCCGGCCAAACTCTGGGTAACATTTGAGGGGAAGGAGCTGTTTTTTAACACTCCAGCGGCAGCGGAGGAGTTCGTTAGAGCAAACAACCTGGGGGAGGGACAGCCGCAACGGCCATCATGAAAGCGACGGGGATGGAAAAAAAAGGAAGAATCGGAACAAAGAGCAGTGGGCAGACCGCAAACAGAGACAATAAGATCACGGACTGTACACGCGTGTTTGGTGCACTGTGCGGGACTGTGCTGACTCGTTCCCGGGCTCGTTCCACCTCTCAATGCAATGGGGGGGAGCGAAGCAAGGTGAATGAGGGTGAAAAAGGCAGACAGGAGGGCGAGACAAGGGCGAGCAGAAGGAAGGTAAAACAGGACCAGAACAGGGCAAATGCTGGGAGGGAGGCCACCGTGCTAGCGAGGAGGGCCAACACGGGAGGGCAGGAAGAAAGGAGGGCTGCAGCGCGCTTCTCAAGGGAGAGGGAGCGCCTGGCACACAGAGAAGGGGGGGGGCAAGGCTGAAGGCGGGGAAGAACACAGGGGGGGACAGGGGAACAGGGACTAAGGGGGGGGGGAGAGAGGAGTCGGGGGGAGGGCGCAGAACAAAAGAGAAGCAAAGGGAAGGGTGAGGTAGATAAGCAGCATGAATACAGGCCTCGGCAGGCATGGAGCAGGGCGAGGAACCAAGACGGTGCCACAAACAGCCACACGAGAGGGCTTCAGGACGAAGGGAGACCCTGGAGAGCAGGGGCGCAGCCACGTGGCGTACACACAGCTGGCGGCCATGGTGGGTGCCCCCTGGACAAAAGGAAACCCCGGAGCCCTGGGGCCCGACCTCATGGTGAGAGCGGTGACCGTGGCCATTTTGTACGGCCCCTAACGAAGGGAAACCAGGTAAGTACAGGTGACCACACAGGACCGGGGGGTCAAAAACTCCCCACCAGGATTGTTACCTGGAACGTAAGGGGACTCAACGGCCCGGTCAAAAGATCCAGAGTCTTCACCCACCTAAGAAGCCTGAAAGCAGACATAATCTACCTACTAGAGACGCACCTGAGGGAGAAGGACCGACGGCTGGTAAGGAAGGGCTGGGTGGGACAGACATATCACTCATGCTGCGGGACGAGGGCTAGGGGAGTAGCAATATTAATTAGGAAGAGGACGAGGTTTACGGAAAACAAGACAGTTAAGGACCCAGGGGGACGGTACGTTATGGTCAGCGGTGTCCTGGAAGGGGCACCGGTCGTACTGGCAAATGTGTACGCTCCTAACTGGGACGACACAGCATTCATAAAGAAGACCATGGCAGAAATCCTTGACCTTGACACACACCGACTGATCATGGGGGGCGACTTCAACTGTGTACAGGACCCACTGACCGACCGATCAAACCCCAGAGCAGGGAAAAAGACTGGCATGGCTAGGGAAGTAGGAGCATTTATGGAGCAGATGGGGGCGGTGGACCCATGGAGGTTCCTGCACCCGGGAAGAAGGAATTTTCATACTTCTCACAAGTACACAAGGTATACACCCGTATCGACTTCTTTGCAGTGGGGAAATCGGTGCTTCCAGGGATCATGGGAACGGAGTACTCCGCGATCGTTATCTCTGACCACGCTCCACACTATATGGATGTGAGGTTGGAGACAGGCCGTGCCCAACGCCCCACAGGGAGGCTGGACACGGACCACCTGGCCGACAAGGCCTACTGTCAGAAAACATCACGGGCCATAGGCGACTACGTGAGTAACAATCAAAACGGGGAGGTCTCACCCTCCACGTTCTGGGAGGCACTGAAGGCCGTGATTAGAGGAGAGATCATTGCCTACAAGGCAAGCAGAGATAGGGAAGAGAGGGTGGCCAGGCAACAACGAGTGGACTCCATCCTGGAAGTCGACAGAAAATACCCTGAGGCCCCGACCGTAGGGCTGCTGGCGGAGAGGAAAAAGCTGCAAATGGACTTTAACCTGCTATCCACTAGAAAAGCAGTGTACCAACTCCGTCAGACATGGGGGACCTTCTATGACCACGGAGACAAGGCTGGCTCACCAGCTGAGAAAGCAGGCAGCCACAAGGGAAATAGCGCAGGTAAAGGATAGCGGAGGCAGACTGGTAACAGAACCAAAGGAGGTCAATCGAGCATTTGAGACCGTCTACTGGGGACTGTACACCTCCAAGACCCCCAACGGGGACGCGGGGACGAAACTGTTCTTGGAGGTGAGTAGTGTTTTTAAAAACCTTACCTTTACAGGAGCAGCCCTTTGGATTTCGGCGGCAGCGGTGCGCAGGGGCCTTCTGGGAGGTGAGTAGTGTATTTAAAAACCTTACCTTTACAGGAGCAGCCCTTTGGATTTCGGCGGCAGCGGTGCGCAGGGGCCTTCTGGGAGGTGAGTAGTTAGTTTAAAAACCTTACCTTTACAGGAGCAGCCCTTTGGATTTCGGCGGCAGCGGTGCGCAGGGGCCTTCTGGGAGGTGAGTAGCGTATTTAAAAACCTTACCTTTACAGGAGCAGCCCTTTGGATTTCGGCGGCAGCGGTGCGCAGGGGCCTTCTGGGAGGTGAGTAGTTAGTTTAAAAACCTTACCTTTACAGGAGCAGCCCTTTGGATTTCGGCGGCAGCGGTGCGCAGGGGCCTTCTGGGAGGTGAGTAGTTAGTTTAAAAACCTTACCTTTACAGGAGCAGCCCTTTGGATTTCGGCGGCAGCGGTGCGCAGGGGCCTTCTTGGAGGTGAGTAGTTAGTTTAAAAACCTTACCTTTACAGGAGCAGCCCTTTGGATTTCGGCGGCAGCGGTGCGCAGGGGCCTTCTTGGATGTGAGTAGTGTATTTAAAAACCTTACCTTTACAGGAGCAGCCCTTTGGATTTCGGTGGCAGCGGTGCGCAGGGGCCTTTGGGAGGTGAGTAGTTAGTTTAAAAAGCCTTGCCTGGTCCCGTGTCTGTTCTTCTTTTCTGTTTTATTTGTTTTTATATAAGGCGGGAACCGGAAGTTCGACCTCTGGCAAGTCCCCCCCCCCCCCCACCCCCCAACCAATAAATTCTGGTGGAGAGGAAACCCGAGACACTACACGTGTAGTGTCTCCCACCCGCCCTCCTCCTCTAACCTAATAATAAGACCCATTGGTGTAAGGTAAGTGCCATATTATATTATTATATTATTAGCATTGTGCAGGTCAAGGATCGGTGGTGGAGGAGCAGTCTCTGTCAGCGAGAGAACCTGAGAACATCTCAGACACTCAGAAGGTAAGTAAGTGATTTTTACTTTTATACCTTTTTTCAAATTGTGTGTGTCGGGGGGAAACTGAAGTGACATCACAGAAAAGCTGTGACCTGAGTGGCTGGTTGGGATTCTAACCTAAATTTAAAAAATTTTTTTGAGTATTTGGGAACTAATTAAACATAATAACTTAATTATAATTTAGAGGATATCTAAGCCAGCGGATATCTTCCAGCGTCCCGGATGGCTTCATCTGCAGAAAGTGCACCCAACTGCAGCTCCTCACAGACCGCATGGTTCGGTTGGAGCAGCAATTGGATGCACTTAGGAGCATGCAGGTGGCGGAAAGCGTCATAGATCGCAGTTATGTAAATGTGGTCACACCCAAGGTGCAGGCAGAGAAATGGGTGACCACCAGAAAGGGCAGGCAGTCAGTGCAGGAATCCCCTGTGGTTGTCCCCCTCTCGAACAGATATACCCCTTTGGATACTGTCGGGGGGGATAGCCTATCAGGGGAAAACAGCAGCAGCCAGAGCAGTGGCACCACGGCTGGCTCTGATGTTCAGAAGGGAGGGTCAAAGCGCAGAAGAGTAATAGTAATAGGGGACTCTATAGTCAGGGGGCACAGATAGGCGCTTCTGTGGACGTGAAAGAGACTCCAGGATGGTATGTTGCCTCCCTGGTGCCAGGGTCCAGGATGTCTCCGAACGGGTAGAGGGAATCCTGAAGGGGGAGGGCAAACAGGCAGAGGTCGTTGTACATATTGGTACTAACGACATAGGCAGGAAGGGACATGAGGTCCTGCAGCAGGAGTTCAGGGAGCTAGGCAGAAAGTTAAAAGACAGGACCTCGAGGGTTGTAATCTCGGGATTACTCCCTGTGCCACGTGCCAGTGAGGCTAGAAATAGGAAGATAGAGCAGACAAACACGTGGCTAAACAGCTGGTGTAGGAGGGAGGGTTTCCGTTTTCTGGACCACTGGGAGCTCTTCCGGGGCAGGTGTGACCTGTATAAGATGGACGGGTTGCATCTAAACCGGAGAGGCATAAATATCCTGGCCGCGAGGTTTGCTAGTGTCACACGGGAGGGTTTAAACTAGTATGGCGGGGGGTGGGCACGGGAGCAATAGGTCAGAAGGTGAGAGCATTGAGGGAGAACTAGGGAATAGGGACAGTGTGGCTCTGAGGCAGAGCAGACGGGGAAAAGTTGCTGAACACAGCGGGTCTGGTGGCCTGAAGTGCATATGTTTTAATGCAAGGAGCATTACGGGTAAGGCAGATGAACTTAGAGCTTGGATTACTACTTGGAACTATGATGTTGTTGCCATTACAGAGACCTGGTTGAGGGAAGGGCTGGATTGGCAGCTAAACGTTCCAGGATTTAGATGTTTCAGGCGGGATAGAGGGGGATGTAAAAGGGGAGGCGGAGTTGCGCTACTTGTTCGGGAGAATATCACAGCTATACTGCGAGAGGACACCTCAGAGGGCAGTGAGGCTATATGGGTAGAGATCAGGAATAAGAAGGGTGCAGTCACAATGTTGGGGGTATACTACAGGCCTCCCAACAGCCAGCGGGAGATAGAGGAGCAGATAGGTAGACAGATTTTGGAAAAGAGTAAAAACAACAGGGTTGTGGTGATGGGAGACTTCAACTTCCCCAATATTGACTGGGACTCACTTAGTGCCAGGGGCTTAGACGGGGCGGAGTTTGTAAGGAGCATCCAGGAGGGCTTCTTAAAACAATATGTAAACAGTCCAACTAGGGAAGGGGCAGTACTGGACCTGGTATTGGGGAATGAGCCCGGCCAGGTGGTAGATGTTTCAGTAGGGGAGCATTTCGGTAACAGTGACCACAATTCAGTAAGTTTTAAAGTACTGGTGGACAAGGATAAGAGTGGTCCGAGGATGAATGTGCTAAATTGGGGGAAGGCTAATTATAACAATATTAGGCGGGAACTGAAGAACATAGATTGGGGGCGGATGTTTGAGGGCAAATCAACATCTGACATGTGGGAGGCTTTCAAGTGTCAGTTGAAAGGAATACAGGACAGGCATGTTCCTGTGAGGAAGAAAGATAAATACGGCAATTTTCGGGAACCTTGGATGACGAGTGATATTGTAGGCCTCGTCAAAAGAAAAAGGAGGCATTTGTCAGGGCTAAAGGGCTGGGAACAGACGAAGCCTGTGTGGCATATAAGGAAAGTAGGAAGGAACTTAAGCAAGGAGTCAGGAGGGCTAGAAGGGGTCATGAAAAGTCATTTGCAAATAGGGTTAAGGAAAATCCCAAGCCTTTTTACACGTACATAAAAAGCAAGAGGGTAGCCAGGGAAAGGGTTGGCCCACTGAAGGATAGGCAAGGGAATCTATGTGTGGAGCCAGAGGAAATGGGCGAGGTACTAAATGAATACTTTGCATCAGTATTCACCAAAGAGAAGGAATTGGTAGATGTTGAGTCTGGAGAAGGGGGTGTAGATAGCCTGGGTCACATTGTGATCCAAAAAGACGAGGTGTTGGGTGTCTTAAAAAATATTAAGGTAGATAAGTCCCCAGGGCCTGATGGGATCTACCCCAGAATACTGAAGGAGGCTGGAGAGGAAATTGCTGAGGCCTTGACAGAAATCTTTGGATCCTCGCTGTCTTCAGGGGATGTCCCGGAGGACTGGAGAATAGCCAATGTTGTTCCTCTGTTTAAGAAGGGTAGCAAGGATAATCCCGGGAACTACAGGCCGGTGAGCCTTACTTCAGTGGTAGGGAAATTACTGGAGAGAATTCTTCGAGACAGGATCTACTCCCATTTGGAAGCAAATGGACGTATTAGTGAGAGGCAGCACGGTTTTGTGAAGGGGAGGTCGTGTCTCACTAACTTGATAGAGTTTTTCGAGGAGGTCACTAAGATGATTGATGCAGGTAGGGCAGTAGATGTTGTCTATATGGACTTCAGTAAGGCCTTTGACAAGGTCCCTCATGGTAGACTAGTACAAAAGGTGAAGTCACACGGGATCAGGGGTGAACTGGCAAGGTGGATACAGAACTGGCTAGGCCATAGAAGGCAGAGGGTAGCAATGGAGGGATGCTTTTCTAATTGGAGGGCTGTGACCAGTGGTGTTCCACAGGGATCAGTGCTGGGACCTTTGCTCTTTGTAGTATATATAAATGATTTGGAGGAAAATGTAACTGGTCTGATTAGTAAGTTTGCAGACGACACAAAGGTTGGTGGAATTGCGGATAGCGATGAGGACTGTCTGAGGATACAGCAGGATTTAGATTATCTGGAGACTTGGGCGGAGAGATGGCAGATGGAGTTTAATCCGGACAAATGTGAGGTAATGCATTTTGGAAGGGCTAATGCAGGTAGGGAATATACAGTGAATGGTAGAACCCTCAAGAGTATTGAAAGTCAAAGAGATCTAGGAGTACAGGTCCACAGGTCATTGAAAGGGGCAACACAGGTGGAGAAGGTAGTCAAGAAGGCATACGGCTTGCTTGCCTTCATTGGCCGGGGCATTGAGTATAAGAATTGGCAAGTCATGTTGCAGCTGTATAGAACCTTAGTTAGGCCACACTTGGAGTATAGTGTTCAATTCTGGTCGCCACACTACCAGAAGGATGTGGAGGCTTTAGAGAGGGTGCAGAAGAGATTTACCAGAATGTTGCCTGGTATGGAGGGCATAAGCTATGAGGAGCGATTGAATAAACTCGGTTTGTTCTCACTGGAACGAAGGAGGTTGAGGGGCGACCTGATAGAGGTATACAAAATTATGAGGGGCATAGACAGAGTGGATAGTCAGAGGCTTTTCCCCAGGGTAGAGGGGTCAATTACTAGGGGGCATAGGTTTAAGGTGAGAGGGGCAAGGTTTAGAGTAGATGTACGAGGCAAGTTTTTTACGCAGAGGGTAGTGGGTGCCTGGAACTCACTACCGGAGGAGGTAGTGGAAGCAGGGACGATAGGGACATTTAAGGGGCATCTTGACAAATATATGAATAGGATGGGAATAGAAGGATACGGACCCAGGAAGTGTAGAAGATTGTAGTTTAGTCGGGCAGTATGGTCGGCACGGGCTTGGAGGGCCGAAGGGCCTATTCCTGTGCTGTACATTTCTTTGTTCTTTGTTCTTTGAGACGGACTGGAACTACTAGTTGTAGGGGAAGACAGACGGGTGGAGCTGGAAGCACCAATAGACCTGGGATAAATCATGGAGAGCATCAGCTCCATGCAGGCGGGGAAGGCACCGTGAGCCAATGGGTTCCCGGCGGACCTCTACAAAAGATTTGCACCAGTCCTGGCCCCACACCTAAGGGACATGTTCGCGGACTGACTGGCAAGGGGCACCCTGCCCCCAACGCTAGCGCAGGCCACAATTTCACTGATACCAAAAAAGATAAAGACCAGATGGAATGTGGATCATACAGACCCATTTCACTGCTGAACGTGGATGCGAAAATACTCGCAAAGGTCCTGGCCAAAAGGCTGGAGGGCTGTGTACCAGAGGTGGTCGCAGAGGACCAAGCTGACTTTGTCAAGGGTAGGCAGCTCACAGCGAACATCAGGCGGCTGCTGAGCGTAATAATGACCCCCTCTGGGGAGAGAATACCAGAGGTGATCGTCTCCCTGGACGCAGAAAAGGCCTTTAACAGAGTCGAATGGAAATACCTCCTCGAGGTACTGGAACGGTTTGGGCTAGGAGCGGGATTCACTGCCTGGGTGAGGCTCCTGTACAACGCTCCCAAAGCGAGCGTCCGAACTAACACCACCAGCTCTGAATACTTCCAGCTGCAGAGAAGAACAAGACAGGGCTGTCCCCACTCTTGTTGGCGCTAGCCATCGAACCCCTGGCGATAGCCCTGCGGGACGCGAAAAGCTGGAAGGGAATCCGGAGAGGAGACAGAGAGCACAGAGTCTCCCTCTATGCAGATGACCTGCTCCTCTATGTCTCGAAGCCACAGGAGGGACTGAAGGCAATACTGCAAATGCTGAAAGAGTTTGGAACCTTCTCAGGCTACAAACTTAACCTGGACGAAAGCGAGGCATTCCCAGTGAACCCAAACGGGGGAGGGAGAGAGCTGGAGGGGCTCCCGTTCAAAACAGCCCAGAACAGATTCCGCTACTTGGGGATCCAGATAGCCAGAGACTGGACACAGATCCACAAGTGGAACCTGACCAGCCTGGTGGAGGAAGTAAGAAGAGACCTTCAAAGGTGGGGCTCACTCCCACTCTCCCTGGCGGGGAGAGTGCAGACAATCAAGATGAACGTACTGCCAAGGTTCCTCTTCCTGTTTAGATCCATTCCGATCTTCATCCCCAAGGCCTTCTTCCAAAAGGTAGACAGTCTAATCATGGCGTTTGTGTGAGGGAGTAAGAACCCGAGAATCCCAAAACAGACACTGCAAAGAAGGAAAATCAAAGGGGGCTTGGCCTTCTCAAACCTACAATACTACAACTAGGCAGCAACGGCAGAAAGAGTGAGGGGATGGGTACAAGAACCTGACACAGATTGGGTACAAATGGAGGAGGCATCCTGTAAAGGAACGACCCTCCGGGCCCTGGCTACAGCAGCACTCCCATCCTCCTCAACAAGGTACACAACAAGCCCAGTGGTAGCGGCCACGCTGAGAACATGGACCCAGCTCAGACAACACTTCGGGATAACTAAAATGTCTCCCATGGCCCCCATCTGCGGCAATCACAGATTCCCCCCAGCCATGCTAGATACCACCTTCAAAAGATGGAGGCGAGACAGGGGCACATTGACGGTCAGGGACTTCTACGTAGGGTGCAGACTGGTGACACTAGACGAACTGACGAGGAAGTGGAAACTAGCACGAGGACAGGAAATGAGACACCTCCAAATAAAACACTTCCTCCACAAAGTGAGAGTGGGGTACCCTGGGGCCCCAGAAAGCACACTACTAGAGGACCTGATATGCACAAGCAGCGAGAAGGGGGGGCTATGTGGGAAAATATATGGACAGCTACTGGACAGAGCCCGGACTCCACTGGACGAGACCAGACAAAAATGGGAGGACGAACTGGGGACAGAGGTAGGATTGGGACTCTGGAGCGAAGCACTGATCAGGGTGAACTCCACCTCCTCCTGCGCAAGGCTCAGCCTAATGCAGCTCAAAGTGGTGCACAGAGCGCACCTGACCAGAACCCGAATGAGCAGGTTCTTCCCGGAGGTGGAGGACAAATGTGAGCGATGCCAGAGGGGGCCGGCCAACCACACCCACATGTTTTGGGCTTGCCCCAAGCTTGCTGTGTTCTGGACAGCCTTCTCCGAGGCAATTTCCAAGGTTGTGGGGGTGAGAGTGAAGCCATGCCCAATAGTGGCAATCTTCGGGGTATCGGAGCAGCCAGAGTTACACATGGGGTAGGCAGCCAACGCCCTTGCTTTCACTTCCCTAATCGCATGCCGGAGAATCCTGCTCGGCTGGCGATCGGCAGCACCACCCAGAACTGCAGACTGGCTCGCTGACCTTTCGGAATTTCTCCACCTGGAGAAGATTAAGTACGCCACCTGAGGGTCAGAGGAAGGCTTCCTGGATACTTGGGGGCAGTTTGTCAGTCTGTACCAAAACCTGTCCGAGGCCAACAACGAGGAGTAAACTAATAAGAATTTTTTATATATTTTTTTATTACCAAAGCACCAAGGTAGATGATTTACCAAAAGACTGCGCAACCCCGGGGGGGGGGGGGGGGGGGGGGGGGTGGCGGGGGGCAGAAGGAAGGCAGGGAAACCACGAGAGATGCTTCCACTCTGTCCGGAAAAGAAAAGAAAAGCACAGCCGAAGCCGGGGCGGGGGGGGGTTTAGAGGTGAACGGGGAAGGGGGTGGAACCGTAGACCGATACAGAGGGCAATGAAAGGCACGTAGGGTCAGTTAAACGAAGGACAAACTAAACCTCTGTATAATAAAAGAAATTAGCGCAGGCGAGAAAAATGTGATGTGTATATATACAACTGTTTATAAATATGAGAAATGCCAATAAAAAGATTTTAAAAAAGGAAATGGGTGTTTATAAATGGGTGTGTATATATATATCTGTAATGAGAGTACCTTTAAGAAATGGGTGTTTATTACTGCAGTGATGTCAGAGAGTGGGTGGAGCTGGGCTGTCTGTCAGCATTTTACTTTTGTTTTAGGCTGTTTTCTTCAGGGTGTGTTTTAGATTTGTTTTCAGAGCTGGATAGCTGCAGTCACAGCCAGAAGGTGTATTAGAGCCTCTCTCTGTAATCTAAAGACTGTAAATCGATCCTGGAGATTTAGAACTAACTTTAACCTGATGTGCTTCTGGTAAAAGGTGTTTTAAGTCTTATGGATGCTAAAAGGAAAGCTTAAAGGATTACTTAGTGTTGTATTCTTTGGGGGTTGTACTTGAATTAACGGTTGCTAAGATGTTCACTGTATGTTTGAAAAAGGTTAACTTGAGTTCATAGAATAAACATTGTTTTGCTTTAAAAAATACTTTTCCATTTCTGCTGTACCACACCTGTAGAGTGGGCCGTGTGCTCCCCATACCACAATCTATTAAAAGTTGTGGGTCAAGTGATCACCATGATACACTTTGGGGTTCTCTAAACCCTGGCCCATAACAAACTGGGGGCTCGAGGGGGATAAAAGTCTATCTATTGGATTGGCTTTGTGAACTTAAAGACAGTGACGGGTGAGAATATTATGGTTGCTTTTCCGGTGTTCTATTACAGTTTAAGTAGGGAGTGTGTTGTGGACAATGGCTCTTTCAGAGGCTCTGAAGTTTTTGGGGGTGGAGACGGTCACACGCAGTACCTTATGGACAGAGACTAAAAGCAGACTGCTAGATTTGGCAAAAATACTGCAGTTAACATTACCTGACAAAATGTGAAAAGATGAGCTCATTATGGCAGTGGCTAAGCATTTAAAGTTGCCTGAGAGACAGTTTGACTCATTGGAAATGGCAAAAATTCAGTTACAAATTAAACAAATGGAACATGAGAAATAATTAAAGCAGCTTGAATACGAAAGAGAGAGAGAGGAAAAAGAAAGAGAGAGAGAAAGAGAGAGAGAGGAAAAAGAGAGAGAAGAAAGGAAAACAGAAAGAATAGCCCTAGCAGAACAAAAAGAAAGAGAAAGGGAGATACAGATCAGGGAAAATGATAAAGAGAGAGAGTTTGAACTTCAGAAAATGGCCATGGATCATGACAGTCAGCTAAAATTGGCAGACGTAGTGAGAAAGAGTGTCATAGTCGAAGGCTTGGTGGGAATCTATTTAAATGTGTCCAAGCATTGCCAAGGTTTGATGAGAAGTAGGTAGAAGCCTTTTTCATTTCATTTGAGAAGGTAGCTAAACAAATGAAATGGCCACAGGACATGTGGGTATTAATGATTCAAACAAAGCTGGTAGGTAGGGCTAGTGAATTGTTTGCATCACCACCGGAGGAGGTATCTGGGACGTATGAGGAGGCGAAAAAATCCATCTTGGGTGCATATGAACTAGTGCCTGAAGCCTACAGACAAAGGTTCAGAAATTTAAGGAAAGAATTTGGTCAAACATACATGGTGTTTGAAAGGATCAAACAGAGTAATTTTGATAGGTGGATAAGGCCTTTGAAAATAGACCAAACGTATGAAGCTCTCAGAGAAATTATACTTTTGGAGAAGTTTAAAAATTCAATTCCTGATGTAGTGAGAACTCATGTGGAAGAGCAGAGGGTTAAAACTGTGAGATTAGCAGCAGAAATGGCAGGTGGTTATGAATTAGTTCATAAATCAAAGCTTGGTTTCCGACATCAGTTTCAGCCTGTGAGGGATAGAAACTGGGGACATGAGAAATACTCAAGTGGTAAAGGTAAAGGTGATCTGATGGGAGATAATAAGGAGAGTGTACCTCAGATTAAAAAAGAAACCCAGGAGGGTGGAAAAGAAATGAAAAGTTTCAAATGTTTTCACTGTAATAAACTAGGTCATGTAAAGTCACAGTGTTGGTGGGTGAAGAAAAGCACTGGGAAGGCTGATGTGGTAAAACAGGATAAGACAGTAGGGTTTGTTAAAGTGGTAAAGGAAAGCCCAAGTGAAGCGAAGGAAGTGCAAAAGATTGTACAGCAGAAGGTGCCAGATCTCTTCAAAGAATTTACTGGTGTGGGTAAAGTTTACTCATGTGTATCAGGAGGAGCAGGTAAAGAAGTCACAATTTTAAGAGATACAGAAGCTAGTCAATCTTTAATGGTAAGTGATGAGGAGTTATGTAGTTTGGGAAGAATGTGGCCAGAAAAGCTGGTAATATGTGGAATTCAGGGTGAGAGGCGTAGTGTTCCATTATATAAGGTAAGGTTGGAAAGTCCAGTGAAGAGTGGTGAAGTGGTAGTGGGAGTAATAGAGAAACTATCTTGGCCAGGAATACAGTTTATCTTGGGTAATGATATAGCTGGATCGCAGGTGGGAGTGGTTGTGGTTGATAAGCCAGTGGAAAATCAGACAACTGAAGCGTTGAAGGACAAATATCCTGGGATTTTTCCGGATTGTGCAGTAACAAGGTCGCAAAGTCACAGGTTAAGATAAGAGGAGAAATCAAAGAGTGAAGATGAAGTTGAAGTGCAATTATCAGAAACGATTTTTGATCAGATGGTTGAAAAAGAAGAACAGGTAGAGGATGAGGCGGATATTTTTAGTTCAGGAAAATTGGCAGAGTTACAACAAAAAGATATAGAAATAAAATGGATGTATCAGAAAGCATACACGGAAGAGGAATCTGAGTGTATACCAGCGTGTTATTACCGTAAAAGTGATGTCTTGATGAGAAAATGGAGACATTTACATATGCAGGCGGATGAAAAGTGGGCAGAAGTTCATCAAATAGTATTGCCGGTAGGGAATAGAAAGGAGGTGTTGCGAGTTGCATATGAGCTACCAGTGGGAGGTCAATTGGGAATAAGGAAAATTCAAGCTAAAATCCAGAAACATTTTTATTGGCCTGGACTACATAAAGATGTAGTTAAATTTTGTCAATCATGTCACACATGTCAAGTGATAGGGAAACCTCAAGCAGTGATAAAACCAGCGCCCTTAATACCCATTCCAGCATTTGAGGAACCTTTTACAAAGGTTGTAATTGATTGCGTAGGTCCGCTTCCTAAAACAAAAAGTGGGAATCAAAATCTTTTGACTATAATGGATGTGTCTACTAGGTTTCCAGAGGCCATTCCAATACGTAATATTGCAGCTAATAAGATTGTGGAGGAGTTACTTAAATTCTTTACTAAATATGGACTACCCACAGAAATACAATCGGATCAAGAATCGAATTTTACCTCAAGGTTATTCAAAGAAGTTATGGATAGTTTAGGAATAAAACAATTTAAATCAACTGCGTACCATCCAGAATCGCAGGGAGCATTAGAAAGGTGGCATCAGACATTAAAGACAATGTTGAGGGCTTATTGTCAAGATTATCCAGAGGATTGGGATAAAGGAATTCCATTCGTACTGTTTGCAATTAGGGATGCACCTAATGAGTCAACCAAATTTAGTCCTTTTGAACTAATTTTTGGTCATGAGGTAAGAGGACGACTTAAATTGATTAAGGAAAAATTGGTGAGTGAGAAATCAGAAATTACATGATTGGATTACATGTCAAATTTTAGGGAACGATTAAATAGAGCAGTTGAATTGGCTAGACAACATTTAAAAGTTGCACAAAATGTGATGAAATGGGTAGCGGACAAGAAATCCAAAGTTCCTAGTTTTGCCATTGGAGATAACGTTTTCGTGTTGTTACCAGTGGTAGGTGAACCTTTAAAAGCTAGGTTTTGTGGACCTTATCAGATTGAAAGGAAATTAAGTGAGGTGAATTATGTGGTACAAACACCAGACAGAAGGAAGACTCACTGAGTGTGTCATTTCAATATGCTTAAAAGCTACTTTGAAAGGGAAGGAGAGAAAAAGGAGGAGGTTTTAATGATTCTAACTCAAAGTGACGAACCAAATCCAGATGACTGTGAATTTGACATACCTCAAATTAAATTGGAAAATGAGGATGTTCTAAAAATTGGAATAAATTGTTGAGTTACCTACCAGAGGAAAAACGGACTGATCTGAAAGGGTTATTGATATCACGTGGGCAAGTTTGTAGAGATAAATTGGGAAATACTAAAAAGGCTATACATGATGTAGATGTGGGAAATGCTGTTCCAATTAAACAACATCCATACAGACTTAACCCTTTAAAATTGGCACAGGTTAACAAAGAGATTGAGAGTATGCTTAAAAGTGGCATAATTAAAGTGCGTTGCAGCCAATGGAGCTCACCCATAGTGATGGTACCAAAACCAGACTGTACCCAACGGTTGTGTGTGGACTATAGAAAGGTTAATGCAGTTACAAGAACGGACTCTTATCCTATCCCACGTTTGGAGGATTGCATTGAGAAAGTGGGACAATCTGTTTTTATTTCCAAATTGGATTTACTTAAAGGTTACTGGCAGGTACTGGGAGGCAAAAGTAGACATTGGGACGCTCCAAAATGACGCTGGTAATCTAGTGATGGGAGACAAGGAAATAGCTGAGGAACTAAATAAGTACTTTGCGTCAGTCTTCACAGTGGAAGACATGAGTAATATCCCAACAATTCAGGAGAGTCAGGGGGCAGAGTTGAATATGGTAGCCATCACAAAGGAGAAAGTGCTAGAGAAACTAAGAGGTCTAAAAATTGATAAATCTCCGGGCCCAGATGGGCTACATCCTAGAGTTCTAAAGGAGATAGCTGAAGAAATAGTGGAGGCGTTAGTTATGATCTTTCAAAAGTCACTGGAGTCAGGGAAAGTCCCAGAGGATTGGAAAATCGCTGTTGTAACCCCCCTGTTCAAGAAGGGAACAAGGAAAAAGATGGAAAATTATAGGCCAATTAGCCTAACCTCGGTTGTTGGCAAGATTCTAGAATCCATTGTTAAGGATGAGATTTCTAAATTCTTGGAAGTGCAGGGTCAGATTAGGACAAGTCAGCATGGATTTAGTAAGGGGAGGTCGTGCCTGACAAAGCTGTTAGAGTTCTTTGAAGGGACAACAAATAGGTTAGACCGAGAGCCCATGGATGTTATCTATCTTGACTTCCAAAAGGCCTTTGATAAGGTGCCTCACGGGAGACTGCTGAGTAAAATAAGGGCCCATGGTATTCGCGGCAAGGTACTAACATGGATTGACAATTGGCTGTCAGGCAGAAGGCAGAGAGTTGGGATAAAAGGTTCTTTTTCGGAATGGCAACCGGTGACGAGTGGTGTCCCGCAGGGTTCAGTGTTGGGGCCACAGCTGTTCTCTTTCTATATTAACGATCTAGATGACGGGACTGGGGGAATTCTGGCTAAGTTTGCCGATGATACAAAGATAGGTGGAGGGGCAGGTAGTATGGAGGAGGTGGGGAGGCTGCAGAAAGATTTAGACAGTTTAGGAGAGTGGTCCAAGAAATGGCTGATGAAATTCAACGTGGGCAAGTGCGAGGTCTTGCACTTTGGAAAAAAGAATAGAGGCATGGACTATTTTCTAAACGGTGACAAAATTCATAATGCTGAAGTGCAAAGGGACTTGGGAGTCCTAGACCAGGATTCTCTAAAGGTAAACTTGCAGGTTGAGTCCGTAATTAAGAAAGCAAATGCAATGTTGTCATTTATCTCAAGAGGCTTGGAATATAAAAGCAGGGATGTACTTCTGAAGCTTTATAAAGCATTAGTTAGGCCCCATTTAGAATACTGTGAGCAATTTTGGGCCCCACATCTCAGGAAGGACATACTGGCACTGGAGCGGGTCCAGCGGAGATTCACACGGATGATCCCAGGAATGGTAGGCCTAACATACGATGAACGTCTGAGGATCCTGGGATTATATTCATTGGAGTTTAGGAGGTTGAGGGGAGATCTAATAGAAACGTACAAGATAATGAATGGCTTAGATAGGGTGGACGTAGGGAAGTTGTTTCCATTAGCAGGGGAGACTAGGACCCGGGGGCACAGCCTTAGAATAAAAGGGAGTCACTTTGGAACAGAGATGAGGAGAAATTTCTTCAGCCAGAGAGTGGTGGGTCTGTGGAATTCATTGCCACAGAGGGCGGTGGAGGCCGGGACGTTGAGTGTCTTTAAGACAGAAGTTGATAAATTTTTGATTTCTCGAGGAATTAAGGGCTATGGAGAGAGAGCGGGTAAATGGAGTTGAAATCAGCCATGATTGAATGGTGGAGTAGACTCGATGGGCCGAATGGCCTTACTTCCGCTCCTATATCTTATGGTCTCAGGTACCTTTATCCGAAAGGACGAAGGAAATGTCAGCTTTTGTGACTCCAGATGGTATATACCAATTCGAAGTTATGCCATTTGGCATGACAAACGTCCCAGCCACATTTCAACGGTTAACTAACAAAGTTGTTTCAGGATTACTCAATTGTGCGGTATACATCGACGATCTGGTAATTTTAAGCTAGACATCGAAAGAACATTTAAAACATCTGATGGAGTTATTTGATCGACTTCAGGAGGCGGGTTTGGTGATAGACCTAGCCAAAAGTGAATTTGGAAAAGCGCAACTCACTTTCCTTGAGGAGTTTCCGATACCCTCAAGACAAAGGGAAATAATGCGATTTCTTGGCATGAGTGGATTCGAGCGAACATTTGTGCAAAAGTCTTGTAGCGTGATTGCTCCACTGATGGACTTGCTAAAGAAGCGTAACAAATTCCAGTGGACAGTGGAGTGTCAACAGGCATTTGACTGCCTGGAAGCTGTGATAACCAATGCTCCTGTTTTGGAGAATTGCAAGGGACTCTGTGATCATATTGAACTAATGTATCTGACTTTAAAGAGAAATGCCGAGGCACAGAGAAATGGACAGATCGTGCAGAGAACTTCTTGTTCAAAGAGACTGTCAATCGAGAAGGATTTCAGTTGGAGGGAAAAAAAATGGACTATATTATTATACCTGTTTGTGTGTGTTGTTTCTTGAAACAAAAAAGTATATTTACTGTGTGCATTTCTTAAAGGATAGCGAAAAGGTGAAAAATGAAACCATCTTGAAGTTGATGGGGGGGGGGGTTTCTTGGGGGGAGGTGTCATGTGAGAGTACCTTTAAGAAATGGGTGTTTATAAATGGGTGCGTATATAAGTATCTGTAGTGAGAGTACCTTTAAGAGATGGGTGTTTATTACTGCAGTGGTGTCAGAGAGTGGGTGGAGCTGGGCTGTCTGTCATCTTTTTACTTTCGTTTTAGGCTGTTTGCTGCAGGGTGTGTTTTAGTTTTGTTTTCAGAGCTGGATAGCTGCAGTCACAGCCAGAAGGTGTATTAGAGTCTCCCTCTGTAATCTAAAGACTGTAAATCGATCTTGGTGATTTAAAACTAATAACAGTAATGACTTTAACCTGATGTGCTTCTGGTAAAAAGTGTTTTAAGTCTTCTGGATGCTCAAAGGAAAGCATAAAGGATTACTTAGTGTTGTATTTTTTGGGGGTTGTATTTGAATTAATGGTTGCTAAGATGTTCACTGTATGTTTTAAAAAGGTTAACTTGAGTTCATAGAATAAACATTGTTTTGCTTTAAAAAATACTTTTCCATTTCTGCTGTACCACACCTGTAGAGTGGGCCATATGCTCCTCATACCACAATCTATTAAAAGTTGTGGGTCAGGTGAACTCCATGATACACTTTGGGGCTCTCTAAACCCTGGCCCATAACAAGATACAGCAATTTTCTCCTCTTCAGTTTCATTCTTACCAGAAGCTCATTGAATGCAATGCAAGCGATGTAATCTTGTATAATTAATTAAAGTCTTTGGAAATGTTTCCGCATATTGCCTTTCTGACTCTCTGCTTCTAATTCATCACAGGCACGTCATTTAGCTATTTCTCTTTATCCTCTCTCAGCTTTCTTTGAATTTCTGCTTTGAAACCTTTGAAACGATCCTTTTTCCTCTTCGCCTCCCTCTTGGCTTCAATCAGGGAAAAAGTCTCATCTGATATCCATCCTTTTTGTCTGACAGTCTGTACAAATCCCACCATTTCCTATGGTACATCCTGGAGAACAGTTGTTTTTTTTGGTTTGTCAAAGCTCTTCGGATGTTCTGTTGTCAGCCACCATCTGTAGAATTTTGAACCTGTTGGTGATTTCAACTGCATACTACACTGCATTATCATCTTTCAGCTCATCTAAATTCAGCCATATCATTAAAACCTGATTGTCCTCTTCCCTACTCTGATCTTCATCATTGCCACTAGCAGATGCTGATCAGTGTTATAGTCTGCTCCTGGATACGTCTTACAATTCTTCAGATAGGATCTCCGTCATTTTGCTACTGCAATGTAATCAATATTGTTAATAGAAACCAGGTTGGTGAAGTCAAAGCCAAGATGCAGAGTTTTTCTTTACTGTGAGAGTTTACTGACTTTATTCAGTCCCATACCTCTCCTTTCAACACCTAGTGTCCTAGTCGACCTCTATTTACAGGGGTACTTAATTAAACAATGACCTTCACCTATGTACCTTAACAATATAAACAATATAATTGATATACTATTAACAATGTGATTCTTAGTCTGTCCATTTGGTGAGGTCCAGGTATACAATTGTCTTTGGTCAGGTTTAAACCATGTGTTGGCCAGAATCCAATCATGTTCTTCACACTAATCGCAAAGGCACTCTCCAGTTTCATTAGTCTTTCTCAATCGAATGGGCCAATTGTTGCCTGGACCATATCCGTAACCAATGCACCAACTTTGGTATTGAAATTGCCGATAACCAACAAAAGGTCCTTCATTAGGAGGTCTTCCTCCACTCCAGTTGATGTTGGTCCATAAGCATGAATCAAAGTGATGTCTGTTGGTTAATTTCCAATTCGGGCTCCAACCAAAAGCTTGTGTATCCACGCTGTGACTCCATATGGCCAGGGGCAGCACCTCTGGAGTAAATTATGGTGTGTCCTTCCAGTGTTGTGACGTGATCTTGACCTTCCTAACACACTTCTGCCAGTCCACACATATCTACACCAAATCTCTCCACTTCCCCGCTAAGCAACATTATATTGCTGAGCTGAGGCATGCTGCACACATCCATATTCCAAATTTGAACATCTTATGCAGTTTGATGCAGGGGTTGGGGGCAATGTGATGGATTCAAAATTGAGTCTGCAGTCCTTAGAGGTTGAAACAAAACGTAGAGCTTTATTGAGAAGATGTTAACACTACAGGCTGTGATGTTAGTCTGCCCGTTTGCCCGCCCAAAAGGCTGATGATGTCACCTCCAGTGATGTCACACAATCGTTCCCTTATAGCGCCCCTGTTCAGCTACAAGGCTGCTTGTGCGGAAACACTAAAAACACGGGGCGGGATTCTCTGACCCCGCGCTGGGTCGGAGAATCACCGGTGGGCCACGCGGATCGCGCCATGCCGCCCCGACGCTGGGACGCAATTCTCCGCCGAGCGGAGAATTGGCACCATTGGGGTCGGCGTGGTCAGCGCAGTGCCAGTTGGGGGCCGCTATCCGGGGCACCCCCGCGATCCTCCGTCCCGGATGGGCCGAGTGGCCGTAAAAAAAAAACGAGTCCTGCCGGCGCCGTTCTAAACTGCTCTGAGCCAGCGGGACCTCAGCGTTGAAGGCTCAGGTGGCGGCCTGTGGGGGGCGTCCAACCCCGGGGGAGGCCTCCGATGTGGCCTGACCCGCGATCGGGGCCCATTGATTGGTGGGCCGGCCTCTCTGGCTGGGGGTCTCCTTTTCTACGCGCCGGCCCCTGTAGCCTTGCGCCATGTTGAGTCGGGGGCGGCGCATTGAAGGAGGCCACGCATGTCCGCGTTGGCGCCAGCACCACTGCGCATGTGCGGACCCCGTGGCGCACGGTTCACGCCGGGATCGGCAGCTGGAGCTGCGCGAACTGCTCCAGCGCCGTGCTGGCCCCCTATAGGGGCCAGAATTACTCCTGGTGGCAGCCCGTTCACACCGTCGTAAAACACGACGGCGTTTACGACGGATTGGACACTCTGCCGCGGGATGGAAGAATCCCACCCACGATGTATACACAACATTTCCACACCTATTAAATCAAAGGTCCCTGACACAATAAACAGTATAGCATTAACAATGAATTAACAACATGAGCAATCGATCAACAACAGTCAATACGTCAGATGTACTGGAGGTCTTCATTCTCTGTGTGGTTGTCGGCGAACCTCAGGCCTCTGTTTTTTAGTACTTGCAGCAACCTCTGGTGTCTTTGGCTTGAGTGTTGTCAGTGGTTACCTGAACCGGAGTCGATATAGTGATCTGAGATTGACTTGGTGTTTGATTCGCAATTGAGGTGCTGTTTTCTCGGTTTGGGTAATGTCAGGTTCTCGGGAAGGTCCAGCTGGATTTAGACTCTGTTAGTTCTACCTCTGGCAGATTGGTTCTTGCGCTAAAGGTGAGCTGCATGCCTTCTTCATATTACATTGTCTCGGGTTTTACGGTGGAGGAGACCAGTCCTGTCTGTGCAAAGATAGTGGGACTTCATGACCCTGGTGGAAAACACACCGTTTCATCTTGTTCTCCCGCCATATGACCCTGCTGCTTTTTCTCGACTTGTCTTAGGTGGTTTTTGCAAACCGAATGCTGTGCATAGTTGACATCTAACCATTGGAGAAAATTGGGTTGTTGAGTGCACAGTCTCCCTGTACGTGAGTGAGCAGGAATTGACTCAAACGTTTAGACAATGAACCTTGTTCTCTGGTCACCTAGAATTAATGTTTCATTGTCCGGACAAAATATTCTGCCAGCCCATTTGTGGCAGGGTGATAAGGAGCAGACCAGATGTGTTGAATTCTCTTCTCCTTCAAGTAGTTTATGAACTCTTGAGATATAAACTGTGGTCCATTTTTGCTCACCAGTTGTTCAGGGTAACCAAATCTGCTGAAGATTTCACCCAATCTCCCATTATTTTTTCCAATGATGTTGAGTCAATGATGGCAACTTCAGGCTATTTTGAGTGAGCATTGACTAGAATGGGAAACATGCGCCCTTCCAACGGTGCGGCGTAATTAACATGTACCCGTTGCCAGGCCTCTTCTGGCCATTCCCACAGGTGCAATGGGGCTAATGGCTGCAGGTTCCGCACTTTTGTACAAGATGAACACATTCCAGCCTTCTCCTCATTTTTGGCATCTAGCCCTGGCTACCAGAAATAGCTATTTCCTTCATCCTTACAACACCACAATGGTCTTTGTGTAACTGGTTTAATACACGTTTCCTTAATAATGGTGGAATAATGACTCACAGTCCCCAAAGGAGACAACCTGCCTGGACGGATAACACAAGTCTTCAGGTGGGAAAATACTTTATATCAGGGTTTTCGCTTGAAGTCTTGCCATGAAGCATCATGTCCAGAACCTTTGAATTGATTCTGGTATGCTTCTTCACCTGTTCTGCCGTTACAGGAGTGTTACCTACTTGCTCGAAGTAGAAAACATTTCCACACAAACTGCTAATTGACGAACTGTTTGATCAGAATATAAGAACTAGGAGCAGGGCCATTCAGCCCCTCGAGTCTTCTCTGCCATTCAATACGATCATGGCTGATCTAATTTTGGCCTCAACTCCACTTTCCTGCCTGTTCAACCATTCAACCATTCCTAATTAAAAATTTGTCCATCCCCTCCTTAAATCAATCCCCCTTCTTCTTGGCAGCACTTATGAAACCTAAACCTTTCTGTGATGGCTAAAGATTTTGGTTAATAGTGGCCCTGCAGAATTTCCACAATTTCTTCATATGATTTTGTGCTAGGCTTTTCTAGCTGTACCAAACTCCTAAGGACGTTAAATGGTCCCCCCCATTATGCTCAGGAATGTTGGGATGGTTATATCTGCTGCTATCTTGTTAGCTTGAACAAAAGAATCAAATCATTCTGGATTCGAGCTCCATCGCTCCGTGTCCTCATGAAACAGTGCAACGGCACCAAATAACGGCAGCACGGTAGCATAGTGGTTAGCACAATTGCTTCACAGTTCAAGCGTCCCAGATTCGATTCCCAGCTTGGATCACTGCCTGTGTGGAGTCTGCACGTTCTCCCCGTGTGTGCGTGGGTTTCCTCCTGGTGCTCCGGTTTCCTCCCACAGTCCAAAGATGTGCAGGTTAGGTGGATTGGCCATGCTAAATTGCCCTTAGTGTCCAAAATTGCTCTTAGTGTTGGGTGGGATTACTGGGTTATGAGGATAGGGTGGAGGTGTGGGCTTGGGTAGGGTGCTCTTTCCAAGAGCCGGTGCAGACTCGATGGGCAGAATGGCCTCCTTCTGCAATGTAAATTCTCTGAAATCTATGAAAAACTCCCACCATTTTTCTCTATGGAAGGACTTGCGTGTGCACAATGTGCCACAAATTTTTACCACTACTTCCTTTCTCCCCAAAACAAGGCACAACCTGAGCTCTGTAATTTGTAATTTGCAACACCCTCAGCTCTAACTTTGTTGTTACAGGGTGCTTGCTATTCACGGCTACTGAGCAGGCCACATGCCAGGCTTCTCTCCAAGATTGTTTCCTCCAGATTTTTTGGTGATTTTTTGGTTCCCCCGGGGGCTGCAACCTTTGTTTTGCTTCCCCATCGCCAGCTTTCTTGGAGTCACAATTTCAATTATTTATTATTTCTTCGGGTGCCTCCAAATGCTGTTCGCTTACTTGGTCATTAGTTTTTATGTGGTGGATTCAAGAATGAGGTTCAACCAAAACGTACAGCTTTATTTAGAAGATGTTAACACTACAGGCTGCAATGTTTAACTGCCTGTTTTCCCACGCAAACTGCCCATGACGTCACACTATTGTTCTGTAAAAGTGCCCCTGTCCAGCTACAAGGCTGCTTGTGAGGAAACATTATAAACACTATGACTACACAACAGGTAACCTGTACATTTGTGATGAATAATGCATTTCATGTAGACCAGGATCAGTGGAGGTTTAATCATAGTTCTACACTGAACTAATTGATGCCATTAGGGGAACTACACTTGTCTGCAATGTCCCAGGCTAGGGAGGCAAAATTGGCAATGGTTTTTGCTTTGGGTTAGTATTCAGTAATCCTTGTTGAAAGTGTCCATGTGGGTGTAAGTGTGGGGACATCAGGAAAAGGGTGGTGTTGGGTTCTGTTTTGTTTCATAACCTGCCAACATGCAATATCCATGCATGAATAATGGTCACTTCCCTTTCTCTATAATTTCTTCAACAATTGTATTGTCTACAATCCTGAGATCGTATTTTATTCCCCATTATTATCACCCTGCCATTGGCGGCCATGCTTTCGGTTCCCCCGCTAAACCTTTTCACCTCATGCTCTTTCCATCTCCCTTTTGACCAAGTCTCTGGTCATCTGTCCGAATCTTTCCTTATGTGATTCAGTGTCACATTTTGTTTGACAACGGCTCCTGTGAAGTGACTTGGGGGCCGGGATTCTCCCTTCTGGGGACTAAGTCCCCATGCCGGCGGGAAAACTGGCGCCAACCACTCCGGTGTCAACAGCCCCCGAAAGTGCAGAATTCTCCACATTTTTGGGGGCGAGGTGGACGCTGGACGGGTTGGCGCCGCTCCAGCTGGCGGCGAAGGGCCGGCACGAGTTTGTGCATGCGCGGAACGGCCCGTGTGATTCCGTGCATGCACGGAACGGCCGGCGTATTTTCGCGCATGCGTGGGGGTTCTCTTCTCCGCGCCGGCCCCTGGGCAATATGGCGGAGTCCTACAGGGGACCGGCGCAGAAGAAAGAAGTGCACCCACAGAACAAGCCCGCCCGCAGATCGGAGGGCCCCAATCGCGGGCCAGGCCACCTTGGGGGCCCCCTCCCTGGAGTCGGATCCCCCCCCACGCCCCACCGAGGACCGCCCATGCATACTCACCTGCCATGTCCCGCCAGTGCGTGAGTTGAGTGATTCACGCCGGGGGGACTGGCCAAAAGTTGACGGCCGCTCGGCCCATTGGGACCCGGAGAATCGCCGGGGGGGGGGGGGGGGGGCGCTGCCAACGGCCCCGACCGGCGTGGCGGGAATCCCGGCACCGCCCGAAAAACTCCGCCAGAGAATACGGCGTCGGGGCGGGATTCGCGCCTCCCCCCGGGGATTCTCCGACCCGGCGGGGGGTCGGAGAATCCCGCTTGGGGTGTTTGACTACGTCGGTTTATAAATGTAAGTTTTATTGAGTACCAGGAAATATCTGTCAGCAATAGAAGCATCACCTGAAGGAGGGACAAGAGAAAATAATTATGTTTAGCTCAGTTACCGGAGCCATCCATTATAACCTGTGTGATGTCTCCACTTTATAGCTGGGCAGCAGTTTACATTAGCAAACCGGGCTACAGTGTCAGAACATGGAGGTGCTGAAAATGGCAGCTGATTTACCTGCAGATCAGCAAGTACAGTATTCTGTGCTCGTTAGGGCATGGGTGTGGGTGTTCCCAGAAGTGTGCAATAGGTAGGTTGTCATATCACTCAGCGTCTAAACATGATTTGACACCCAACTTGCCATTTTTGATAACGCCCTCTCTTAAAGCTCAGCTGAACATGTGTTGAGGTGTTCACATGCCAACACTAGTGCAATGGTAAGGTATCAGCATGGGACTTTCAGAAGAAGTGCTTTTGACTTCCTGTTGCTGCTGCAAAGTAAGGGAACATGTAGGGTGTTATTAGAAGTGTTCTGAAAAATTACTGGAATCAGAAGAGAGTGGTGCTGGATCTTTCCAAGGAATCCATCTTGGACAGCCCATCTTGGGGCTGCAGCATGACAGGAACATGGAGTTCAGGCAGCAGAGAAGAGAAACTTCTTTTTTATAATGGAAGAGGAGGAGGTGGGATCTCAACAGAAGGCCATTCCTGCCGAAAATGTTCAGAAAGCACTTCCACTCCATCTGGGCCAGGAGCGATGTGGCTATGATTTACCAAGGAAGTTGGAACTGAACTGTGCCACCTCCTTCCATTGGGCCTGCAGCTGCGGAGCAGGGCAAGGCCGGTGCTTGCGGTGGGCATCAAGATCAACAACATCCTCAATTTTTATGTCTCAGGATTTTACAAAGCTGGAGCCAGCAGCAGTGCCAACATCTCATAGTTCACTGTATGTTGCTGCATCAAGAAGATCGCAAAGGCCCTGTACACAAAGAGAGGAAATGTCAGTCTTCTTTTTCAGCAGACAAAAGCAGAAGGAGCAAGCACCTGGCTTTGCAGATAGCCGATTCCCAACGATCATGGGCACTTTCTACTGCAGGGACATGGCTCTGCAGGCACTGCCTGTCAAAGGGGAGATGCACCAGCACCACAAAGGGTTTCACTCATTTAGCGTGCAGTTAAGTTGTCTAGTCCCGCACAGAGCATCATACTGGTGAGTGCCTGTTAGCCTGGTAGCAGCCACAGTGCTTTAATCCTGCGTCAGTCAGTCATTGCTGCTATACCTGAGCCACGATGACAAACCAAAGGCTGACTACTAGGCGATAAGGCCTACCTGCTCTACATGCAGTTCATGAGTCCCCTCTGCCACCCAAATAAATGTGGACAGGCACGGTAGCACAGTAGTTAGTACAGTTGCTTCACAGCTCCAGGGTCCCAGATTCGATTCCCGGCTTGGGTCACTGTCTGTGTGGAGTCTGCACATTCTCCCCGTGTCTGTGTGGGTTTCCTCCGGGTGCTCCGGTTTCCTCCCACAGTCCAAAGATGTGCAGGTTAGGTGGATTGGCCATGCTAAATTGCCCTTAGTGTCCAAAAAGGTTAGGAGAGGTTATTGGGTTAGGGGGATAGGGTGCAAGTGAGGGCTTAAGTGGGTCGGTGCAGACTTGATGGGCCGAATGGCCTCCTTCTGGACTGTATGTTCTATGTTGACAGCACTTGTACAGCGAGAGTCAGGCTGCCAGCAGGAACATCATGGGACAAGCCAGAGGCATCCTAAAACAATGGTTCCGCCAATACTCGCGAAGCGTGCCTCAAAACTCAAGGTCTGCTTCTCCACATAACCTGACTCACAGCAAGGCTCAGCCCTTGCCATTAGGCCTTTGCCAACTGCACTTCAGGTGGACAAGGTAGGGAATAAGAAGAAGAGGAATAACTGAAGGAGAAGAGGAAGAACTGAAGGAGCAGAGGAGGCATCCAAAGCACCTGCTGGAGCTGTCCATGAATGGTTAATCAGATTCCAATTCCCCTGAAAGTATCCCTACATCCTCACTGTCCCACAATTTCCCATTTTTAATCTCTCTGGTACAGATTAGTACAGCATCCTCCTGGCCAAAATACTGAAATAAAAGACCTCAAACCCCCTGTGACAACTTTATCTAGACATTCTTCTGATAATTTGTACAAAACTGAACTGCTCACTTTCACTTGGTGCCTGTCTGTCTCCTGTGTGCCTTTGCCTGTCCTACACAGTGCCCCTATGCAGTGGCTGCAGCATGGTTTGTGGGAAGGCCACTGACATTTACTGGGAGAAACTACAGATGGCTTTGCAGGATCATCTCATACACCTCAGCGTTGAGGGCCTGGCTTCGGACTGCACCACCTTGGATTGGGTGGCCTCAGCGTGGGCTGGTTGACTGACAGCTGACCAGGTGTATCAGTGGTGGGAGCAGAAATGCTATTCTAAGAGAGGGCAGCAGGCCCACACACCATGGAGCCCCTGCCACTCCCATAGGCAATGCCTCAGCAATCTTGATAATCTGTTGGAGCACAGATTGCGGGACTGCTATGAAAGCCCTTTCAGCAATGGCTTCTGCTGTAATGGAAATTGAAACATTGGCTAACACAAATTGCCCCGTGGCTTCTTCCACTAGTGCTGCCAGGGAGTTGGCCACTACTCACACACCAAAGAATGAGCTCCAAGTTCAGCGTGAAGGCTGGTGCCAGGTTGGAGCAGGACTCCTCCATGATCCTTGACGATGACAGCAAGCTCTTTGGCAGGCCTGCCAATGCATCGAGCATTCGTGTGTGCTGTGATGCATGGAGGAAACTTTTATATATGTGTTATATTGTATGTCTACTGCAGTAATGTTATTAGGTTAAGGTATCCAGATGATATATCTGCTAAAGCTTGATTAAGGGGTTAACAGCTAGGCAGGCTGTGATGTCACTCATGGGAGGGGCTGGGTCTGTTTTTTGTTTTGTTTTTAGCCCTGCCCTCAGTCTGGTGTTTTGACTTTTGTTTTCAGTTTCATTTTTAGAGTTCTACTCTGGAGTCTGAGGGAAAGAGGTGTGTTTCTCAGACTGACTTCTGAAAGCTTCTCTCCCAAGGACTTTGTGGATAAATCTGTAAGCCACTGAGTATTAACTTTATTGGTAAGTGGCATTTGACCTGGGTGTGTGGATTTTGCTTAATTGGAATTTTAGAAGTAGATGGGAAGTCAGTTAAAAGACTTCTTTATTATTTTTTTTAAATGTTTAAATATTAATTGAAAAGCTGTTACTTTTTCTTGATGTTAATCGTGTTTTAATAATAAAGTTTGCGTAGTTGTCAGTGGAATCACTCCTGGAGAGAAGTATCCTTTCCTCACAGTTTACAAGTTGAAAAATTGTTGGGGTCTCATCTGGTTTCCCAATATAAATTGGGGTCTGGTCCAGGTACCATAACAGTGCAAACTACAGTGAATGCTGGAATCCTGTATGCTGCTCCATCAAAGTTCTCACCTGAGTCCTCTGCAACAGAATTAATCACTGCGGCCCCTCAACTGTACCTCAAGGTAGGAGGTAGAGATCTGAGGGTGGAGTGGGGGGGGGGGGGGGGGTGATGGTAGACTTTCCAGGTCTCCGAATCATTTCCGTGGCTGCTGTAAAAAAAATTCAAAGTGCTGGAGAGTTTCTCTGACAAAATGGTTGAGACATCCCCTCCACCTTCGCTAATTGGTCAGGAACCCTGAAATGATCTCACAATAGTAATCTTTATTGTCACAAGCAGGCTCACATTGACACTGCAATGAAGGTACTGTGAAAAGCCCCTAGTCATAAAAAAACATAAGAACTAGGAGCAGGAGTAGGCCATCTGGCCCTTCGAGCCTGCTCCGCCATTCAATGAGATCATGGCTGATCTTTTGTGGACTCAGCTCCACTTCCCGGCCTGAACACTATAACCCTTTATTCCTTTATTCTTCAAAAAACTATCTCTCTTGATCTTGAAAACATTTAATGAAGGAGCCTCAACTGCTTCACTGGGCAAGGAATTCCATAGATTCACAACCCTTTGGGTGAAGAAGTTCCTCCTAAACTCAGTCCTAAATCTACTTCCCTTTATTTTGAGGCTATGCCCCCTAGTTCTGCTTTCACCAGCCAGTGGAAACAACCTGCCCGCATCTATCCTATCTATTCCCTTCATAATTTTATACGTTTCTATAAGATCCCCCCGCATCCTTCTAAATTCCAATGAGTACAGTCTCAATCTACTCAACCTCTCCTCGTAATCCAACCCCTTCAGCTCTGGGATTAATCTAGTGAATCTCCTTTGCACACCCTCCAACGCCAGTACGGCATTTCTCAGGTAAGGAGACCAAAACTGAACACAATACTCCAGGTGTGGCCTCACTAACACCTTATACAATTGCAGCATAACCTCTCTAGTCTTAAACTACACCTCTCTAGCAATGAAGGACAAAACTCCATTTGCCTTCTTAATCACCTGTTGCACCTGTAAACCAACTTTTTGCAACTCATGCACTAGCACACCCAGGTCTCTCTGCACAGCAGCACATTTTAATATTTTACCATTTAAATAATAATCCCTTTTGCTGTTATTCCTACCAAAATGGATAACCTCACATTTGTCAACATTGTATTCCATCTGCCATACCCTTGCCCATTCACTTAACCTATCCAAATCCCTCTGCAGACTTCCGGTATCCTCTGCACTTTTTGCTTTACCACTCACCTTAGTGTTGTCTGCAAACTTGGACACATTGCCCTTGGTCCCCAACTCCAAATCATCTATGTAAATTGTGAACAATTGTGGGCCCAACACTGATCCCTGAGGGACACCACTAGCTACTGATTGCCAACCAGAGAAACACCCATTAATCCCCACTCTTTGCTTTCTATTAATTAACCAATCCTCTATCCATGCTACAAAGCTTTCTGGAAATCGAGACATACCACATCCATTGGCTCCCTGTTACCTACCGCACTGGTAATGTCCTCAAAAAATTCCACGAAATTAGTTAGGCACAACCTGCCCTTTAGGAACCCATGCTGTGCCTGCCCAATGGGACAATTTCCATCCAGATGTCTCGCTATTTCTTCCTTGATGATAGATTCCAGCATCTTCCCTACTACTGAAGTTAAGTGAACTGGCCTATAATTACCTGCATTCTGCCTACCTCCTTTTTTTAAACAGTGGTGTCACGTTTGCTAATTTACAATCCGCCGGGACCACCCCAGAGTCTAGTGAATTTTGGTAAATTATAACTAGTGCATTTGCAATTTCCCTAGCCATCTCTTTTTGCACTCTGGGATGCATTCCATCAGGGCCAGGGGACTTGTCTACCTTTAGCCCCATTAGCTTGCCCATCACTACCTCCTTAGTGATAACAATCATCTCAAGGTCCTCACCTGTCATAGCCTCATTTCCATCAATCACTGGCATGTTATTTGTGTCTTCCACTGTGAAGACCGATCCAAAAAACCTGTTCAGTTCCTCAGCCATTTCCTCATCTCCCATTATTAAATCTCCCTTCTCATCCTCTAAAGGACCAATATTTACCTTAGCCACTCTTTTTTGTTTTATATATTTGTAGAAACTTTTACTATCTGTTTTTATATTCTGAGCAAGTTTACTCTCATAATCTATCTTACTCTTCTTTATAGCTTTTTTAGTAGCTTTCTGTTGCCCCCTAAAGATTTCCCAGTCTCTAGTCTCCCACTAATCTTTGCCACTTTGTATGCTTTTTCCTTCAATTTGATACTCTCCCTTATTTCCTGAGATATCCACAGTCGATTTTCCCTCTTTCTACCGTCCTTCCATTTTGTTGGTGTAAACCTTTGCTGAGCACTGTGAAAAATCGCTTGGAAGGTTCTCCACTGTTCCTCAACTGTTTTACCATAAAGTCTTTGCTCCCAGTCTACCTTAGCTAGCTCTTCTCTCATCCCATTGTAATCTCCATCGGTATTTTAAATTCCACCATATTATGATCGCTCCTTACGAGAGGATCCCTAACTATAAGATCATTAATCAATCCTGTCTCATTACACAGGACCAGATCTAGGACCGCTTGTTCCCTCGTAGGTTCCATTACATACTGTTCTAGGAAACTATCGCGGATACATTCTATAAATTCTTCCTCAAGGCTGCCTTGACCGACCTGGTTAAACCAATCGACATGTAGATTAAAATCCCCCATGATAACTGCTGTACCATTTCTACATGCATCAGTTATTTCTTTGTTTATTGCCTGCCCCACCATAATGTTACTATTTGGTGGCCTATAGACTACTCCTATCAGTGACTTTTTCACCTTACTATTCCTGATTTCCACCCAAATGGATTCAACCTTATCCTCCATAACACCGATGTCATCCCTTACTATTGCCCGGATGTCATCCTTAAATAACAGAGCTACACCACCTCCCTTACCATCCACTCGGTCCTTCCGAATAGTTTGATACCTTTGAATATTTAACTCCCAGTCATGACCATCCTTTCACCATGTTTCAGTAATGGCCACTAAATCAAAGTCATTCACGATGATTTGTGCCATTAACTCATTTACCTTATTCCGAATATACTACGAGCATTCAGGTAAAGTACACTTATGTTTGCTTTTGTACCACTGTTTTGAATCTTAACACCTTGATCAGTAACCTCTCCTAAGTTATTATTCCTCTTAACTTTTCTCCTGAGTTTCTTTGTCGTTGAACCCATATCTTCATGTAACAACCTGCCGCGTCGCTTTCCATTTATGTTTTTACTTCCCGTTTTATTCCTTTTAGTATTACTGGGCCTATTCACTAAGCTCCCCTCAGTCACTGTACTTTGTACTGTCACCCTTTTTGATTTTTGACTATGGCTTCTCTGCCTTACACTTTCCCCTTACTGCCTTTTGTTTCTGTCCCTGCTTTACTACCTTCCGACTTCCTGCATCGGAAGGTAGTAAAACAGGGACAGAATTCCAGCGCCTGTTCGGGTACACAGAGGGAGAATTCAGAATATCCAATTCACCTAACAGCACGTCTTTCGGAACTTGTGGGAGGAAACCAGAGCACCCGGAGGAAACCCGCGCAGACACGGGGAGAACGTGCAGACTCAGCACAGACAGTGACCCAAGCTGGGAATCGAACCTGGGACCCTTGCGCTGCAAAGCCACGGTGCTAACCACTGTGCTTACCGTGCTGCCCCAATTGATTTGCTTTTCCAGCAGCTGCATTTGTATCTCTTACATTGTCCCAAGACTGACAGAAATGAAAGGCAATAAGGTTCCACCCATGAGGTCTCTACGCTTTTCATCTTCCTAAGGCCTCCATTGCCACTTCAGAGAACCAGGAATCCCTTTCTTTCTCTTTGTGCTTTTTATGCCTTCTCAAATATTTTTGGAGAGAGTTCCACCAGCTGCTGCAGCCAGAATGAACCTCCCCTTTATGGTTAAGAGTGGATACCAGTTAATCCCAAATTGCAATAAATCATTTACGGTGAAATAAGTAGACTTGCCATCATGCTGTCACATCATCTCTGAAGATGTGGATAATTCTACCACAGGGCCATTACAGAGTAGCTTCAACAACTCTGACTTGTAAACAGAGAAACAAAAACTGAAAATTCAGCAATTTGTTAATCCAATTTCAGTCATGTAAAAACTAAATCAAGTGATTAGAGCAAAGACAGTGCGGTTAATTGTATTGTTCCTCTTAGCAAATTCCATTCTATGTTTGATGGTAAATACATAAGACCAGTTCATACAGCAGTCCAATTGCCTCCTGTGAAATCAGAAAATTGGCAACTAGAAGACCAGTGGAAGCCCCTGGTTGTAAAAATGTTTGATCTTTTGAAATGAAAGCAATCTTTTCGATGTTTACCTTTAACAATTCATATCTGATTAAAATCAAATCTCTCCTTTCTAGTGTTCACACTTTCCCAGTCTGATTGGTTCTCACTACCCACCAAACAGATGAAATTGAACTTTCAGATTCTTATTGCAAAAATAGCAACAAAGAGAAACCCGTGTAAACGGACCATGTTTTGTCCAGCAATAGGATCGGAAAACAATGAAAATCTATTTTGGTCAAATGTCCCCACTTAATAAGTTGACAAGTGTATCATAGAATCATAGAATTTACAGTGCAGAAGGAGGCCATTCGGCCCATCGAGTCTGCACCGGCTCTTGGAAAGAGCATACCCAAACATACACCACCGTATCCCCATAACCCAGTAACCCCACTCAACCAACACTAAGGGCAAATTTGGACACTAAGGGCAATTTAGCATGGCCAATCCACCTAACCTGCACATCTTTGGACCGCGAGAGGAAACCGGAGCACCCGGAGGAAACCCATGCACACACAGGGAGAACGTGCAGACTCCGCACAGACAGTGACCCAGCCGGGAATCGAACCTGGGACCCTGGAGCTGTGAAGCAATTGTGCTAACCACTATGCTACCATACTGCCCTGATTGCAGTGCAGTCAGCCTTGTGCACTGGTCACCAACATACAGCCTGCCACTGAGTAAGAGATATCTGCAGATTTGGCAGTGGTACAACTGACCATTTATAATTTGGGTGTATTCTAAAATATATCAAATTAAGACCACATATACTGTCCTGTTTCCGTATCATCATTCTTGAGAACTTTGCCCTTTTAAATGTAAGATTTTTAAAAAACCTTTCCATCGATCAACTTTTCTGAATTTATTTTTGGGATGTTTACTTCCACTTCTAGATTATATCTTTGACTAATTTTGAACCCTTTGTTTCCACTTGGATATTCCTTATTTGTCTCTCTTGTTTTTGACCATTCCTCCTGTAACATTTCTGTCCAGACCTGCCCCCACTCTTTCATTCTCCTTCCAAATATTTCTCAGAACGCTGAATGAATTCTGGCTGGTTTCCCTCACCCCATATTAATTTATATTTACCTTTCAAGTAAAATGCCACTTCCTCAAACCAATCCATCTTTCTCCCAACTCATCCCATGCTCAGTGATTTATATCTTTAAACTGCTCGGTCTCTTTGTTGCCGGGTCAAAAGGAAATGTGCCTAGAAATCATATATTTCGGTCTTTTAATCTTGCAGCCATTGTACCTTACCTTGCCTGTTTTAAACATTCAAATACCTATTTCTCATATCATTAACCTCAATACAAAACAGCAGCGCAGGCTCCTTTCCATCTCACTTCATTAAGCTTTCAACCAAATAAAATAATTTATTCAGGAGATTGGTAAACATCAGCCTGCAAAATGGGCCTTATTTTCCTATTACAGTCCCCACTGCTTACACCATTTCCACTTGTCAAGGGCAACCACATATATCAGGAAAATGGCAAGAACCATTTTCTCTTGCCATTGGAGTCAGTTACAAAGGTGCTCGTAGACAGCATCAAACACTCCAACTATTTCAGACTTGACAAGTAGTTTTTGCACATCTCTTTTTTTTGCCCTTGTGGTAGTATGTATTGGGGGTCATGTGGGACTGGAAGCCCTAATGTCATTGGCTGACAGATCCCGGGTCCTGGTTGGCCATTGACCTCTAGCTCCGCCCTGAAGGCGGAGTATAAGAAGCCGGAGTCTTCCCCCGCAGGCCAGTTTACTATCGAGCTGCGGGGGAACAGACACGCTTAATAAAGCCTCATCGACTTCACTCTATTCGTCTCACGGAGTCTTTGTGCGCTACAATTTATTAAGCGTGCCAAAAAAGGACTATGGAGCTCAGGATCATTCCGGAATGCCTGAGGATCAGCCCCCACGCAGTGAACGCGGCAGTAGCCTTCAAGCACTGGCAGGCTTGCTTCGAGGCCTACCTCAGAACGACCACCGGCCGGGTCACAGAAGACCAAAAACTGCAGGTCCTGCACTCGAGGGTGAGCACGGAGATTTTCTCCCTCATCGAAGACTCGGAGGATTTCCAGACGGCGTTCGCAGCACTGAAAAGTCTCTATGTCCGCCCAGTTAACCAAATCTACGCTCGCTACCAGCTATCGATGGACGAATTCTACGCCGCGCTGCTGATTTTGGGACGAGCCTGCAGCTGCCCGTCGGTGAACGCAAACGAACACATGGACATGTTAATGCGCGATGCTTTTGTGGCAGGTATGCAATCCTCCCAAATCCGCCAAAGACTTCTAGAAAAAGAGTCGCTAGGACTCTCAGAGGCACGGGCCCTAGCAGCCTCCCTAGACGTGGCCGCGCGTAATACCCGCGCCTACAGCCCCGACCGCGCGGCAACCCATTGGGCCCCGTACGTACCCATCGCGGCAAACCACCTACCCACCCCCCCCCCCGGACACCCCACAGGCTTGCGCGGTCCAAACGCCGAGTCGCACCGGGGGCGCCCGCTGTTATTTCTACGGCCAGGCGAAACACCCCCGACAGCGCTGCCCAGCCCGCGTAGCTATCTGCAAAAGCTGCGGGAAAAAGGGCCATTATGCGGTTGTGTGCCGGTCCCGCGAGGTCGCCGCTGTCCCGGGAGCACAGGGAGCCCTGCAAGCAGTTTACACGCCCCAACCCCCCCCCAGCACGCCATGTACGACCCGCAGGCGCAGCCGCTCTGGGTCCCGACCACCGCGGTCCCGGGAGAACTGGGAGCTCTGCACGCCGCTTACGCTCCCCAACCCCCCTCCCCGCAGCCCATGTATGACCCACCGGCCAACACTCTCCACGGAGAGGAGGGAGTTTTGCGCGTCCCTAACGCCACCCTAACCCCCACCCCGCGCCCCATGCCTGACCCGCCGGCGCCACCTACTTGGGCCCCGACCACCGCTGTCCCCGGTGAGGGAGCTCCGCGCGGTCCTAGCGCTCGCGGTCCTAGCGCTCGCGGTCCTAGTGCTCCCCAGCCCCCCCAGCACACCATGTGCGACCCGCAGACGCCGCCATTTTGGGTCCCGGCCACCACGAGGGGAGGAGGGGCGCCGATGTGCGACCCGCAGACGCCGCCATTTTGGGTCCCGGCCACCACGAGGGGAGGAGGGGCGCCGCCATCTTGGACCGCCCCAGAACTGTACGACGCGTGGGGGTGGCCATTTTGTCCACCCCGCCGCCATCTTGTGACCCCCAGCCACGTGCGATGTATGGGGGCGGCCATTTTGTCCATCCTCTACGCCATCTTGGACGGCAACAACGGACCCCACTCCATTACTACAACCACGTCTCGCTTCAATCACGCTCGATCAAGCTCGGCCCCGGACACTTCAGACGACGACGACAACGGTGCTAATAAACGGCCACGAGACGCCATGCCTAGTCGACTCCGGGAGCACGGAGAGCTTTATACACCCCGACACGGTAAGACGCTGTTCCTTGACCACCTATCCCAGCGCACAAAAGATTTCCCTAGCTGCAGGATCCCACTCCGTACAGATCCAGGGATTCTGCATAGTTACCCTAACGGTGCAGGGGAGGGAGTTCAAAAACTACAAACTAAACGTCCTTCCCCAACTCTGTGCCCCCACCTTGCTGGGATTAGATTTCCAATGCAATCTACAGAGCCTTACCTTCAAATTCGGCGGCCCAATACCCCCATTCACTATCTGCGGCCTCGCAACCCTCAAGGTGCAACCCCCGTCCTTGTTTGCGAACCTCACCCCGGATTGCAAACCCGTCGCCACTAGGAGCAGACGGTACAGCGCCCAGGACCGGACCTTCATTCGGTCCGAAGTCCAGCGGCTACTAAAGGAGGTCATAATCCAGGCCAGCAATAGTCCCTGGAGAGCGCAGGTGGTAGTAGTGAAGACAGGGGAGAAACAAAGGATGGTCATTGACTATAGCCAGACCATCAACAGGTACACACAACTAGACGCGTACCCTCTCCCCCGCATATCCGGCATGGTCAACCGGATTGCCCAATATAAAGTCTTCTCCACCGTGGACTTCAAGTCCGCCTACCATCAGCTCCCCATCCGCCCAAGTGACCGCAAGTACACAGCCTTCGAGGCAGACGGGCGATTATACCATTTCCTACGGGTCCCTTTTGGCATCACAAATGGGGTCTCGGTCTTCCAACGGGAGATGGACCGAATGGTTGATCAACATGTGTTGCGGGCCACGTTCCTGTATCTCGACAATGTAACCATCTGCGGCCACAATCAGCAGGACCACGACGCCAACCTCCAAAAATTCCTCCAGACCGCCAAAGCCTTGAACCTCACGTACAACGAGGACAAGTGCGTTTTTAGCACCGATCGGCTAGCCATTCTGGGCTACGTAGTGCGCAATGGGATAATAGGCCCCGACCCCGACCGTATGTGCGCACTCATGGAATTTCCCCTCCCGCACTGCCCAAAAGCCCTGAAACGCTGCTTGGGGTTCTTTTCATACTACGCCCAGTGGGTCCCCCAGTACGCAGACAAGGCCCGCCCCTAATACAGACCACGACCTTCCCTCTGTCGACAGAGGCTTGCCAGGCCTTCAGCCGCATCAAAGCGGATATCGCAAAGGCCACGATGCGCGCCATCGACGAGTCCCTCCCCTTCCAGGTCGAGAGCGACGCCTCCGACGTAGCTCTAGCGGCCACCCTTAACCAAGCGGGCAGACCCGTGGCCTTTTTCTCCCGGACCCTCCACGCCTCAGAAATCCGCCACTCTTCAGTAGAAAAGGAAGCCCAAGCTATAGTGGAAGCTGTGCGACATTGGAGGCATTACCTGGCCGGCAGGAGATTCACTCTCCTCATGGACCAACGTTCGGTAGCCTTCATGTTCGATAATGCACAGCGGGGCAAAATCAAAAACGACAAGATCCAAAGGTGGAGGATCGAGCTCTCCACCTTCAACTATGAGATTTTGTATCGTCCCGGAAAGCTGAACGAGCCGTCCGATGCCCTATCCCGCGGCACATGTGCCAACGCACAAATTAACCGCCTCCAAACCCTCCACGAGGACCTCTGCCACCCGGGGGTCACTCGGTTTTACCACTTCATCAAGTCCCGCAATCTCCCATACTCTTTAGAGGAGGTCTGTACAGTCACAAGGGACTGCCACATCTGCGCGGAATGCAAGCCGCATTTTTTCAGGCCAGATGGAGCGCACCTGATTAAGGCTTCCCGCCCCTTTGAACGCCTCAGTCTCGATTTCAAAGGGCCACTCCCCTCCACCGACCGCAACGCATATTTTCTTAATGTGGTGGACGAATACTCCCGCTTCCCTTTTGCCATTCCCTGTTCTGACATGACCGCGGCCACAGTCATTAAAGCCCTGAACAGCATCTTCACACTGTTCGGTTACCCCGCTTACGTCCACAGCGACAGGGGGTCCTCTTTCATGAGTGACGAGCTGCGCCAGTTCCTGCTCAGCAAGGGCATAGCCTCAAGCAGGACGACCAGCTACAACCCCCGGGAGAACGGGCAAGTAGAGAGGGAGAACGGCATGGTCTGGAAGGCCGTCCTACTGGCCCTACGGTCCAGGGACCTCCCAGTTTCACGGTGGCAGGAGGTCCTCCCGGACACTCTCCACTCCATCCGGTCGTTATTATGTACGAGCACTAATCAAACGCCTCATGAGCGTCTCCTTGTTTTCCCTAGGAGGTCCTCCTCTGGACCATCGCTGCCGACCTGGCTGGTGGCCCCAGGACCCATCCTGCTCCGAAAGCATGTGCGGACATATAAGGCGGACCCGTTGGTCGAAAGGGTTCACCTCCTCCACGCAAACCCCCAGTACGCCTACGTGGAGTACCCCGACGGCCGACAGGACACGGTCTCCCTGCGGGATCTGGCACCCGCCGGCAACATGCACACCCCCCCCCGACACCATCAACCCAACCCCCCCCCTTCCTGCCACCACCACACCCCGCGACCGCCCCCTTCCCAGGAGGATCGGTTCCCCTCCCCTCAGCACTGACCAAGAATAAAGCCCAAGCTGAAACCGTAAGGCTCCTGGAGGCGACAACACCGGTACAAGCACCACCACCACCGGGGCCGAGGCGACCGACACGGACGACCAGACCACCCGACCGACTCGTGGCGTCGATCTAAAACTAAATATGGACTTTTCACAAGAACATTTTGCTTTTCTTCCCATACCCTCTGTAAATAGTTGCAACAGGACAAAATTGTACAATACTGTATTGCCTTGTGAATGTTTTTTTTTCCTCCCAGGACCAGCCCTGTAAACCCTTACCACCATACGAAGCGTCACCCCGCCGGGTTCATTTTTGACAAGGGGTGAATGTGGTAGTATGTATTGGGGGTCATGTGGGACTGGAAGCCCTAATGTCATTGGCTGACAGATCCCGGGTCCTGGTTGGCCGTTGACCTCTAGCTCCGCCCTGAAGGCAGAGCATAAGAAGCCGGAGTCGTCCCCCGCAGGCCAGTTTACTATCGAGCTGCGGGGGAACAGACACGCTTAATAAAGCCTCATCGACTTCACTCTATTCGTCTCACGGAGTCTTTGTGCGCTACAGCCCTTTTCACTGAATCCTGTAATAGCGCACGTTCCCACTCTTGAATGAACACACTACCAACTTTATTGTTCAAGCGACAAAGATGAGGGGGAAACAGAAGGATTTGTAACCAAAGCACATCGATTGTCCTTGACAACAGAATTAGAGGTGACGGGGGGGGGGGGGGGGGGGGCGCAATGTTTCCATAAAATGCGAAACCTGCGAGGGTGGTGGAAGAAGATTCAATACTAACTTTCAAAAGGTAATTGGATATATACTTGGGAAAACTTTACAGGCCAATGGGGACTGAGCTGGGGTTAGGATTTATAGGATAACTCTACAAAACACCAGTACAGGCATGATGGACCCATAGAACCATCAAATCCCTAAGTACAGAAGGAGGCCATTCGGCCCATTGACACTGCACCGACTTTCTGAAAAAGCACCCTGCCTAGGTCCAATCTCCTGCCCTACCTGTAACTGCAACTAGCCTCTGGACACTAAGGGGTAATTAATCACGGTCAATCCACCTAACCTGCACATGTTTGGACTGTGGGAAGAAACCGGAGCACCTGGAGGAAACCCACGCAAACATGGGAAGAATGTGCAAACTCCACACATTGACCCAAGGCTAGAATTGAATCCATGTCCCTGACACAGATAGGCAACAGTGCTAACTACTGTGCCAATAGCCTCCTTTGTGCTGTATGAGTCCATGATTAATTCTGAAACTTGGTTCACTTAATTTACTCTTACAGACATTATCAATCAATCTCTGCCCTTCCCTTTATAGTCTGACAACTTCATATGTGATTTAAGAGCTTGTGGAGAATGTGATGTCTGGCTATATGCAGGGCTGAGTAATGGCACTGGAGCATCTAGACAGTAGCTGAAGAGATAGAAGTTGAAGATTCCTCCATTCTTTCAGAGCAGTGAAATTTCCTGTTGCCCCTCATAATGTCAGGGGCCATGTCCAGGATCTTAGCCTCAGGTTATATCAGCCACTATATAGAATGGTCAAAGAGCACTGACATCAACCTGGTCACTATTAGCTTTGGGGATTGTATATGCATTCACCTCCCACCACTAACATAAGCTTTGTTAATCCTCCTACTATGCCTGTCGTGCACGGAGCTTCCTGAACAACTCTACAGTGGTGATTTTAACCACGTCAGCCACAGAATCTGTGGTATGTAATTTGCCTCGGGTTTGTTGTCATCCCGGTCGGTCTTGGTCTTAACCGGCCCTTCTGACCAGGTGACAGGGCAACATGTCGGAAAAAGATTGGGAAGCTGATGATATCAGAGCCTGCCTACTGTTTTAATCAGAGAGCCTTGTGTGGTAGCCATTGTGATTTCCTTCAGGTTATCATAGAATTTACAGTGCAGAAGGAGGCCATTCGGCCCATCGAGTCTGCACCGGCTCTTGGAAAGAGCACCCTACCCAAGGTCAACACCTCCACCCTATCCCCATAACCCAGTAACCCCACCCAATACTAAGGGCAAATTTGGACACTAAGGGCAATTTATCATGGCCAATCCACCTAACCCGCACATCTTTGGACTGTGGGAGGAAACCGGAGCACCCAGAGGAAACCCACGCACACACGGGGAGGATGTGCAGACTCCGCACAGACAGTGACCCAAACCGGAATCGAACCTGGGACCCTGGAGCTGTGAAGCAATTGTGCTATCCACAATGCTACCGTGCTGCCCGTGCTAGTCAGGTGGATAACATTCACTTCCCTAACCACATGATCTGTAACTCAATCCACTCATCAGACAGCAGCTGCTTTACACCCAACATGCTGGAAAGACTCAATAAGTCCGACAATTTGTGCAGAGAGGGAAAAATAAAGTTAGCGTTTCAGGTCAATGACCTATCACTGGAACAAGAAGATCTTTTACATGGGTGCAGGGGGGAAAGGGGGGACTGGGAGGGGGAAAAGGTGAAGTGGTGAAAAGAGTGGAGCGGGGAAAGGGTGGAGCGGGGAAAAGGGTGGAGCGGGGAAAAGGGTGGAGCGGGGAAAAGGGTGGAGCGGGGAAAAGGGTGGAGCGGGGAAAAGGGTGGAGCGGGGAAAAGGGTGGAGCGGGGAAAAGGTGGAGCGGGGAAAAGGGTGGAGCATGGGAAAGGGTGGAGCAGGAAAGGGTGAAATGGGGAGAGGGTGGAGCAGGAAGGTGCTGTAGAGAAAGAGTGCAGTGGGGAAAGGGTGCAGCGGGAAAGAGTGCTGTGGGGAAAGGGTGGAACGGGGAAAGGGTGAGGCAGGAAAGGGTGCTGTAGGGAAAGGGTGCAGTGGGGGAAGGGTGGAACGGGGAAAAGGTGCTGTAGGGAAAGGGTGCAGTGGGGAAAGGGTGCAGCGGGAAAGAGTGCTGTGGGGAAAGGGTGGAACGGGGAAAGGGTGAGGCAGGAAAGGGTGCTGTAGGGAAAGGGTGCAGTGGGGGAAGGTGGAACGGGGAAAGGGTGCTGTAGGGAAAGGGTGCAGTGGGGAAAGGATGCAGCGGGAAAGAGTGCTGTGGGGAAAGGGTGGAACGGGGAAAGGGTGAGGCAGGAAAGGGTGCTGTAGGGACAGGGTGCTGTAGGGAAAGGGTGCAGTGGGAAAGAGTGCTGTGGGGAAAGGGTGGAACGGGGAAAGGGTGAGGCAGGAAAGGGTGCTGTAGGGAAAGGGTGCAATGGGGAAAGGGTGCAGTGGGGAAAGGGTGCAGCGGGGAAGGGTGCAGCGGGAAAGAGTGCTGTGGGGAAAGGGTGGAACGGGGAAAGGGTGAGGCAGGAAAGGGTGCTGTAGGGAAAGGGTGCTGTGGGGGAAGGGTGGAACGGGGAAAGTGTGCTGTCGGGAAAGGGTGCAGTGGGGGAAGGGTGCAGCGGGAAAGGGTGCAGCAGGAAAGGGTGCAGCGGGAAAGAGTGCTGTGGAGAAAGGGTGGAACGGGGAAAGGGTGAGGCAGGAAAGGGTGCCGTGGGGAAAGGGTGGAGCGGGGAAAGGGTGGAGCGGGGAAATGGTAGAGCGGGGAAAGGGTGAGGCAGGAAAGGGTGCTGTGGGGAAAGGGTGGAGCGGGGAAAGGGTGAAGCGGGGAAGTAGTGGAGCGGGGAAAGGCTGGAGCGGGCAAGGGTGGAGCGGGGAAAGGGTGGAGCGGGGAAAGGGTGGAGCGGGGAAAGGGTGGAGCGGGGAAAGGGTGGAGCGGGGAAAGGGTGGAGTGGGGAAAGGGTCAAGCGGGAAAAGGATGGCAAGGGGAAAGGGTGGAGCGAGGAAAGGGTGGAGCGGGGAAAGGGTGGAGCGGGGAAAGGGTGGAGCGGGGAAAGGATGGAGCGAGGAAAGGGTGGAGCGGGGAAAGGATGGAGCGGGGAAAGTTTGTATCGGGAAAAGGGTGTATCGGGAAAAGTGTGCATCGGGGAAAGGGTGCAGTGGAGAAAGGGTGGAGCGGGATAATGGTGCAGCGGGGAAAGGGTGGACCAAAGTTCTACCTAACAAAGGAAGGTGGAGCTCAGTAGTGATTAATTAATAAGAAATAAAGTGCAAACGAAAGCAGGGGATAATGGATCAAGTAAAGAAACTGAAGATGGGTCAGTAGGAGTGAGAAAAATAGAGAAAACAATCCTAGTTGATGTCCTATTGTCAGGACCTCTGATGGTTCTGATAGGTTTTGATAAATGATGATATGCCATTAACCTGAAACGTTAACTCCATTTCTCTCTCTATAGATGCTAAGCATTTACAACATTTCCTATGAGAAGGTTCCAATGGTACGAGCAGTGTGAACAGTGCCAGAAGAAATCAGAAACGGACACATCACGATGCGTGCCAAGTGACATCTATATGTATGTGGTGATATCATTGCTTTGGGGCATCCACAGCATTGGAGAGAAGTCAAGGGTGGGGTGCGTGGGAAAAAGTATTAAAACAGAACTGTCTTTTGCATCATGATCACGCCAAGGCTGCTTGCTGCAGGCATGGAAAGGAATGAGCACACAACTCTGCTGGCACTTTATTAATGTCAGTGGTCTACGTGTCAAAATTCTAGGTGTGGAACCATCCGCATCCGGCTGAGAACCTGCACCGCCATTCAGTAAAATCATGGCTGATCTGATTGTGGCCTAAGCTCCACTTTCCTGCTGTCCCGTACCCCTGACTCTCTTGATCATAAATGTGTCTAACTCAGCCTTGAATAAAATCAATGACCCAGTCTCCATTATTCTCTGAGAATAGAGAATATCGAAGACTAAAAATCTCCTGAGAGAAGAAATATCTCTTAAACTCTGTCTTAAATGATAGTGTTACGGATGCCTAGTAATCTCTCAACACTGGCTAGACTGACCAGAGTCGCAACTTTTTAAAGTTTAAAGGCGGTGTGGAAAGATCGATATGTTCCAATGATGATAACATACAAAATAGGGCTTGGTTGTTTTATGAACAAACTTTATTAAAACAAAAGAAAAACTAGATTTAAACTTTGAAACTTCAACCTTAACAATAGCAAATGACATGTAGTCTCTTAACTTTGACAGACAAATTTCCATCAAACAGCACTTTAAATGAACATCCAGCTCTCATTCCACTTACACTGACAGGCAAAGGCAATGCTTGCATTTACAAAGCAATTTTTCTTCTGTTAGGAAAGTTCTTTCAGAACCCTTTTCCAAAGCCTGCCTCTGTGGCAACTTTCATGACCTCTCTCAGTCGCTTTCCAAAGTCTTTTAACCGTACCTGTTCAAAACAGAACTATTTTGCTCTCTCTCTAAGCTCCACCCAGCCCTTCAAACAAAGGTTCTCTCTTGCGGTTTGCAGACTTAAACCCATCACATTATCTTGGTTGTTTGAATGCTCACTCCCGTTTGTACAAAAGAACATAGCCATGCTATTGATATGCAACTAACCTCCCATTGACAGACAAAGAGGCCTTCATACTCTGTATTGGGCTAATAGCTGGTCAGACCAGAGTTAACCACTAAGTTGCCTGCTTCATCTTCAATCCTATTTCTGGACCCAATTTCCTAATATCTCCTTTACATAACAATAGACCCCTTATTTTTAAGCTGTGCCCACTAGATTCTCCCATCAGAAGAAACATCCACTCAACCTCTACCCTGTCAGGTCTCCCTCAAAACCATAAATGCTTCAATAAGATCACTTCTCATTCTTCGAAATGCCAATGAGTTTCGGCCCAACTGCCGTAGCCTTTCCTCATAAGACCATAAGATATAGGAGCAGAATTAAGCCATTGAATTCGCTCCTCAGGCAACCCCTTCATCTCAGGAATCAACTTAGAGAGGGTCCTCTGAACATTTCACAGTTAAGACCCCATGACATGTCCATTCATGTAACAGCTGTACTTCCCCGAAGCAAGACTTTGTGTCCTAACTTTGCAAATCTTTTGAAGAACAGGTTTCATCAACAGTTAATTTCTATACTATAGTTAATGGATCTCTCTACCCATGTTTATTATTCAGCCACGAAAGCTATACTGCAATTATCATGGCAATGCTATTGCTGAGAGTTATTTGCCCAGGCAAAAGCAATGCTGGCATAGAACACTCAAGACAGTAAAAGTAGAAATCAAGCCATGCTTTCTTCTCACGTACTTCAAAGCCATCCTGTTTATCGTGGAAAGTCTGTTGCTCCAAGCTACAAGAAAGTTTAACTTGCCAAGATGTCCAACAAGGATTAAACAGGATGCTGAGGATTCTTGCCTTGGGGCTGCACCTGTGCAAGCAGGCAGCAAGAAAAATAGTGCTGGGGCTAGAGAGCAGAATTTCTGGTGGGGACTGTCATGATATGCACTCATGCACATAATGAGATACAGACAGGTAGTGACAGACACCCAGTACAGCCAATCAACACACAGGACAAAACACAACCAATCACCAGACAGAACACTAGAGGGGGGTTTCCCACTATAAGACACACGAGGCATCAGCACTCTGCCTCTTTCCACTGGTGACAACTGTAGTGACAGTCAGGGTGTATATATCAGTTAGCGCCTTCTACACGTGGCTCAGAGCTAGTCTGGTCTAGTTAGTTATAGTTAGTACACTTAGAGTAGTAGAGTATCAACCCACAGCAAGCTGTGTGCACTGTTACAGAAGTTCAATAAATTGTATTGAACCAATGTCTAAGTTTGGTGTCTGCTTTCCAGTACAACTGCATCCAGTTGCAGTCCGTGTTACCCCAGGGTGAATAACACGACATGGTACCAGTAGTCTACTTCATCTAAGTAATTTACCTTGTGTGATTCAGTGACGACTAGCAAGTGCCTTCCAGCGGCATGGAGAAGATCCCGGCCCTTCCACAGCTACGGATCTCCGACAATCTCGGCGCCAACTGGGGGTCTTCAAGCAGAAGTTGTCTCTACCTTGAGGCTTCGGGCATCGAGGATGCGTCCGATGCCAGAAAAATCGCGCTGCTCCTATCAACTGCGGGGGGCCAAGCCATCCAAATTTTCAACTCGCTCACTTTTGCCGACGGCGAGGACAAGACCAAATTCAAGACCGTTTTAGCCAAATTCGACGGTCACTATGAAGTCAAAACGAATGAGAGCTTTGAGTGCTATGTCTTCCAGCAGCGCCTTCAGGGTAAGGATGAACCTGTCCAATCCTTTATAACTCATCTCCGTATATTAGCGCAGTCCTGCAACTATGGTGACACCGCTGATTCCATCATCAGGGATCAGATCGTGTTTGGGGTCCCACCGACGCCTTGCAGGAGCAGATCCTTAAAATTAAAAACATGACCCTGCCAGTCGCAATCGAGACGTGTAAAGTGCATGAACAGGCGAGAAGTCGGTACTCTCGTCTTAAGTCGGCAGAACAGGACCAACTTGCCTCCAACGAGGCAGAGAGTGTACAGGCCATCGCCCGGATGCGGAGCCTCAGTATTTATGAAGGCGGCCATTTTGCGTGCTTTTCCTAGGGTCCCACGCATGCGCACCACAAACGGGAGAACGAAGTGGCTGAAGATCAAACTGCGCAGGTACGAACGACGGCTGACCGCACTGCGCACGGAGCGTAACGACGTCAACATCATGACGTGCCCGAACTGCGGCACCGCCCACTTAAAGCGGCCAAAGAGGCAGGCGATGTTTAAATTGTGGGAAGCCTGGACATTATGCAGTCTTGTGCAGGTCTGCACCACCGATCGTGGGTCAGCGAATCCAGTTCCAACGCAAACGCGTTCAATGTGTGCAGCAAGGGCTACTGGATTCTGATCCTGGTAGCACCACGGATCCAGAGGACGACTGCTTGGAGTCCCCATATCGTGTGGACATCATCACTACATGTGAACATGACTCCTCAAATTAGCAAGACGCCTATCCATCCTCAACGTGGATTCTGCAGACAAATGGCGTGCTGTCATACACGTTAACCAATGCAGCTTCCAGTTCAAGCTGGACACTGGTGCTTCAGCCAATCTCATATCTCAGGCAGATCTTGACCGCATCAAAAGGCAACCCAAAATTCTTCCGCCGGCCTGCCAGCTTCTTGATTATGATGGCAATGCCATAACTGCATTAGGATCTTGTCATCTGCATGTCTCCAACAAGACCATCAATGCCACACTGCGATTCGAAATCGTCAAGCCTGGCAAGGCTTCCCTGCTTGGTGCCCATGCATGCAAGCTACTCAATCTCATGCAGCGAGTCCATGCCATGTCCTCTGCCAATGTGGACCTTCAGGCTGACATTGATGAAATCCTGACAAAATACCTGAATGCTACAATGTAGCCGTACTGCTACAAAATCTTACTCAAGCCTGATGCCATGCCTATGATCCATGCACCACACCGGGTGCCGGCTCCTCTGAAGGAATGTTTAAAGGCGCAGCTGCAGGAGCTCCAAGACCAGGGAATAATCTCTAAAGTGACAGAACCGACTGACTGAGTCAGCTCAATGGTCTGTCTGAAGAAGCCCTCAGGAGAGTTGCGCATATGTATAGATCCCAAAGATCTCAATCGGAACATCATGTGGGAACACTACCCGATCCCGAAGCGGGAGGAACTAACCAGTGAGATGGCACACGCCAAACTCTTCACGAAGCTAGATGCCTCGCACGGTTTCTGGCAGTACAACTGGGCGAGTCCAGCAGGAAGCTCTGCACGTTTAATACACATTTCGGAAGGCGCTGTTACAACAGCATGCCGTTCGGTATTGTTTCAGCCTCTGAAATCTTTCACAGGATCATGGAACAGATGATGGAGGGCATTGAGGGTGTGCATGTCTACATAGATTATGTAATCATATGGTCCACGACCCCCGAGGAACACATATCTCGTCTCAAACAAGGCTTTCAACGCACCCATGCAAACGGCCTCAAGTTGAACAAAGCCAAGTGCTCCTTTGGCATGTCATCCATCAAGTTTTTGGGTGATCAAATATCCCAGCAGTGTGTGCAACCAGATTCGGACAAAGTCAAGGCAATCAACACCGTGAAGACCCGGAAGACAAAAAGGTGGTACCATGCTTCCTCGAAGGTTCATTCCCAACCTCGCATCACACACCACGGCTCTCAGGCATCTGGTGAAGAAGTCCACTGCCTTTCAGTGGCTACCCACAAATCAAGCAGAGTGGCTCGAGTTAAAGGCAAAGCTCACCACTGCTCCGGTACTAGCGTTCTTTGACCCAGAGGGGGAGACAAAAATCTCCACGGACACCAGCCAGGACAAGAAGGTGAATTTTCAATCAGCTTTAAACAAGGTTCTACTTGTAGGTACTTGCAGCTGGAGCTTGTTAATTAGTTAATTGGATTAGGTCAGTTTTCAGAGGCTAGATTCACAGTATAAAGTGATCCCCTACAGTGCTCCTTTCATTTCATTTCCTACATTTCCGCAAAGAGTGAGAAGAGAGCCAGGAGTTTACAGAGAGTGCAGCTGACTGGGAGCAGAGTCGGAGGGCGGAGGTCCAATTGGTCCACAGGGCAGCTATATTCTGTAAGGTAAGAGGGGGTGGAGGCAAGGCCAGTTGCATGCTCCTCCTGTAGGATGTGGGTGGTGAGGGATACCACCGGTGTCCCCGCTGACTATACCTGCGGGAAGTGCACCCAACTCCAGCTCCTCAAAGACCGTGTTAGGGAACTATAGCTGAAGCTGGATGAACTTCGGATCATCCGGGAGGTAGAGGGGGTTATAGAGAAGAGTTACAGGGAGGTAACCACACCCAAGGTACAGGACAAGAGTAGCTGGGTTACAGTCAGGGGAAAGAAAACAAACAGGCAGACAGTGCAGGGATCCCTCATGGCTGTTCCCCTTCAAAACAAGTATACCGTTTTGGATGCTGTTGGGGGGGATGACCCACCGGGGGAAGGCCCTAGCGGCCAGGTCTCTGGCACTGAGTCTGGCTCTGGGGCTCAGAAGGGAAGGGGGGAGAATAGAAAAGCAATAGTAGTAGCAGATTCAATGGTTAGGGGAATAGATAGGAGATTCTGTGGTCGCGAGCGAGACTCCCGGAAGGTATGTTGCCTCCCGGGTGCCAGGGTCAGGGATGTCTCGGATTGTGTCTTCAGGATCCTTAAGGGGGAGGGGGAGCAGCCAGAAGTCGTGGTGCACATTGGTACCAACGACATAGGTAGGAAAAGGGGTGTGGAGGTAATAAACGAGTTTAGGGAGTTAGGCTGGAAGTTAAAAGCCAGGACAGACAGAGTTGTCATCTCTGGTTTGTTGCCGGTGCCACGTGATAGCGAGGCTAGGAATAGGGAGAGAGTGCAGTTGAACACGTGGCTGCAGGAATGGTGTAGGAGGGAGGGCTTCAGGTATTTGGATAATTGGAGTGCATTCTGGGGAAGGTGGGACCTGTACAAGCAGGACGGGTTGCATCTGAACCAGAGGGGCAGCAATATCCTGGGAGGGAGGTTTTCTAGTACTCTTCGGGAGGGTTTAAACTAATTTGGCAGGGGAATGGGAACCGGATTTGTAGTCCAGCAACTAAGGTAGCCGATATTCAGGACGCTAAAGTGTGTAGTGAGGCAGTGGGGAAGGGAACACTGACAAAGGAGAGTACTTGCAGGCACGGAGATGGGTTGCAGTGTGTATACTTCAACGCAAGAAGCATCAGAAATAAGGTGGGTGAACTTAAGGCATGGATCGGTACTTGGGACTACGATGTGGTGGCCCGTCACGGAAACTTGGATAGAAGAGGGGGAGAAATGGTTGTTGGAGGTCCCTGGTTATAGATGTTTCAATAAGATTAGGGAGGGTGGTAAAAGAGGTGGGGGGGGGGGGGGGGGGGCGGGGGCGGTGGCATTGTTAATTAGAGATAGTATTACAGCTGCATAAAGGCAGTTCGAGGAGTATCTGCCTACTGAGGTAGTATGGGTTGAAGTCAGAAATAGGAAAGGACAAGTCACCTTGTTAGGAGTTTTCTATAGGCCCCCCAATAGTAGCAGAGATGTGGAGGAACAGATTGGGAAACAGATGTTGGAAAGGTGCAGAAGTCACAGGGTAGTAGTCATGGGTGACTTTAACTTCCCAACATTGGGCAAAATTCTCTGCTATCGGCGCAAAATCCGCCGATCGGCGCAAAAAAACGGCGCAAATCCGACTTGCGTCACGCCGCAAAAATCGTCGCGAAGTCTCCGGCCCGAAATGGGCTAGCAGCGACGTGACGGGATCCGCGCTTGCTTACGTGGTTCACGCCGTGCAACGTCATACACGCCGCACGGCGTGACGGCTCATAACGACGCGCTGCTCCCCCCCTCCCGACAGGAACACCTGACCGGAACACCCGACCGGATGGCCGGCCGCCGCTCAGCCCCGAGGTTCCAGTCACGGGATGTGGAGGCGCTCCTGGACGCAGTGGAGCAGAGGAGGGAGGCCCTGTATCCCGGGCACGGCCGCAGAGTTGCCCGACGCCACAGCCGGCGTCTGTGAAGGGAGGTGGCAGAGGCCGTCAGCGCTGTGGCCCTGACACCACGGACAGGCACCCAGTGCCACAAGGAGGTGAACAACCTCGTCAGAGCAGCCAGGGTGAGCCTCCCCCCCTGCCTGATATCCATTTGCCCCATATCCCCCCCTTCCCCCATATCCCCCCTCCCCCCATATCCCCCCTCCCCCCATATCCCCCCTCCCCCCATATCCCCCCTCCCCCCATATCCCCCCCTCCCCCCATATCCCCCCCTCCCCCCATATCCCCTCTCCCCCCATATCCCCTCTCCCCCCATATCCCCCCCTCCCCCCATATCCCCCCCTCCCCCATATCCCCCCCCCATATCCCCCCTCCCCCCATATCCCCCCTCCCCCCATATCCCCCCTCCCCCATATCCCCCATCCCCAAATATCCCCCATCCCCCATATCCCCCCTCCCCCATATCCCCATGTCCCCCATATCCCCCCTCCCCCATATCCCCATGTCCCCCATATCCCCATGTCCCCCCTCCTCCATATCCCCATGTCCCCCCTCCCCCATATCCCCAAGTGAATCCAGCCCTAACCTTAACCTCTGCAATACACGCGCAACCGATGGCGTGCATTCATATACCTGTCTAACACTGTTGCCTTTTACCCCTGCCACCCCCCCCCCCACCCCCGCCACAGGAGAAACGCGCACACAGCACCAGGGAGCATGTGAGGACTGAAGGAGGCCCCGCTGATGAGAGGCCACTGACCGAACACGAGGAAATGGCCCTGGAACTGGCTGGCGGACCTGAGGACCGGGAGGTTGCTGATGCAGAGGCCGGGGGCGTACTAGCAAGTGAGCCACCGACAGCCCGTCCCCATATCCCCCCTCCCCTATATCCCCCTCCCCCATATCACCTGATCACTGCCTGCGTGTCTAACCATGCATGCTTCATTGTGTTTCGCAGGAGCAAACGTCGAGGTACCCATCCCCGCAGATGCAGACCGCCCGCAGGATGCCCCTCGGAGGCCATGGGAGACGGAGAGACCCGGACCCTCCGGCATGCGACGCCCACAGGATGCCCCTCGGAGGCCACGGGAGACGGAGAGACCCGGACCCTCCGGCTTGCGACGCGCGCAGGATGCCCCTCGCACACCACGGGAGACGGAGAGACCCGGACCCTCCGGCATGCGATGCCTGCAGGATGCCCCTCGCACACCACGGGAGACAGAGAGACCCGGACCCTCCGGCATGCAACGCCCGCAGGATGCCCCTTGGAGACCACGGGAGACGGAGAGACCTGGAGCAACAGGGAGACGACGCCCCCGTCACGTGCGGGTGCGACGGCGCAGGCGTGTGCCACCCAGCGACGAAAGGGGCAGCCACACGCCCCTGTCACAGCAGAGCCAGGACACCCCGACCCGGGACACCCCGACCCGGGGCACCCCTCCCCGGGACAGCACTACCCAGGAAGACAAAACACAGAGTGGATGGGTGGAGACGAACCCCCACCCCAAAGTGCCATGGACTCAGAGTGGGACGAAGAGCACGACACAACGCCACTGCTGTCACCAACACCCTCCACCATCGCAGAAACACTCACCTCGGTTGGGCACTTTAGTGATGAGGCGTCTGGTACACTCACTGGTGCGCACAACACAGCCGTCCCGGTACAGCAGGTGGAGGTAGGAGCAGCAGAGGGGCCGGGCGGTCGGAGGGCAGCCCAGCCCAAGCGAACATCTGCCGCCCAGATGGATCCCGGGTTCCTGGAGTTACCACACCCACCCATAGATCCGATGCAACCACCGACCCGGAGACGAGCGAAGAGGGTGACGGCCGGCTTGCAGCGGCTGCAGTCGCAGGTGGAGGAGTCCACCCGCGTCCAGGAGCTGGGAGTGGTGCCGGTCATACGTGCCACCCAGGCCGACACCGCACGGGTGGCGTCCGCGGTGGAGGCAATGGGTGCGACGGTGTCAGACATGGGGAACGGTTTGCGAGGCCTGGGGCTTTCCGTGCAGGCGGCGTCTGTGGCCCAGGACATGGCTGCCCTCTCACAGGAGGCCATGAGCCAGTGCCAGCGCCAGATGGCAGAGGCGCTCAACGCCATGGCCCAGTCTCTGCAGGCCATGGCCCAGTCTCTGCAGGCCATGGCCCAGTCTCTGCAGGCCATGGCCCAGTCTCTGCAGGCCATAGCCCAGACTCTGCAGGCCATAGCCCAGTCTCAGCAGGCCATCGCTGAGGGCATCGGCGCCATTGGCCATGTGCGAGCCGGCGTCGCACAGTCACAGACAGGGTTTGCCAATCCCCTGGGCTCCATGGCTGCAAACCTGCAGACCCCTGTCGATACCAGCACGGGCCTCCAGGACTGGCAGCGCCAGATGTCGGGGGGGCGTCGGATGGCCAGTTCGTTCGCATCCCCCATCCATGTAGAGGCCTGGGGGCCATCGCGCACCCCGAGGGAGGAGGAGGTGGTGTGGTCCGTCCCGGGTCCCCCTGTAGGGGAAGTCCCGGAACACCGTGACACCTCGGACTACCCCCCCCCCCCTTCCGTCCCAGGTGCATCGGGTGGGCAACGGGCAGGACAGGCTGGCAGCTCGCCATCCCAGTCGCCCGGGCCGCAGCCTGGCCCATCTAGGCCAGGACGCCCCAGGAAACGGCCGCCAAAGGGATCCCGTGTCAGAGGGCAGGAATCACAGGAGTCCACCTCCAGTTCTGCTGTACCGTCTGGGGAACCACATAGACGTAGTCAAAGGGCCCGTAAGGCCAAACAATTAGACACTGAGTAAGTTGGCACGGGTGCAGGGCACAGATGAGTTTTAGGGGATGGGGCACGTGCATGAACTCCTTTGGTTATTAAAGTCAATGTTACACCTACAGAAGCTGCCTTTGTGCTCTGTCCAAAGCGTGCGGGGGTGTCATGTACGTTGAGCGCAAGTGTGTGTGTGAGGGATGGTCTTACCTCAGCCCCAGGTGAGTCTGCCCCCTTCCCCCTGGGCCGCCATCAACATCCCCCCGGGCAGAGGACGGGACCATGCGCTGCAGTGTCACAGCCGCATGCAGGGATGGTCCTGTTGGATGGTGGTACTGTGGCCATGGGTCAGACATAGTCCAACGATGTGGAGCCAGGAGCTCATCGCAGGGCGGGTTCTCATCATCCTCCCTGGCCTGCAATAGACACGCGTACACCCGCAACTGTGTGAGCCCGGCCATTGTGCCGCAGGTGGATCGGCAATGGGGGGGGGTGGTGCGCATGCGGGTGGGGTGGGTGGGGTTGGGGAGGGGGGTGAGGGTGCTGGGTGGGTGGATGGGTGGGGGGTGTGGGTGGTCGGCTGTTGCCATGGTGTGCGGTCTGTGGCCGTACTACCCGATTCCCACGACCATCTAGTCAGTGAAGCGGGCGGCTATCAGCCTGTCCCGTGCCCACTGGGCCAGCCGGTAACGGTGGACAGCCACCCGCCTGTGTCTAGCCCGTCTGCCCTGACAATTGCCCCCATCCCCCTCATCTGGGAAGGATTGCGCCTCTTCCTGCTGCTCCTCCACTCCGCCCTCCTCTGCCTGCAGCACATCGCCCCTCTGCTGGGCTATGTTGTGCAGGACGCAGCACACCACAATGATGCAGCCGACCCTATCTGACCGATACTGGAGGGCGCCCCCAGAGAAGTCCAGGCACCTGAAACGCATCTTCAGCACGCCAAAGCACCTCTCTATCACTCCCCTTGTCGCTACATGGGCATCATTGCAGCGGTTCTCCGCCTCATTGCGTGGCCTCCGTATAGGCGTCATCAGCCACGATCGCAATGGGTAGCCCCTGTCGCCCAGCAACCAGCCCCTCAGCCGGGGATGGTGTCCCTCGTACATGCCGGGGATGGATGACCGCAACAACACGTATGAGTCGTGTACACTGCCTGGGTAACGGGCGCAGACGTGCAGGATCATCATGCGGTGGTCGCAGACCACCTGTATGTTCATCGAATAGGTCCCCTTCCTATTGGTGAACACGGCCCTGTTATCTGCAGGTGGCCGCACGGCGACGTGCATCCCATCAATCGCGCCCTGGACCATGGAGAACCCGGCCACGGCAAAGAAGCCCGCGGCCCGGGCATCTTGGCTGGCCCGGTCCACGGGGAAGCAGATGTAGCGGTGCGCCATGGCATATAGGGCATCTGTCACTGCCCGGGTGCACCGATGACTGCGATATGCCGGACAGGTCCCCACTCGGTGCCTGGAATGACCCCGTTGCATAAAAGTTCAGGGCCACCGTAACCTTGACGGACACGGGGAGAGGGTGGCCCCCGCCAGTGCCACGCGGTGACAGGTGTGCCAGCAGGTGGCAGATGTGTGCCACGGTTTCCCGCCTCATCCAGAGTCTCCTCCTGCATTCCCGGTCTGTGAGGTCCTGGCATGACTGCCGGGGCCGGTACACACGGGGTGCCTCCGTTGCCGTGGGGCCGCGACTTCCTCCTCCCCCTCCTCGTCCTGTCAGTCAGGTGTCCCTCCAGCCTAGGCGGCTGCCGCCTGCCCCTCTGCGGCAGCCTGCGCCGCCTCTCTGGCACGCTCATTCTCCTCCTCCTCCTCCTCTACCAGGGCAACATAGACATTAGCGGCTGCCGCCACGGCGGCCAACATCGCTGGATGACCGGAAAACATGACAGCCTGGTTGAGGGGGGGGGGTGGGAACGACGACATGTCATCATTGCCCATATCCCCTCCTCCCCCCAGCCAGGTGGCATGGACCGCATGGGTCCAACTGTTGGAGGCTGGCACCTGGCCAGGTGGACCAACTCACTTGCCCTCGCATCCCCCTCCCCGGCACGGCCCCCCCATCCCCCTCCCCGGCACGGCCCCCCCATCCTCCTCCCTGGCACGGCCCCCCCATCCTCCTCCCCGGCACGGACCCCCCATCCTCCTCCCCGGCACGGGCCCCCCATCCTCCTCCCCGGCACGGGCCCCCCATCCTCCTCCCCGGCACGGACCCCCCCCCCCCCATCCTCCTCCCCGGCACAGACCGCCCATCCTCCTCCCCGGCACGGACCCCATCCTCCTCCCCGGCACGGGCTCCCCATCCTCCTCCCCGGCACGGGCCCCCCATCCCTCTCCCCGACACTGACCCCCCTTCCTCCTCCCCGGCACTGACCCCCCTCCCGGCACTCTCCCGGAGCCCAGCCCACTCGAACCACCCCCCCCGCCGCACACACACACACACAACCCTAGACACACCTCTCCCCACACATTCAGACTGCGGCCACGCCATCGCCTGCCCAGCGGCCAACCCTCCAGGCCGTCACTCACCTCCACGCTGGTCGGCGTGAACCTGGAGCACAGGTTGACGCCGATTAAAAGGAGGTTTGATTTACGTCGACGTGACCCGTCATCACGTCGACGGGACTTCGGCCCATCCGGACGGGAGAATATCGGCAGGCCCAAAATCGGCTGCCTTGCGCACACCCGTGCCATTCTCCGACGTCTGCGGCGCCATTAACGCCCCGCCAACTTTTCTCCCTTCGGCAACCGGCGGGGGCGGGATTCACGGCGGCCAACGGCCATTCTCCGACCCGCTGGGGGGTCGGAGAATGACGCCCATTGAGTGGAAACTCTTTAGATCAAATAGATTGAATGGGGTGATGTTTGTGCAGTGTGTCCAGGAAGCTTTTCTAACACAGTATGTAGATTGTCCGACCAGAGGGGAGGCTATATTGGATTTGGTACTTTGTAATGAACCAGGGCAATGTTAGATTTGTTAGTGGGGGAGCATTTTGGAGATAGTGACCACAATTCTGTGACTTTCACTTGGTAATGGAGAGGGATAGGTGCGTGCAACAGGGCAAGGTTTACAATTGGGGGAAGGGTAAATACGATGTTGTCAGACAAGAATTGAAGTGCATAAGTTGGGAACATAGGCTGTCAGGGAAGGACACAAGTGAAACGTGGAACTTGTTCAATGAACAGGTACTACATGTCCTTGATATATATGTCCCTGTCAGGAAGGGAAGAGATGGTCGAGTGAGGGAACCATGGTTGACAAGAGAGGTTGAATGTCTTGTTAAGAGGAAAAAGGAGACTTACGTAAGGCTGAGGAAACAAGGTTCAGACAGGGCGCTGGAGGGATACAAAATAGTCAGGAGGGAACTGAAGAAAGGGATTAGGAGAGCTAAGAGAGGGCATGAACAATCTTTGGCAGGTGGGATCAAGGAAAACCCCAAGGCCTTTTACACATGTGTGAGAAATATGAGAATGACTAGAGCGAGGGTAGGTCCGATCAAGGACAGTAGCGGGAGATTGTGTATTGAGTCTGAAGAGAGGTCTTGAACGAGTACTTTTCTTCTGTATTTACAAATGAGAGGGGCCATATTGTTGGAGAGGACTGTGTGAAACAGACTGGTAAGCTCGAGGAAATACTTGTTAGGAAGGAAGATGTGTTGGGCATTTTGAAAAACTTGAGGATAGACAAGTCCCCCGGGCCTCACGGGATATATCCAAGGATTCTATGGGAAGCAAGAGGTGAAATTGCAGAGCCGTTGGCAATGATCTTTTCGTCCTCACTGTCAACAGGGGTGGTACCAGGGGATTGGAGAGTGGCGAACGTCGTGCCCCTGTTCAAAAAAGGGACTAGGGATAACCCTGGGAATTACAGGCCAGTTAGTCTTACTTCGGTGGTAGGTAAAGTAATGGAAAGGGTACTGAAGGATAGGATTTCTGAGCATCTGGAAAGACACTGCTTGATTAGGGATAGTCAGCACGGATTTGTGAGCGGTAGGTCTTGCCTTACAAGTCTTATTGAATTCTTTGAGGAGGTGACCAAGCATGTGGATGAAGGTAAAGCAGTGGATGTAGTGTACATGGATTTTAGTAAGGCATTTGATAAGGTTCCCCATTGTAGGCTTATGCAGAAAGTAAGAAGGCATGGGATAGTGGGAAATCTGGCCAGTTGGATAACGAACTGGCTAACCGATAGAAGTCAGAGTGGTGGTGGATGGCAAATATTCAGCCTGGAGCCCAGTTACCAGTGGTGTACCACAGGGATCAGTTCTGGGTCCTCTGCTGTTTGTGATTTTCATTAATGACTTGGATGAGGGAGTTGAAGGGTGGGTCAGTAAATTTGCAGACGATACGGAGATTGGTGGAGTTGTGGATAGTGAGGAGGGCTGTTGTCGGCTGCAAAGAGACACAGATAGGATGCAGAGCTGGGCTGAGAAGTGGCAGATGGAGTTTAACCCTGAAAAGTGTGAGGTTGTCCATTTTGGAAGGACAAATATGAATGTGGAATACAGGGTTAACGGTAGAGTTCTTGGTAATGTGGAGGAGCAGAGAGATCTTGGGGTTAAGAGCCGTGAGGTGATGATGAAGCTGTACAAAACTTTGGTAAGGCCACATTTGGAGTACTGTGTACAGTTCTGGTCGCCTCATTTAAGAAAGGATGTTGAAGCTTTGGAAAAGGTGCAAAGGAGATTTACCAGGATGGTGCCTGGAGTGGAGAGTAGGTCTTACGAGGAAAGGTTGAGGGTGCTAGGCCTTTTCTCATTAGAACGGAGAAGGATGAGGGGTGACTTGATAGAGGTTTATAAGATGATCAGGGGAATAGATAGAGTAGACAGTCAGGGACTTTTTCCCCGGGTGGAACAAACCATTACAAGGGGACATGTATACAACCTCCCGGCCTCCGATGAAAGACGGGCAGCACAGTAGCCTTGTGGATAGCACAATTGCTTCACAGCTCCAGGGTCCCAGGTTCGATTCCGGCTTGGGTCACTGTCTGTGCGCAGTCTGCACATCCTCCCCGTGTGTGCGTGGGTTTCCTCCGGGTGCTCCGGTTTCCTCCCACAGTCCAAAGATGTGCAGGTTAGGTGGATTGGCCAATGATAAATTGCCCTTAATGTCCAAAATTGCCCTTAGTGTTGGGTGAAGGTGTTGAGTTTGGGTAGGGTGCTTTCCAAGAGCCGGTGCAGACTCAAAGGGCCGAATGGCCTCCTTCTGCATTGTAAATTCTATGATCTACTACGAGTTAAACTACACCTATCAGCTACAATAACCTACGCTTAACTTCAGGGCGATCGGCACTGTGCCCTTAGTGTCCAAAATTGCCCTTAGTGTTGGGTGGGGTTACTGGGTTATGGGGATAGGGTGGAGGTGTTGACCTTGGGTAGGGTGCTCTTTCCAAGAGCCGGTGCAGACTCGATGGGCCGAATGGCCTCCTTCTGCACTGTAAAATTCTATCTATGAAGAGTGATCAGCATTCGTGAAGAGACTGCCAAAGATTCTCTTTTGCAGTGTGTAATGCACCACCTTGCAAATGGCTGGCAAAAAGGGCAATGCTCCCAGTTCTTTAATGGGAAGGACAACCTGACAGTCGTCAAGGGGATCCTCCTCAAGCTAGATCGTATCGTTATTCCTCACAGCCTCCAGAGCTTAGTTCTCAAACAAATCCACGAGGGACACCTTGGTGTCGAGAAATGTAGGCGCAGGGCACGGCAGGCTGTCTATTGGCCTGGAATCAACCAGGACATTTCCAACATGGTCTTCAATTGCGCGACCTGCCAGCGTTTCCAGCCTGCTCAGGCCAAAGAAACACTCCAGCAACACAAGATTGTGACCTCTCCGTGGTCTAAGATGGGAATCGACCTTTTTCACGCCAATGGGCGTGACTATGTGCTCATCATAGATTACTTCTCAAATTACCCGGAAGTTGTGAAGCTGTCAGACCTCACATCAATGACGGTCATCAAGGCCTGCAAGGAGACATTTGCCACGCATGGTATTCCGCTCACTGTCATGAGTGACAATGGTCCCTGCTTCCACAGCCAAGAGTGGCCCAATTTCGTCAAGCTGTACAAATTCAAACACATTACCTCAAGCCCGCACTATCAGCAATCTAACGGGAAGGTCGAGAAAGGGGTCCATATCGTGAAGCAACTGCACTGCAAGGCTTCCGACTTCAACCTTGCGCTGCTGGCGTAAAGGGCAACCCCCCTGTCCACCGGTATGTCTCCGGCACAACTCCTTATGAATAGGGACCTGCGGACGACTGTTCCGGCCATTCACTTACCAGACCTGGATCACCTCCCAGTGCTGCAAAAGGTGCAGCAACTCAGGAACCGGCAGAAGCTGACATACGATGCTCATGCTACAGACTTGCCTGTGCTCTCTCCGGAAGATGCTGTTCGCATCAATTTACCTGATGGCGGCTGGTCAGCCCCGGCTGTTGTCATTCGGCAGGCTGCTCCCAAGTCTTTTGTGGTTCGTATGGCTCATGGCTCAATTGTCAGGTGCAACAGAAGGGCACCATGCAAACTTGCCTGCCCACCACCGAATTTCACCTTTCCAGCTGTTGTTATGCCTCCTCCGGACACCTCGCTCCACGGGGCCACCAAACTGGTTGCAATCCTTCCTGTTAAGGTGCCTTCGTCCCCACCTCCACCTCTCAGGCCGTCGACAAGGATCCGATGCCAGCCCCAAAGATTGGACTTATAGGCATTTACATTGTATATATTTTTCTGTATCTGCATGCTAGGCACCTTCCATGTACATATTCCTTCACTCGCCATTCACTGTAAATAGTCATATCTGTATAAACTGTCGTATATGCTCTCAGCAATCGACAACATTTAAAAAAAAAAAAGGGCGGATATCATGATATGCACTCATGCACATAATGAGATACAGACAGGTAGTGACAGACACCCAGTACAGCCAATCGACACACAGGACAGAACACAACCAATCACCAGACAGAACATCAGAGGGGGGTTTCCCACTATAAGACACACGAGGCATCAGCACTCCGCCTCTTCCACTGGTGACAACTGTAGAGACAGTCAGGGTGTATATATCAGTTAGCACCTTCTACACGTGGCTCAGAGCTAGTCTGGTCTAGTTAGTTATAGTTAGTACACTTAGAGTAGTAGAGTATCAACCCACAGCAAGCTGTGTGCACTGTTACAGAAGTTCAATAAATTGTATTGAACCAACGTCTAAGTTTGGTGTCTGCTTTCCAGTACAACTGCATCCAGTTGCAGTCCGTGTTACCCCAGGGTGAATAACACGACAGGGGCCAAAGAGGATAGCTTCAAAGTTGTGACAACATAATGTTGTGTTCATTCCTATACGACACAGCAGTTCGCTGTTGCTAAACAAACAGATAAACAGGCAGAGAAACAAAGGTGTTACTGCCAAGTAAGTGATAATAAATGGGTATAACAACACTGTTATAACCTGGCTGCTTACCACTGGCTGGGGACTAATGACAATCCCACAATCCTTCGGGAGTATGAGCTTCCCCAATGAGGGGGGCTGACAAATCATTAGCAGATTCCCTGCATAAATAGAGCTGGCCAGTTTGGAACCAGCTAGAGAGGAGTGTGCGTGTGCGTGTGCGTGTGCGTGTGCGTGTGCGTGTGTGCGTGTGTGTGCGTGTGTGTGTGTGTTATTGTAAATAAATGTTATTTCTTTCTATCCTTCAGCTCGTGCTGGATTCTTCGTGGCCCTCACAAAACTGGCGACGAGGGTTAAAGTGAATAGCTGTCTACGCCGCTGAAGCCACCTCCCTGGATTTTTGTTGGATACAGGTTGGAAGTTTTTTTTCTGTTACACCATGCCTCTGTACGGACGTTTGGATGTCTTTGATGCTGTGCTGGAAAGTTGGAACCAGTACGCAGAACGGATGCGTTACTATTTCCGGGCAAACAACATCACCGAAAACGAGCGCCAGGTGGACAATTGTCGTCATCTAGGTTACTAACTCACTATGATCCTTGAAAGCCTTGGGTCATCACGTGTGATGCATTCCCGTATGGTATTGGGGCCATCCTGTCCCACAGGATAGAGAATGGGGCCAAGCAGCCGATAGCTTTCACCTCCCGCACATTGACTGCAGTGGAAAAGAAGTACGTGTTGATTGAGAAGGAGGGCCTGGTGTTGGTCTTTGCGGTGAAACGCTTCCACCAGTATGTGTATGGCCGCACTTCACTATCATGACTGATCATAAGCCTCGGCTGGGACTTTTCCGAGAGGATAAGCCAATACCCCCCATTGCTTCCGCACGGATCCAGCGCTGGGCTTTGTTGCTCGCTGCCTACGAGTATTCTCTGGAGCACAAACCAGGAACCCAGATAGCGAATGCCGACGCACTGAGCTGATTGCCTTTATCGACCGGCCCCATGTCGACCCCCATGACCGGCGAGGTGGTTACAACCCTAAATTTTATGGACTCCTTGCCTGTCACAGCATCACAGATCCGTGAGTGGACCCAGACAGAGCCAGTCCTGTCAAAGGTCCGGCACATAGTCCTGTATGATGGGCAGCATAGACAGCTCCCAGGTGAGTTGTGGGCGTTTTCCTCCAAGCTGTTAGAATTTAGCGTGGAAGATGGTATCCTCTTGTGGGGGACACGTGTGATTATCCCGGAAAAAGGACAGGAGCTGGTACTAAGGGACTTGCACAATGGGCATCCGGGTGTGACCAAAATGAAAATGTTTATTCTTTTTTTAATATAAATTTAGAGTACCGAATTCATTTTCTTTTCCAATTAAGGGGCAATTTAGCATGGCCAATCCTTGTGGACAATCCCTCAGTGCACATCTTTGGGTTGTGGGGTCGAAACCCACGCAAACACAGGGAGAATGTGCAAACTCCACATGGACAGTGACTCAGGGCCGGATCGAATCTGGGATCTCGGCGCCGTGAGGCATCAGGGCTAACCCAGTGCGCCACCGTGCTGCCCCCCAGAATGAAAATATTGGCCCAGAGCCCGGAGTTATGTCTGGTGGCCAGGCCTCGACACAGACATTGAGAAGGTGGCCCCATTTGCCAGGAGCATCAGAAATTTGCGCCGGCCGCGCCCCTACATCACCGGGAATGGCCAGGGCGACCTTGGGCACGCTTGCATGCGGATTTCGCCGGCCCTTTTCAAGGATCCATGTTCCTTCTATTAATCGATGCCCAGTCTAAATGGTTAGAGGTGCATAAGATGGTTGGCACGACTTCCTGCGCAACAATCGAGAACATGCGTTAGTCTTTCAGTACGCATGGCCGCCCCGAGGTGCTGGTCACGGACAATGGCACTCCGTTCACAAGTGAGGAGTTTGCGAGGTTCATGAAGATGAACGGCATACTCCATACCACCCGGCTTCCAATGAGTTGGCGGAGCGCACAGTGCAGACATTCAAACAGAGTCTAAAGAAGCAGTCTTCCGGGTATATGGACACGAGACTGGCTCGTTTTTGTTTTCATATAGGACCACTCCACATGCGGTGACTGGGGTAGCTCCCGCGGAACTCCTAATGGGCCGGAGACTTTGCACCCGCCTTAGCATGTTTTTTCCGGACATTGGCGCAAACGTACGCTGCACTCAAGATCGGCAGGGGCATGGTTTTTCGCGGCATCGACTGATTCGGCAGTTTGTGGCCGGTGACCCAGTGTTCGTTCAAAATTTTGCTGGTGGTGACTAGTGGGTCCCTGGCGTTATCTTTCGCCGAACGGACCCTATCTCTTACCAGGTGCAAGCCCAGTGTCGTCTCCACCGCAAGGGACCACGTTCGCTCCAGAAGACCATCTCTTCCAAAGATTCCCCGCCCCCAGAGCTCATTTCTACAGCCACAAAGACCAGGCACAGTGGAGAGTATTCCTCACAATCTTCCTCTGGTGCCGCACTCAAAGCCTGCGCAGGTCGTTACAGAACCGCGTGGAAATAGAGACGCCGAGATGACAGAGGCAGCAAACTCCGACTCCGAGATGGAAACACAGGACGCCTCAGAGGGGGTGTCCTCGGGTCCACAGGCCGTGGATGTACAACCGTTGCGCCGTTCTCCATCTCGTTACACGCCGCCCGATCCAGCGCCTCGTGCAAATGGTGTCCGGCCTGCGGCAAAACGGGTCCAACGCCCTCCTTCGCCAGGGTCTTCAGTGGATTCCTTGGACTTTGGGGGAGGAAGGGATGTTATAATCTGCCTGCTTACCACTGGCTGGGGACTAATGGCAATCCCACAATATTTGGGGAGTATGAGCTTCCCCAATGAGGGGGGCGGAGAAATCATTAGCAGATCCCCTGCAAAAATAGAGCTGGCCAGTTTGGAACCAGCTAGAGAGAGGAGTGTGCAGCAAGGGAGTTGCTGCTGCTGTTGTGTATATATATATATATATGTTATTGTAAATAAATGTTATTTCTTTCTATCCTTTAACTCATGCTGGATTCTTCGTGGCCCTCACAAAAAACACCAGTTATAATCCAGGCCTCAATGAGGACTGTATTCTGACTAAAGTTCCTTGAGTTGGTCCCGGGATTTTGCCGTTCTAGTTCAATGAATACGGGCTTCAAAGTTGACTTCTGGGTCTGGGAAGGAAATAAAAATCAACCAGGATTCCCAGTTTCTATCTGGTGACTCAGGCTGGGAAGGGCGCAAATATGACATTGAGTGAGGTCAGGATTAGGCATGGCTTTGATGGAGGGCAGCACGGTGGCACAGTGGGTTAGCACTGTGACCTCACGGCGCCGATGTCCCAAGTTCGATTCCGGCTCTGGGTCACTGTCCGTTTGGAGTTTGCACATTCTCCCCGTGTTTGCGTGGGTTTCACCCCCACAACCCAAAAATGTGCAAGCTAGGTGGATTGGCCACGCTAAATTGCCCCTTCATTAGAAAAAATGAATTGGGCACTCTAAATTTAAAAAAAAAAGGCACGGCTTTGATGACCTCCTTGATCAAACAGCAATAGAACATTACAGTGCAGTACAGGCCCTTTGGCCCTCGATGTTGCGCCTACCTATGAAACTACTCTAAAGCCCATCTAACTATTCCCTTATCGTCCATATGTCTATCCAATGACCATTTGAATGCTCTTAATGTTGGCGAGTCCACTACTGTTGCAGGCAAGGCATTCCACGCCCTTACTACTCTCTGAGTAAAGAACCTACCTCTGACATCTGTCCTATATCTATCTCCCCTCAATTTAAAGCTATGTCCCCTCATGTTAGACATTACCATCCAAGGAAAAAGGCTCTCACTGTCCACCCTATCCACTCCTCTGATCATTTGTATGCCTCAATTAAGTCACCTCTTAACCTTCTTCTCTCTAACGAAAACAGCCTCAAGTCCCTCAGCCTTCCCTCATAAGATCTTCCCTGCTACCAGGCAACATTCTGGTAAATATCCTCTGCACCCTTTCCAATGCTTCCACATCCTCCTTGTAATGCGTCGACCAGAATTGCACGCAATACTCCAAATGCGGCCACATCAGAGTTTTGTACAGCTGCAACATGACCTCATGGCTCCGAAACTCAATCCCTCTACCAATAAAAGCTAACACACCGTACGCCTTTTTAACAATCCTCTCAACCTGGGTGGTAACTTTCAGTGATCTATATACATGGACACCAAGATCGCTCTGTTCATCCACACTACCAAGAATCTTACCATTAGCCCAGTACTCTGTCTTCCTGTTATTCCTTCCAAAATGAATCACCTCACACTTTTTTGCATTAAACTCCATTTGCCACCTCTCAGCCCAGCTCTGCAGCTTATCTATGTCCCTCTGTAACCTGTAACATCCTTCCGCACTGTCCACAACTCCACCGACTTGAGTGTCATCTGCAAATTTACTCACCCATCCTTCTACGCCCTCCTCCAGGTCATTTATAAAAATGACAAACAGCAGTGGCCCCAAAACAGATCCTTGTGGTACACCACTAGTAACTGGACTCCAGTCTGAACATTTCCCATCAACCACCACCCTTTGTCTTCTTCCAGCTAGTCAATTTCTGATCCAAATTGCTAAATCACCCTGAATCCCATACCTCCGTATTTTCGGCAACAGCCTACCATGAGGAACCTTATCAAACGCTTTACTGAAATCCAAATACACCACATCAACTGCTTTACCCTCATCCACCTGTTTGGTCACCTTCTCAAAGAACCCGATAAGGTTTGTGAGGCACAACCTACCCTTCACAAAACCGTGTTGACTATGAGAATCAAATTATTCCTTTCCAGATGATTATACATCCTATCTTTTATAAACCTTTCCAAGACTTTGCCCACAATAGAAGTAAGGCTCACTGGTCTATAGTTACCAGGGTTGTCTCTACTCCCCTTCTTGAACAAGGGGACAACATTTGCTATCCTCCAGTCTCCTGGCACTATTCCTGTCAACAAAGATGACTTAAAGATCAAAGCCAAAGATTCAGCAATCTCCTCCCTAGCTTCCCAGAGAATCCTAGGATAAATCCCATCCGGCCCAGGGGACTTACCTATGTTCACACTTTCCAGAATTGGTAACACCTCCTCCTTATGAACCTCCAAGCCCTTCTAGTCTAGTAGCCTGTATCTCAGTATTCCCCTTGACAACATTGTCCTTTTCCTGTGTGAATACGGACAAAAAATATTCATTTAGCACCTCTCCTATCTCCTCGGACTCCACGCACAACTTCCCACTACTGTCCTTGACTGGTCCTACTCTTACCCTAGTCATTATTTTATTCCTGACATATCTATAGAAAGCTTTAGGGTTATCCTTAATCCTACCTGACAAAGCCTTCTCGTGTTCCCTCCTGGCTCTTCTTAGCTCTCTCTTTAGGTCCTTCCTAGCTAACTTGTAACTCTCAAGCGCCCTAACTGAACCTTCACGTCTCATCTTTACATAAGCCTCCTTCTTCCTCTTGACAAATGTTTCAACTGCTTTAGTAAACCATGGTTCCCTCGCTCGACCACTTCCTCCCTGCCTGACAGGCACATACTTATCAAGGACACACAGTAGCTGTTCCTTGAACAAGCTCCACATTTCCATTGTGCCCATCCCCTGCAGTTTTCCTCTCCATCCGATGCATCATCGAATGGAGAGGAAAACTGCCTCATCGAGTTTTGCCTCATCGAATCAAAATTGCCTTTCCCCCAGATATAATTCTTGCCCTGCGGTATATACCGATCCCTTTCCATCACTAAAGTAAATGTAATCGAATTGTGGTCACTATCACCACAGTGATAGTGCTCACCTACCTCCAAATCTAACACCTGTCCTGGTTCATTACCCAGTACCAAATCCAATATGGCCTCGCCTCTCGTTGACCTATCTACATACTGCGTCAGGAAACCCTCCTGCACACTTTGGACAAAAACAGACCCATCTAAAGTACTCAAACTATAGCGTTTCCAGTCAATATTTGGAAACTTAAAGTCCCCCATAACATCTACCCTGTTACTTTCGCTTCTATCCAGAATCATCTTTGCAATCCTTTCCTCTACACCTCTGGAACTTTTCGGAGGCCTATAGAAAACCCCTAACAGGGTGACCTCACCTTTCCTGTTTCTAACCTCAGCCCATACGACCTCAGTAGACGAGTCCTCATCAAACGTTCTTTCTGCCACCGTAATACTGTCCTAGACTAACAATGCCACCCCTCCCCCTCTTTTACCACCTTCCCTGAGCTTACTGAAATATCTAAACCCAGGCACCTACAACAACTATTCCTGTCCCTGCTCTATCCATGTCTCCGAGATGGCCACAACATCGAAGTCCCAGGTACCAACCCATGCCGCAAGTTCACCCACCTTATTCTGGATGCTCCTGGCATTGAAGTAGACACACTTTAAACCACCTTCCTGCCTGCTGGTACACTCCTACAACTTTGAAACCTTACTCATGACCTCACTACTCTCAACCTCCTGTATACTGGAGCTACAATTCAGGTTCCCAATCCCCTGCTGATCTGGTTTAAACCCTCCCAAAGAGCATTAGCAAATATCCTCCTCCTTCCCCCCCCCCCCCCAAGGATATTGGTACCCCTCTGGTCCAGGTGTAGACCATCCCGTTTGTAGAGGTCCCACCTACCCCAGAATGAGTCCCAATTATCCAGGAATCTGAAACCCTCCCTCCTGCACCATCCCTGTAGCCACGTGTTCAACTGCTCTCTCTCTCCCTATTCCTCGTCTCGCTAGCACGTGGCACGGGAAAAACTCAGAGCCATTAACTCTGTTTGTCCTCAATCTAAGCTTCTACCCTAGCTCCCTGAATTCCTGCCTTACATCCCTATCCCTTTTCCTGCCTATGTTGTTGGTACTTATGTGGACCACGACTTGGGGCTGCTCCCCCTCCCCCTTAAGGACCCCGAAAACACGATCCGAGACATCGCGGACCCTGGCACCTGGGAGGCAACACACCAACCGCGAGTCTCTCTCGTTCCCACAGAATCTCCTATCTATCCCCCTAACTATGGAGTCTCCAATGACTAATGCTCTACTCCTCTCCCCCTTCCCTTCTGAGCAACAGGGACAGACTCTGTGCCAGAGACCTGTACCCCATGGCTTACTCCTGGTAAGTCCCCCCCACCCCCCCCCCCCCCCCCCCAACAGTATCCAAAGCGGTATACGTGTTACTAAGGGGAACGACCACAGGGGATCCCTGTACTGCTTCCTCCCAGTCCCTCTCACCATCACCCATCTATCTATATTCTTCGGAGTTAGTACATCCCTGAAGCTACTATCTATAACCGCCTCTGCCTCCCGAATGATCTGAAGTTCCTCCTGCTCCAGCTCCAGTTCCCTAACATGGTTTCTAAGGAGCTGGAGATGGGTGCACTTCCCACAGATGAAATCAGCAGGGACACTGGCGGCGTCCCACACCACAAACATTCTGCAGGAGGAACATTGTACTGCCTTCCCTGCCATCCCCTCTAGATAAAACAAGAAAAAGAAAGGAAGAGCTTACCTAATAATCACTCAGCCCCTTAGGTTAGAGGAGGTGGAAGGGTGGGGGACACTACTAGTGTAGTGTCTCGGGTTTAGCAACCGCCCAACTTATATACAGGTACTAACAAATCAAATCCCCACAGCTGACTTCCTGCAGCTGTAAAGGTAAGTTTTTAAAGTTATTCTTACCTTCTCGACAGGCCCCTGGACACTGCTCCCTCCGAAAATCTGGAGGATGCTTCTCCTGTAAGGGAAGTTTTCAAAGTTATTCTTACCTCCCCGACAGGCCCCTCGACACTGCTCCCGCCGAAAATCTATGTAACTGTGATATGGAGATTAGACACTGGAGAAATGACATCCCGTGCAATCATACACTGGAAGAGAAACCTGCCTTCAGACAAGGGAAAAATAGAAGACATTTTTTTTTAAAAGTGCATTACAGTCTCTGTTCAGTGGTTAGAACTCTTGTCTCTAAGTCAGAAGGTCATGAGTTCAAGTTCTTCCCAAAGCCCATAATTTAGGCTGCCACCAAAATGCAGTAAGAGGGAGTTGTCTTTCAGGTGAGACATTGGCCCTATCTGCCCCCTTAGGTGGATGTAACAGATCTAATTCTATTTTGAAGAAGAACAAGAGACATTTCACTGGTGTTGTGGCCAATATTTATCCTTTAACCAATACCTAAAATCAATTGTTTGTCTTATTTATTTCAATGAACTTGTGGAATATTATTGTGCGTAAATTGGTTGGCACACTTTCTATGTTACAACAACAAGTGCACTTCACTGGCTGTAAAATATTTCATGGGATGTGGGCTTTGCTTGCTTGCCAAACATTTGTTGTCCATCCATAAGTGCCCTTGAGAAGGTGGTGGTGAGCTGCCTTCTTGAATCGCTGCAGTCCATGTGGTGTGGGCACACCAACAGTGCTGTTAGGGAGGGAGTTCCAGGATTTTGACCCAGCGCCAGTGAAGGAATGGCGATATATTTCCAAGTCAGGATGGTGAGTGTTTGGAGGAAACCTGAGGTCATGGTGTTTCCATATGTCTGCTACCCTTGTCCTTCTACATGGCAGTGGTCATGGGTTTGGAAGGTGCTGTCTAATGAGCCTTGGCGAGTTTGAACATAGAACATAGAACGATACAGCGCAGTACAGGCCCTTCGGCCCACGATGTTGCACCGAAACAAAAGCCATCTAACCTACACTATGCCATTATCATCCATATGCTTATCCAATAAACTTTTAAATGCCCTCAATGTTGGCGAGTTCACTACTGTTGCAGGTAGGGCATTCCACGGCCTCACCACTCTTTGCGTAAAGAACCTACCTCTGACCTCTGTCCTATATCTATTACCCCTCAGCTTAAAGCTATGTCCCCTCGTGCCAGCCACTTCCATCCGCGGGAGAAGGCTCTCACTGTCCACCCTATCCAACCCCCTGATCATTTTGTATGCCTCTATTAAGTCTCCTCTTAACCTTCTTCTCTCCAACAAAAACAACCTCAAGTCCATCAGCCTTTCCTCATAAGATTTCCCCTCCATACCAGGCAACATCCTGGTAAATCTCCTCTGCACCCGCTCCAAAGCCTCCACGTCCTTCCTATAATGCGGTGACCAGAACTGTACGCAATACTCCAAATGCGGCCGTACCAGAGTTCTGTACAGCTGCAACATGGCCTCCTGACTCCGGAACTCAATCCCTCTACCAATAAAGGCCAACACTCCATAGGCCTTCTTCACAACCCTATCAACCTGGGTGGCAACTTTCAGGGATCTATGTACATGGACACCTAGATCCCTCTGCTCATCCACACTTCCAAGAACTTTACCATTAGCCAAATATTCCGCATTCCTGTTATTCCTTCCAAAGTGAATCACCTCACACTTCTCTACATTAAACTCCATTTGCCACCTCTCAGCCCAGCTCTGCAGCTTATCTATGTCCCTCTGTAACCTGCTACATCCTTCCACACTGTCGACAACACCACCGACCTTAGTGTCGTCTGCAAATTTACTCACCCACCCTTCTGCGCCTTCCTCTAGGTCATTGATAAAAATGACAAACAGCAACGGCCCCAGAACAGATCCTTGTGGTACGCCACTTGTAACTGAACTCCATTCTGAACATTCCCCATCAACCACCACCCTCTGTCTTCTTTCAGCTAGCCAATTTCTGATCCACATCTCTAAATCACCCTCAATCCCCAGCCTCCGTATTTTCTGCAATAGCCTACCGTGGGGAACCTTATCAAACGCTTTGCTGAAATCCATATACACCACATCAACTGCTCTACCCTCGTCTACCTGTTCAGTCACCTTCTCAAAGAACTCGATAAGGTTTGTGAGGCATGACCTACCCTTCACAAAGCCATGCTGACTATCCCTGATCATATTATTTCTATCTAGATAATTATAAATCTTGTCTCTTATAATCCCCTCCAAGACTTCACCCACTACAGACGTGAGGCTCACCGGTCTATAGTTGCCGGGGTTGTCTCTGCTCCCCTTTTTGAACAAAGGGACCACATTTGCTATCCACCAGTCCTCTGGCACTATTCCTGTAGCCAATGATGACATAAAAATCAAAGCCAAAGGTCCAGCAATCTCTTCCCTGGCCTCCCAGAGAATCCTAGGATAAATCCCATCAGGCCCCGGGGACTTATCTATTTTCAGCCTGTCCAGAATTGCCAACACCTCTTCCCTACGTACCTCAATGCCATCTATTCTAATAGCCTGGGTCTCAGCATTTTCCTCCACAACATTATCTTTTTCCTGAGTGAATACTGACGAAAAATATTCATTTAGTATCCCGCCTATCTCTTCAGACTCCACACACAACTTCCCATCCCTGTCCTTGACTGGTCCTACTCGTACTCTAGTCATTCGCTTATTCCTGACATACCTATAGAAAGCTTTTGGGTTTTCCTTGATCCTACCTGCCAAATACTTCTCATGTCCCCTCCTTGCTCGTCTTAGCTCTCTCTTTAGATCCTTCCTCGCTACCTTGTAACTATCCATCGCCCCAACTGAAACTTCACACCTCATCTTCACATAGGCCTCCTTCTTCCTCTTAACAAGAGATTCCACTTCTTTGGTAAACCACGGTTCCCTCGCTCTACGCCTTCCTCCCTGCCTGACCGGTACATACTTATCAAGAACACGCAGTAGCTGATCCTTGAACAAGCTCCACTTATCCAGTGTGCCCAACACTTGCAGCCTACTTCTCCAACCTATCCCCCCCAAGTCACGTCTAATGGCATCAGAATTGCCCTTCTCCCAGCTATAATTCTTGCCCTGCGGTGTATACTTATCCCTTTCCATCATTAACGTAAACGTCACCGAATTGTGGTCACTGTCCCCAAAGTGCTCTCCTACCTCCAATTCCAACACCTGGCCTGGTTCATTACCCAAAACCAAATCCAACGTGGCCTCGCCTCTTGTTGGCCTGTCAACATATTGTGTCAGGAAACCCTCCTGCACACACTGTACAAAAAACGACCCATCTAATGTAGTCGAACTATATCTTTTCCAGTCAATATTTGGAAAGGTAAGTCTCCCATAATAACTACCTTGTTACTTTCGCTCTTATCCAGGATCATCCTCGCCATCCTTCCCTCTACATCCCTTGAACTATTTGGAGGCCTATAGAAAACTCCCAACAGGGTGACCTCTCCTTTTCTGTTTCTAACCTCAGCCCATACTACCTCGGAAGATGAGTCCCCATCTAGCATCCTCTCCGCCACCATAATACTGCTCTTGACTAGCAGCGCCACACCTCCCCCTCTTTTGCCTCCTTCTCTGAGCTTACTAAAACACCTAAACCCCGGAACCTGCAACATCCATTCCTGTCCCTGCTCTATCCATGTCTCTGAAATGGCCACAACATCGAAGTCCCAGGTACCAACCCATGCTGCCAGTTCCCCTACCTTATTTTGTATACTCCTGGCATTGAAGTAGACACACTTCAAACCACCTACCTGAACACTGGCCCCCTCCTGCGACGTCAAATCTGTGCTCCTGACCTCTATACTCTCATTCTTCCGTACCCTAAAACTACAATCCAGGTTCCCAGGCCCCTGCTGCATTAGTTTAAACCCCCCCAAAGAGCACTAACAAATCTCTCCCCCCAGGATATTTGTGCCCCTCAGGTTCAGATGTAGACCATCCTGTCTGTAGAGGTCCCACCTTCCCCAGAAAGAGCCCCAGTTATCCAGAAATCTGAACCCTCCCACCTGCACCATCCCTGTAGCCACGTGTTTAATTGCTCTCTCTCCCTATTCCTCATCTCACTATCACGTGGCACGGGCAACAACCCAGAGATAACAACTCTGTTTGTTCTAGTTCTGAGCTTCCATCCTAGCTCCCTGAAAGCCTGCCTGACATCCTTGTCCCCTTTCCTACCTATGTCGTTAGTGCCAATGTGGACCACGACTTGGGGCTGCTCCCCCTCCCCCTTAAGGACCCGGAAAACACGATCCGAGACATCACGTACCCTTGCACCTGGGAGGCAACATACCAAACGTGAGTCTCTCACGCTCCCACAAAATCTCCTATCTGTGCCCCTGACTATCGAGTCCCCAATTACTAATGCTCTGCTCCTCTCCCCCCTTCCCTTCTGAGCAACAGGGACAGACTCCGTGCCAGAGGCCCATGGCTTACCCCTGGTAAGTCGTCGCCCCCACAAGTATCCAAAGCGGTATACTTGTTTCTCAGGGGAATGACCGCATGGGATCCCTGCACTGACTGCTTCTTCCCAGTCCCTCTTACAGTTACCCATCTATCTCCAATCTTTGGTGTAACTAATTCCCTAAAGCTGCTATCTATGACCCCCTCTGCCTCCCGAATGATCCGAAGTTCTTCCAACTCCAGCTCCAGTTCCCTAACTCGGTCTTGGAGGAGCTGGAGATGGCAGCACTTCCTGCAGGTAAAATCAGCAGGGACACTAACGGCATCCCTCAGAGTTACTGCAGTAAATCTTGTAGATGGTACACACTACTGCTACTTTGCATTTTTGACAGAGGGAATGAATGGTGAAGGTGGATGTGGTGCCAATCGAGCAGGCCATTTTGTCCTGGATAGTGTTGCGCTTCAGTGTTGGAACTGCACTCATCCAGGCAAGTGGAAAATATTCCATCATACACCTAACTTGTGCCTTGTAGATGGTGGAAAAGCTTCGGGAAATCAGGAGGTGAGATACTTGTCACAGGATTCCTAACTCCTGACCTGCTCTTGTAGCCACAGTATTTACATGGCTGATTCAGTTCAGTTCCCAGTCAATGGTAGCCCACCAATATGTTAATTGTCGGGCATTCAACGATGGTAATGCCATTGAATGTCAAGGGGTAAAGATTAGATTCTTTCTTTAGTCTGTTGGAGATGGTCATTACCTGGCATTTTTGTGGCATAAATGTTGCATGCCACTTGTCAACGCAAGCTTGGGTATTGTTCAGGTCTTGTTGTATTTGGGGAGTCCGTATCTGAGGAGTTGCAAAGGTTTAAAAAAACATTATTTTTTAGAAATGTAGAGTACCCAATTATTGTTTTCCAATTAAGGGGCAATTTAGCATGGCCAATCCACCAATCCAGCACATCTTTGGGTTGTGGGGGTGAGACCCACGCAAACACGCAGAGAACGTGCAAACTCCACACAGACAGTGGACTGGGATTGAACCCAGGTCCTCAGTGCCGTGAGGCAGCAGTGCTAACCACTGCGCCACCGTGCCACCCAGCAGTTGCGAATATTGCTGAACATTGTGCAATCATTAGCAAACATCCCCACTTCTAACCTTATGATGGTGGGTAGATCATTGATGCAGCAGCTAAAGATGATTGGTCCTAGGACATTACCCTTAGGAACCCCTGCAGTGATGTCCTAGAACTGAGGTGATTGACTTTCAACAACCACGCCCATCTTCATTTGTGCTAGGGATGACCCCGACCAGCAGAACTACCCCTGATTCACATTGACTCCAGTTTTGCTCGGGCTCCTTGATGTCACACTCGGTTAAATGCCGCCTTGATGTCAAGGACACTCACTCTTGCCTCACCTCTAGAGTTCAGCTCTTTTGCCTGTGTTTGAACCAAACCTGTTAAAAGATCAGGAGCTGAGTGATTCTGGCAGAACCTGAACTGATCAGTTTTTAACCCAGCAATGATGAATCAACAGCGATATATGTCCAAGTTAGAATGGTGTGTGACTTGGAGGCGATGATATTCCCATGCAGTTGCTGCCCTTGTCCTTCTGTGTTGTGGAGTCTCCGGTTTGGGAGGTGTTGTAGCAGAATTGTAAAAGAAGCTGGGGATTCCCAGTCACCTCTTTGGCCCAATTTCACTACCACAGTGCCTGCACCCACTCTGTACACTGTAATACACTGATCCACTGCACTGTAAGGGAAGTGTGAAAATAGATACTTCCTTTCTCACTTACGAAAGGATACAAGAACAGGACACAGTTAGCAGCTGCTGTGACAGATGCCTGATTAACCTGATCTTGGTGGTTGTGGAGCTGGTCTGTGAGATTGCACATGTAACAATCAGGAACTCACCCATTTCCACACAGGGACTCTGAACCCCGAGACCATCCTGTCTATTGTTAAGAAAGAAGACATTCTGAAGATCCCTGTTATAGGATTAAGATTTAAATAATGGCTTATCCTGTCCTTCCACAGGTCAAGAGTGAGATTATATTTACATGGGTGATGCAGTTCAGTTCCAGTCAATGGTAGGCCCCCAAAACTTTGTCTATTTCTGAAAAGAGACATGTGCTGAAGCTTTTAATTTTCCACTCATCAGGACAAATGCAAGAATGCCAAATTTCAAATGATCACAACAATTTATACAACAGGGGGAAAAGTGGTGCTAATTGGTTGGCAAGTTGACTCTGATTGGCTGAGGATTTGCCATGGAAGAAACCAGGGAAGGGATTCTCTGATCCTGAGGCTACGTATTGTCGCGTTTCTCAATGGCGTCAACATGGCCTCAGGATGAGCAATTCTGGCCCCTACAGGCGGCCAGCACGGCACTGGAGTGACTCTCGCCGCTCCAGCTGCTGATCCCGGCATCAACTGCGCGCCGCGGGATATGCGCATGCGCGGTGGCACCGGCGCCAACGCACACACGCGCAGTGGCTCCCTTCTCCGCGCTGGCCCCGACGCAACATGGCATAGGGCTAAAGGGGCCGGCGTGGAAGAAAGGAGGCCCCCAGCCTCAGAGGCCGGCCCGCCGATCGGTGGTCCCCGATCGCGGGCCAGGCCACAGGGGAGGCCTCCCTCACAGGCCGCCCTCAGACCCTTCCACGCCGAGGTCCCACCGGGTAAGACAACACGTGGACAAAACTTGGGTTTTTTGTTACGGCCGCTCGGCCCATCCCAGGCCGAGAATCGGCAGGGGGTTCACGTAGAGTGGCCCGTGACCGGCGGCGCACCAACCATGCCAGCGCCAATGGCGCCGATTCTCCGCTCTGCGGAGCATCCCATCCCAGCGTCGGGGCGGCGTGGCACTATTTGCGCTGGTGGCGCCGATTCTCTGGCCTGGCCCTGGGCTGAGAGAATCCCACCCAGGCCCCCCAAACCTCCCCAAGTTCCCAGGTAATTCAGAAAAGCTGCAAGGCTTGAACATATTCATTTTGTTTTAAGAGAATGGGTTACTGCTGATGAATGTCACGCCTAACAAGCATAAATGAGCCACTTTGACTGATTATCTTAAATTGTTTGTTAGTGTAGCTATTAGCACACTTGGGATTCTTCAGTAAGTGCTGCCCAAGTGTGGCATCACATCAAACAGTAGACGTTTTGATATGGGTTGTGCAAGCGAGGGCTATTTAAGCACAACAACTGAATGAATACACTTCTGATTCAATTAACAAATCACTGGGACATATGGCCTGTGTAGCTGGCATCACACCGGTACTGAAATTCATACCAGAAGTTGCTCAATTGTATGGTAGACAGAATATAATTTTGGACTGAAGGCAGCATCCTTTTAGTGTAAACTACAATTAACATAGCCACTGCATAGTAGCATCCTCACTAAAATTTAATGTTCATTAGTTTTGGGGAGGCATTTGTTTTTTTTAGGTTATATTTTACTTGCACCGATTGGCCGTAATTCTCTGGTCATTGCAATTCACCTGTCCTGCTGGGAGTGCACCCCCACCAATGGGTTTCACGGCGGCTTGGGGTGGTTACAATGGGAAATTCCATTGACAAGCGGCGGGAAGATAGAATCCCACTGCGGGCGGCCGAGATACATACGGCTGGAGAATCAAAGAATCCCACCCATTATTTTGTTGTATCTATGCTTCATTTCATTTGTCAGTTAATAAGGTGAGGGAGGAACCTTGAGTGATAATTTTCTTTTCCTGCTAATTTCTGGGAACTTCACCTGCAGAGGTTGTGAATTGGAATTCTGGTTCCCACTGCCAACCACTTGCCAATCAAAATCACACCACATGAGCGCCGAGGATTTCTTCCTGTTCTTTAGGATGAACAAGCCTGCCCTCTAGGAGGGTAACTTTGAACATGCTCCATTCATTACAATTATCAAAAATAATGTACACAATGTTTTTGAAAGGGGGGGGTCAGGATTTTACAGGTTTTATGCGCGGCATGGTGGCACAGTGGTTAGCACTTATGCCTCACAGTTCCAGGGACTCGAGTTCGATTCTGCCCTTGGGTGACTGTCTGTGTGGGTTTCCTCCGGGTGCTCCGGTTTCCTTCCACAGTCCAATTGAAAGAAGTGCAGGTAAGGTGGATTGGCCTTGATAAATTGCCCCTTACTGTCCAAAGATGTGCAGGTTAGGTGGGGCTACGGGGATGGGACGGGGGAGTAAGTCTAGGTAGGGTGCTCTTCCAGAGGGTTGGTGCAGACTCGATGGGCCGTTTGGCCTCCTTCTGCGCTATAGAAATTCTTTGTTTCTATTCTAGGTGTAAAGGTTCCGGGGTGCTGAACCCTTATCTCGGGTCCTCAACAAGACACACATTTGGCAGGTAGTAGTCTCAGTGTAATAAATTAGAAGCTATTAAGTGAAAAATAATACTTAACAAAGCAATAGTTCACACGTCACTCGGGATCTTTATTCCCCTGGGTGACTCAGCGCAGGTCAATGCTAGTTCCAATTCGGGACTGGTCTAGTCTAGTCTGCTCTTTCTTTTTCTATAAAACTGACAGCTGAGCATGGGATCTCTCTGGAGAGACATTCTTCATCTCTCTCTTGCTCCTGTCTCTAGGATTTCCCTTACCATATTTGGGTGAAAGTCTAGCCATCATTCTTTCAGTTCACACATGCACATCATAATGCACATGCAAACTTACCCAATCTGTTCAAACCAGGAAACGTCTGTTGAAATCATGCAGATAATAATTTTAAATTCAAAACTATTAACATTTATGATTGCACTCAACCTACCTACATGTCGTGTGACAACTATTAACCTGGAAGCAATAGAATAAGGAAAATTTGAATTTCTTTAAATAGTGTGTGCAACCTGTAATCATTTTAATAATAGTTGAAGAGGACTTATAAAAGTTTGCTTCAATTGTAAAGGGATCAATTGCACTTTTCTTGAATACTGCTCCATATGACCTGGTGACTCTTGACCTGGAAGCAGTGCCAACAGGAAGGAAGCTAAGAAAGAAGCCATGTGGCTGGCCGACACAAAGGCAAGCTAGAAGCAGAGGATATGGTGGGTAAAGGTAATCAGCACACAGATGCAGACACAAAGAGAAAACAGATGGAAAGAGGAACACAGAATTCCTTTGAGGAGAAGAAGCAATTCTCTGTCAGGAAGAAATCAGTTTTTCAGTTTGACAGAAAAGGAGACCAGGACTCTTGGAGGTACTGTGCGAACTGGCTAAAAAGGTCTAAACCATTTTTCCCAGAAGTGGCAAACAGTGTTATTGGCTGGTTGGTTGAAAAGGCACCCCAGGAATCTACACCATCAGGACTGTGGTGATCCAATAGAGCGGGTTCATAGACGTTTGTCTTATTGATAACAATTGTAGTCATGAAACTCTAAGATGAATGCTATTATCGGATATGACTGCTGACCTGCTCAATGTGAATAAAGGATGGAAGATTGTGGAATGATACAATCACGCATTGCCACATTAATGCAGGTACCCGTGGTTGCATTGACACATCTTTGTTGCATTAACTGTTTCAAGTGAATTTTATCTTTGTATTTGAAGTATAATTTTCCTGTTAATTCATATTTAATTTTCATTGGCTCTGTTTTGTGTTAAAGAAACAGCTACGAAAGGTGGAATAGTTGGTCATTTTTACATTTGACGGTCATTCAGCAAATTTAGTTATTTTGATTTACAGTTCCCCCATGGGAACAATGACAGTATTCACTCAAAATAATGAACACACTAAGTTTCCCCACATATAGGTGTGGTTTTATACATGATTTAAACATAATTACTTCTAAGTTTTCTCAATGGATCCTAACCTTCAGAATCTGGGTAAAAACCAGACCTAGCATATTCCTGTTAAAAAATCTGACCTTCAGTAAGTTTTTCTGCCATGATTTCAATGACTACATTAGCAGCCTGTGTGCTGGTCCCACACCAGACAAACCTTAGAACTCCCAAAGCTTGTTTATAGGTTTTGGGCTTGTGGGAAATGGCTTATCTTTATTCAGTATTTTGCAACCGTTTCCAGAGTTGACTAAATTTCCCAGGTAAGACAAATTGAAAATAAGGATATCCGGATTGCAAAACTTATATGTGAGGCATCAGGCAAAAATGAAAGAATGCATCTTATCATATCTCTAGATAAATGCCCCAAAGTACCTCGCTGAAGCATGTTACTGTTGTTAGGCAACAAAAGCAGCTGCCATTTTGTGCACAGAAATGTCAGTAAAATATTAATGGCTAAGTAACCGGTTAATCGGATTGTTTTTCCTGCTGTTAGTTGAGGAAAGACTGTTGTCCAGAACACAGGAATATCCCATCTTCCTCTTCAAAATGGTGTTATAGGAGGTTTAAAGCTCACCTAATCAGGGAGAAGGTTTCAATTTAACATCCCTGCAAAAGGACAGCATCCCCAATAGGCAGCATTTCCTTTGTACTGAACTGGAGAGCCATTGTTGCCTGTTTTGATCCCAACAGCGTCATCAATACTGTTGCTAATATTAATGATGCTGGTGAACCATAAGCCTTCCCTTATATCGATCAAATGACCACACAACCAGTAAGTTAGTTCAAAAGATGGTTTATTTACATTCACAAGTTATCACAATATGCAAACACAATATCTACTACGAGTTAAACTACACCCATCAGCTACAATAACCTATACTTACCTTCAGGGCGACTGGCACTGTGCAAATGGATAAGGCCTTTATCTGGATTTCACTTGGCTGATTCGAAGAAAGTGGCTCTGTCTCTGCTGGGCTCATCCGTCAGGTATCGATCGTTGGTCTTGAACTTGGCTGGCTGTCCCTGCTACAATTGGTTTGCACAGGCCAGATCCAAAAGAGACAGAACACATGGCTGTGTTCTCTTTTATCTCTCTGGGATTTTGCGCTCTTTGGGGCGGTCCTTAACCTTGGACCCAATAGTTTGACAGGGCTCTGATCACAGTCTTCGATTTCGGCCAATAAAGGGGCGGGTGCCTTGTTGGCTGGGCGGGTCCTTAGCGGGCATTGACCTTGGCAGTTGGGCTTTCTGAGTAAAGGGAGTGGCGCCGATCAGTCTGTGGCTGTACCGGTTGCTTGATTGAGTTCTATTGTCCTGGGAAAATGGGCCATTAAAATGCAAACGAGCGAGGGGTTTCAATCAGGTCTGGTTACTTTTGTTTCAGACACACATAGGCGCTGTATCTGTCTGAGTCTTGGGTTGGCCATAATTCCCATGGCCCTTTGCAGGTGGCAATCTTAGATGGCTACACCATCTAGATGATGAACTTGGCCTGGCGAGTGGGGGAGTTTAAGTGTTCAATCCACCGTCTTTTATTTTTTAAAAAGAGTACCCAATTCATTTTTTCCAATTAAGGGGCAATTTAGCGTGTTCAATCCACCTACCTTGCACATCCTTGTGTTGTGGGGGCGAAACCCACGCAAACACGGGGAGAATATGCAAACTCTACACGGACAGTGACCCAGAACCGGGATCGAACCTGGGACCTCGGTGCCGTGAGACTGCAGTGTTAACCACTGCGCCACCGTGCTGCCCTCAATTCACCTTCTCCTGTATCAGTACCAACAAGAGGAGAAAGTGATGATATTTAACGAGAAAGAGTGTAAAGGAGTACTGGGATTGGACTATTGCTCGAATTGAGTTGGGAGATATTTGCATTGGCAATAAATGGGACAGGAGTTGCAGCGAATCAGGAGATACTCTCAGACGGAGTGTATACAGGGAATAGGACTGGACTCCAGAATTAGAGTACACACAGGAGCACATAACTTATTTTTATTTACATATTTGTAGATGTAAATAAAATATCTTATTTAATATTGGAAAATGTTACCAGTTTCACAGGAGGGCTATCAAACAAAATTTGACACAGAGCCACTTAAGAAGACAATGACCAAAGACATTTTTGTAGCGAGGCATTTTACGAAGACTTAGGGGAAGAAAGAAAGGTGGAGATGTTGAGGGAGGGAATTTTAGAGCTTACGGTCTTGCCAATTGAAGAAACACCTATAATTTCAGAGGGTTGTAGGAATAGAAGAGAGAAAGCGAGGTTTGAGACCATAGTTTTGAAAATCAGAATAAGAATTTTAAAATCGAGGAATTGATTGACCTGGAGCTAACTTATGTCAGCGATTACAGAGGTGATGTGAGAATGGGCTTGGTGGGAGGTAGGACCGGGCAGCAGAACGTTGACTGATCTCATGTTTACACAGGTAAAATGGTGGGAGATCAGCCAGGAGTGCATTGGACTAGTCCGGTCTGGAAGTAACAAAGTTATGAACGAGGGTCATAGCAGCAAAGGAACCGAGACAGGGGGCGCGATTCTCCCAGCCCTGCGCCAGGCCGGAGAATCGCCGCAACCGCGCCACACCGCTCCGACGCCAGCGCGCGATTCTCCGAGCTGCGGAGAATCGGCGCCATTTGCACCGGCGTTTGGTGCGGCGCCAGTCACGGGCCACTGACCGCGGCCAGGCCGCCGATTCTCCGGCCCAGATGGGCCTAGCGGCCGCGCGGAAACGGCAGAGTCCCGCCGGCGCCGTTCACCCCTGGTCGCTGCCGGCGGGAACTCTGCGCGAAGGGTCGGGGGGCGGCCTGTGGGGCGGGGAAAAGCGCTCCTTCACTGGGGGGTGCCTCTGATGGGTTCTGGCCCGCGTCGGGGCCCACCAATCGGCGGGCCGGCCTCTCCCCCCCATGGCCTACTTTGTTGCGCGGCCGGTCCTTGAACCCCTACGCCATGTTACGTTGGGGCCGGCACGCTGAAGAAGTCCCCCGCGCATGCGCGGTTGGCGCGGCACCCATTTGGCGCCGGGAAGGGAGGCTGGAGTGGCGTGAACCGCTTTGGCGCCGTGCTGGCCCCCTGTGGGGGTCAGAATCGCTACTGCCCGCGGCCGTTTCGCGCTGTCGTGAAACGCGATGGTGTTCACAATGGCGCAAACACTTAGTCTCCATTTCGGAGAATCGTGCCCAGGGAGTGCCACAGAGTTGGAAGTTGGTGGTCTCTTGTGTTGGTGTGGATATGTGGTCAGAAGCTCATCTTGAGTTCAAATATGACACCAAGATTGCGAGTGGTCTGGTTCAGATTCAGACAATTGCCTGGGGGATGGATAATTCAGTGGCGGAGGAGCAGAGTTTGTTGCAGGAACTGAAGACAATGGTTTGAGTCTTCCCGACATTTCGATGGAAGAAATTTCTGTTTATCCAGTACTGGATAGAGACAGTAAGGGGATCAAAAGAGGTGGCAGTGACATGGATCTGGATGTCACCAGCGAACATGTTAAAAGTGATGCTGTTTTTCTCACAAAGACACCGAGAGGCAGCATGCAGAAGAAAGTAGAGTTAGAAAGGAAAAGAGGGATGTGGGTACAGAGTGATACAAGAAAGTGATCAGAGATGACCATATAATTGACATGATGGGAGTAGGAAGGCCCTGTGAGATGGCAAGGTCAAGGTCGTGGATGTGAATATGGGCCTGGGGAATTTATATGGAGAACAGTGAACGCGATAGGAGAAAAACCACAATGAGTTACCCTTGAGGTTGAAACCGCCTATGACGAGAAGTTGCTCATTGCAGGCATGCACCAGCAGTTGCAGGACGGTTCAAGAGTATATGGGAGGATTACAAGGATATTCCAAGAACAGGACTGTACAAAGGATCAGGAATATTCTCTGGAGTAAAAGTGTACCCCAGGATTAAGCATATGCGCATCTTGGACCTTTTAGAATTTAAAACTTAATTTTGCTTGTCCAGGATAAGACTAAATTAAGCAGCCTGGTCCCAGAAAGCTTTATTTCACATGTTGAGGCCGGACGATGGACCTCCTCGATAACACTTAATCTGAAAATCCACCTGATTGCTCCCCCGCCAACTGCCGTGGTGTTCCAGGGTCACCGGCGGCCTCGATACCAAAGTCCGGAGGCATTCGTTAGGCAAGTTGCGACTTCTGGATGCCACATTGTTCCAGGCGTGTCCTGGATCTGCGTGTTCTCCCGCTGGCGTCCCGGAGAATTGGATGTGGAGGAGAGATTCAGGCCGGGCTTTCGTCTGCATCCCATCAGCGGGACGCTAATCTATTTCACACTGGCCACCAGCAGGATTCCAGGTCCACCATGCAAGGCACCAGCGGAAGATACCGCAGGAAATTCACACTGGTTTAAAACCAATTTTATGGTCTCCGGACATATTCTCCCCTCACCCTGGCCACCATTGAATCCATCAGCAGGAGCAATTGAGAATTCTGCCCTACATTTCAAAATAACTTCATTGCCTGTAAAGCTCTTGAGACATCCTGAGATTATGAAAAGTGCTACAGAAATGCAAGCCCTTTCTTACAGAGCCCAGTCCTGCTCTCCTCTGATGTTTTCACATAAATGTTTCCCAGAAGGAGACATCTTACAGTGGTCAGGACTGGAAATCCTGGCTGATTTATTTTCCTGGCATGCCTTGCCTGGGGATACAATGAGGAATCAGTTATGGTTGAGATCTGCTCACTCAGCATAGGCTATGGGTCAAAGCTGAGACCTCCCTGATAGGTCTGGTCTAACACCACCCTGCATGGTACATATTTACTCATTGAACCATTGAAAAACTATGCAAAACATTTTAACTAGGAGCACTGTTTGGAAGAAACACAATCTTGACAATGAGTTCCAGTAGTTGCTCAGAGAGTCTGTTCCTTTTATCAATGCAAACTATTTAAGTTTTATGAAGAATATGGGGTGGGATTCTCCTGAGGCGGAGAATCGCTGAGGGGGGCGTGAATCCCGGGACGCCACTCCAACGCCCGTCCGCTGATTCTCCACAGACCGGAGAATCGGTACCAGTGGCGCCGGTGCAGTCGCCGCGGCGCCAGTCGGGGGCTGCTCAATGCGGACCCCCTGCCGATTCTCTGCGCTCGATGGGTCAAGTGCCCACCGAGTTCGGCCGAGTCCCACCGGCGGCGTTCGCGTGTGGTCCTACCCGGTGGAACCTCAGCGTTCATGCTGCGGGGGCCGTCCTGGTAAGGGGGAGAGGGGATCCAACTCCCGGGGGTCCTCCACGATGGCCAGGCCCGCGATCGGGGCCTACCGATCGGCGAGTGGGCTAATCACGGGGGGGGGGCCTATGTTCCTCCGCGCCGGGCCCCTGTAGGGCTCCACCATGTTGCCCGGGGACCGGCGGGGAGAAGTCAACCCACGAGCATGCGCGGACCCGCGCTGGCACCTGTATCGGCAGCTGGAGCTGCGTGAAATGCTGGCCCCCTGTGCGGCGCAGGATCGCTGCTCCTAGGGACCAGATGATGCCGCCGTAAAATGCTCCGCCGTTTACGACGGCGTCAACACTTAGCCCCATTATCGGAGAATCCCGCCCATGGACTTCACTTAATGTAACGAATTTGCCCTGATTCATTTCAAATTTAGATACAGGAATGGTAACATTGGGAATGTGGGTGTGGCCTCAGCTGGAACCTAGTCCCTCCATTCAGTTAGATCATGATTGCAGGGCAGCATGGTAGCACAGTTGGTAGCAGGGTTGCTTCACAGCGCCAGGGTCCCAGGTTTCCCAGCTGGGTCACTATCTGTGTGGAGTCTGCACATTCTCCCTGTGTCTGTGTGGGTTTCCTCCGGGTGCTCTGGTTTCCTCCCACGGTCCAGAAAGACGTGCTGTTAGGTAATTTGGACAGTCTGAATTCTCCCTTTGTGTACTGGAATGTGGCGACTTGGGGCTTTTCACAATAACTTCATTGCAGTGTTAATGTAAGCCTACTTGTGACAATAAAGATTATTCTTAAATTATTATTAGCTGTAATGCTTTCTACAGGAGGCCCATCTTTTTTCAACGGTGGGTTGGTGATCTTGGATACCTTTAAAATATGGCACCCGAATATGACAGTGGGAAATGAGGAATCACACCTATCCTGCAAAAGAATATGGCGCTAAACCCCCCGGGATGCATAATTAATGAGGCCGAGGCAGGAAGATATTGGGCTGGATTCTCCATTATTGAGACTGTGTCCCCACGTCGGCGTAAAAACAGTGGAGTTTTACTCCTGAAATTCCTGCAAAGAACTTAAACAAATTCCTAGCCCTGCAGGGGGCTGGAAGGGACCCGGAGTCAATCTCGCAGCTTTTGCTGCAGATACGGACCCCTGTACTTCCAGGTCAGAGGCCACGCATGCGCACTGCGGTGGCCTCCAGCGGCCGTGCCGTGCTCCATGGCAGACTCGGATCATGGAGCCAAACCGAAGAAAGGGACCTCCCGATCGGCAGTGCGCCCGACCCTCAAACCCCGCACATTAATTCCCCGGCCTCCTATAAGCCCTGATCTCCAATCCGCCCCCTCCCGATCAGAGCGGCCGTGGACTGAGTCCGCAGCCGCCATGCGAGCATCCCGACCAGCAATAGCAAGGTTAGTTCCACGCCATCAGAAACTCAGCCGGTCAGGAGCGGAGGATTGCTGAGCGGGCCTCTGGCAATGGCCCCCCCCCCCCCCGGCGGAGCGACGGACTCCCCGGTGACGCCGATTTTCGGTGCCCGGAGAATCGCCGAACCGGCATCGGGCCCGATTACGGCGTCAAACTGGATTCTCTGCCCCGGCGCCGGACGTAATTTCGGCGTCGGGCTGCGGAGAATCCAGCCCATGGGATCCTATTGGCTTCTGCAGAGGGAAATACTCCCTGTCCCCGCTTATCCCAGATAGGAGAATCCTGGTCACAGTCACTGTTGTAGGTAGGAAACAGAACAGCTAATTTGCTCATATTAAATTTCCACAAACAGAACTAATGAGATGTAGGTGTGGAGGGGAAAGTGAAATCAGAAACTGTGCACTGCCGGCTCACCCAGCAGCTATTTAACGGTTACTTCTTCCTCTTAACCTCTTCCCTCGTTTTAAATTGTGAAAAAACGAGGCTGCATGAGGGAATTAGGATCTTGCCAGGGTAACTGGTACAAGAGTTCACATCCAGTACGAGGACTTCGCTCAACTGTGATGTCTTTCATGTTTGAATTATCTTTCTGGGATCATGGACATCTGAAACCTTGGCAGGATAACAATGGAATGTTGGCAATCATGGTTGCCCAACAAAAGTTACCTCCTTCACGTGAGGCGCAAGGAAAATGTATGCATCAGCTCCCAACTTCTAACTTAGTTGAAACCATACTCATTCTATCATGCCCCTTATTTGATGCCTTTTAAATTCCTCTTTGAATGCAGCATTTTATTTTTCCAATTAAGGAGCAAATCCACCTACCCTGCACATCTTTGGGTTGTGTGGGTGAGACCCACGCAGGCACGGGGAGAATATGCAAATGCTACACGGACATTGACTGGGGCTGGGATCGAACCTGGGTCCTCGGTGCCGTGAGGCAGCAGTGCTAATTATTGCGCCACCGTGCTGCCTTCGTATGCAGCATTAAATCAAGTCCTGTCTGCCTTCTCCAGTGGACCTACAGGATCCCAAAGTATAATTTCAAAGTAAAACAGAAAATTCTCCCCAGTATTCCGACCAATATTTATCCCTCAATCAACATCTACTAAAAGTAAATTATCTGGTTATTTATCTCATTGCCGTTTGTGGCACTTTTCTGTGCATAAATTGACTGCCAAGTTTCCTACATCACTAAACTGCACTTCATGTATTTTATTGGCTATGAAGCACTTTGAGATGTCTTGAGGTTGAGATTAATGCTATGGAAATGAAAGCCTCTTTTATTAAAACGGGGTCAGGCTGCAGATAGTTGGTGGGAGTGGGGGTGGTGATTCAGTTGTACTATGACCATCTAATCCCCATAATACTACCAGGGTAGCAAGCGTGCTTCTCTGCTTCTAAAATTAATTTGATTATATTTAATTGCGTATTAGTATTGGGTGGATCGTTAAAAGCAGAACCAAATTAGTAATGTGCCATTGACAAATTCAGATGCAATACCTAAGTATTATCACTCCTCCATAAATCTGTATACTTGCCACTTGTGAGTGATCACCTGAAGAAGGCACATAGATCAAGTAATTAGTGTGAGTGGCTTCAATAACACAGCGATGTTTCAACTTGCTGTACTTAAACTATAGGTTGAATCAATCCTTTTAAAGTCCCATCAAGCTACCTCTCTAAGGGTTGCGCAATGTGTTAAGGACCAGAACATGGGGGGAGGGGGTTGAACATTCAGTTCTTGAGCTGTGCTGATAAGGTTATATGGGAACTTAAGAACAGGAGGCCATTAAGCCCCTTGATCCTATTCCTCCATTCAAATAAATCGGTCATATCACGCCCTTAAAAGAAAATAATCTCAGTCTTGGAAAACTCTTATTCTCCTCAGTATCCACAGACGTTTCATGGAGAAAGTTCCAGATTTTCATTTCCTTTCGTGTGTAAAAGTGCTTCCTGATTTCACTCCTAAATTGCCTCGCTCCAAATTTAAGATAATGCCAAATTCTCTTACAAATCCAATCTGGCTAAATGCTGCCCCAAGAGTCCGCTCTCAATCTTCAGAAAAGCAATGCAAGATATCATGGACAGTGCTATTAAGTGGCACTTACTCGACAATAACCCATTCACCAGTGTTCAGTTTGGGTTCTTCCAGAGCCACTTGCCTCCTGACCTCATTAAAACCTTTGTCCAAACATTGGCAAAAGAGCTGAACCTAAAAGATGACGTGGGAGTGACTGCCCTTGACATCAAGGTCACATTTGACTCGGTGTGGCATCCAGGAGACTGTCATGATATCCACATCAGCATATCATGGTGCAATCACACACACACTGATGGACAGGTAGTTGGACCAACCAACACACACACAACATCGCAGCCAATCACCAGTGAGAGCACACGCACTATAAAACAGGGAGCACCACAGTTCCCACTCATTCTATCAGGAGATAGCACAGAGCACAGAGCTCACAGCGTGCCACTCAGACATAGACCATGTGCTGAGTGCCTCACTAAGATAGTGATAGGGCTGGGTCCACAGGTTAGCTGGAGAAGCACGAACCTCAGCCAGCAGTTAGTAGTTGTTATTGTTTAAGACAATAAAACTGAGTTGTACCATCTACAACCGTGTTGGATTATTTGTGTATCAGAACGCCCAACACGACATGATACCAGTAGTGGAAGCTAACCAGCGACTGTGAGACCTACCTGCACCCTTTCAGAAATCCGCCATCCTGCTTCATGGAAAACATCAGCCCGCCGCAGCCGCTCCGAATCGCTGGAAATCTTGGCGTCAACTGGAAGCTGTTTAAACAGCGTTTCCAGCTCTTCCTAGAAGCCACAGACAGGGAGAATGCATCGGACACCAGGAAGATCGCCCACCTCCTCTCCACGGCGGGGCAACATGCCATCCACATCTACAACTCCCTGGCATTCGCGGAAGGCGAGGACAAGACAAAATACAAGACGGTGCTTCTAAAATTCGAGGAACACTTCAGCGTGGAAGTCAATGAGAGCTTTGAGCGGTACCTCTTCCAGCAGTGCCTGCAGGGTAAGGATGAGCCTTCCCAATCTTATTTGACATACCTCCGTATCCTCGTGCAGTCCTGCGGCTAGGAGGCCACCTCCGACTCCATGATACGGGATCAGATAGTTTTTGAGGTTATCTCGGACACCCTGCGCCAGCAGGTCCTCAAAATTAAGCACCTCACCCTAGCGACTGCCATCGAGACCTGCGTCCTCCATGAGAACGCGACCAGCCGGTACTCCCAAATCCAGGCGGCCGAAACGACATGGCACGGGTCCTACGAGGCGGAGCGGGTCCAGTCGATCGAGTTCCTCCCGGCCCGCGGCCCGGACGAGGGCGGCCATTTTGCGCGCTTTCCGAGGCCTCCTGCGCCTGTACGCGCCAAAAGAGGGGATGTTGACGCAGAGGGACGTGATGCGCAGTCGTGCTCTACGCAGGACCACACCGCACATGCGCGGTGGCGCAACGAACGCCATGACGTCACGACGTGCGGCAACTGTGGCTCCGCCCACTTAAAGCGGCAATGTCCGGCCACAGCGCGACAATGTCTCCGCTGTGGCAGGATGGGCCACTATGCTGCCTGCTGTCGAGCAGCTCAACCTGCCAACTCTCAACAATTCCGCCAGCCTCGCAGGGACGTGCGGGCTATTCAGCCCCCATACACGGAGTCATATCCTGACAACATGCAGACCAGTGATGCCGAAGACAGGGAACCCTTCCGCGTTGCGGTAGTACACAAGAGTCGGATTGCGGTAATACACAAGAACCGGATGTCCCCAAGTCGGAACCACAAGCCGCTGCCAGTGCACAGCATTGATCCGGGCGATGAGTGGTGTGCCACCCTAACGGTCAACCGATCACAGATCACATTTTGCTTGGACACTGGTGCCTCCGCCAATCTCCTTGCATGATCAGCCTTCCAGACCTTGAAGGTTAAACCACCGATTCTGCCATCCCACTGTCAGCTAGTTGACTATAATGGAAACGTCATCCCGGCCACGGGGTCCTTCCAGCTCGAAGTTACACACAACTCACACAAAGCCACATTGTCTTTTGAAATAGTTGGATCCTTGAAGGACTCTCTGTTAGGCGCACAGACATGCAAGATCCTCCACCTTGTGCAGCGGGTACACACTCGGTCTCCAGAAGGCACGTCCGATTTCCCGGATGCAGACTTAAGAGCGCAGCTCCACTCACTCCTCGCGCACAACCAGGAGGTTTTCGAGGGCATGGGCATACTGCCCTACACGTACAGAATACGGCTCAAACCGGAGGTCACCCCAGTCATTCACGCACATCGTAGAGGCCCAGCACCACTCAAGGACCGCCTCAAGCAGCAGCTGCAGGACCTGCAGGACCACGGAGTGCTTTCCCGGGTAACGGAGCCAACGCCATGGGTCAGCTCCATGGTGTGCGTCAAGAAGCCCTCCGGCGAGCTCCGGATCTGTATCGACCCAAATGATTTGAATAATAACATTATGAGGGAACACTACCCCATACCCAAACGAGAAGAAATCATGAGCGAAATGGCTCGGGCAAAAATATTCACCAAGCTTGATGCCTCAAAGGGTTTTTGGCAGATCCATCTGGATCAGTCTAGCAGGAAGCTGTGCACTTTCAACTATCCATTTGGCAGATACTGCTACAATAGGATGCCGTTCGGCATCATCTCGGCCTCCGAGGTGTTCCATCGCATCATGGAACAGATAATGGAGGGCATCGAAGGGGTACGTGTCTATGTAGACGACATTATCATCTGATTCACCACACCACAGGAGCACATCAGTCATCTCCAGCGTGTCTTTGCACGGATACGAGATCAGGGCCTGCGCCTCAACCGAGCCAAGTGCTCTTTTGGCCAGACTGAGCTAAAGTTTTTGGGGGACCACATCTCCCGGTCAGGGGTGCGGCCGGATGCCGACAAAGTGACAGCCATCGCAGCCATGCAGCAGCCGGCAGACAAGAAGGCAGTGCTGCGCTTTCTCGGGATGGTCAACTTCCTGGGGACGTTTATTCCCAACCTTGCCTCGCACACAACGGCTCCTCGCCACCTGGTCAAAAAGACAACGGAATTGCAATGGCTGCCCGCACACCAGAGTGAATGGGAGGAGCTCAAGGTCAAGCTCACCACCGCCCCGGTACTGGCGTTCTTCGATACCACACGGGAAACGAAGATCTCAACTGATGACAGCCAGTCCAGCATTGGGGCGGTACTCCTGCAACGGGACGACACCCCATCATGGGCCCCGGTCGCCTATGCGTCGCAGGCCATGCCCCCCACAGAACAGCGCTATGCACAGATTGAAAAGGAGTGCCTAGGCTTGTTGACCGGCATCGAGAAATTTCACGACTATGTGTATGGTCTTCCGCAGTTCACTGTGGAGACCGACCACCATCGCCCCCTAGTCGGCATCATTCAGAAGGACCTCAACGATATGACCCCTCGCCTCCAGCGCATTCTGCTCAAGCTCCGGAGGTACGACTTCCAACTTGTCTACGCCCCGGGGAAAGACCTCATCATCGCAGATGCTCTGTCCAGGGCGGTTAACACACCACCCGAATCGGAGGGGTTCGTTTGTCAGGTCTACGCTCAAGTAGCTTTCACATCGGCCAATATGCCGGCCACTGACGCACGTCTGGCCCACATTCGCCGTGAGACTGCGGCTGACCCCTTTCTACAGCGTGTAATGCGCCACTTGACGGAAGGGTGGCTCAAGGGACAGTGCCCACAATTTTACAATGTCCAGGACGACTTGGCCGTCATTGGTCGTGTCCTCTTGAAGTTGGACCGGATTGTGATCCCACACAGCATGCACCAGCTTGTCCTCAAACAACTGCACGAAGGCCATCTCGGAGTTGAAAAGTGCAGGCGGAGGGCCCGAGAGGCTGTGTACTGGCCGGGCATCAGTGACGACATTGCCAACATGGTGCTCAACTGCCCCACCTGCCAAAGGTTTCAGCCGGCGCAACCCCCCGAGACACTTCAGCCCCATGAGTTGGTCACGTCCCCCTGGGCGAAGGTGGGCGTGGACCTCTTTCATGCGCTCGGCAGGGACTACATCATTCTGATTGACTACTTCTCAAATTATCCGGAGGTCATACGCCTGCACGACATGACATCATCAGCTGTCACCCGGGCATGCAAAGAAACCTTTGCTCGACATGGAATTCCGCTCACCGTCATATCTGACAACGGGCCTTGCTTTGCGAGCCAAGAATGGTCTTCCTTTGCCACTTCATACAACTTCACGCATGTGACGTCCAGTCCCTTGCAACCCCAGTTGAACGGCAAGGCGGAAAAGGGCGTCCACATTGTGAAGCGACTCCTGTGCAAGGCTGCTGATGCCGGATCTGACTTCTGTTTAGCCCTGCTGGCCCATCGCTCGGCCCCACTGTCCACGGGCCTCTCGCCAGCCCAGCTGTTGATGGGTCGCACCCTCAGGACCACTGTGCCGTCCATTCATGTTCCTGAACCCGACCATGCTCCAGTACTGCGAAGGATGCAACAACAGCGAGCTCAGCAGCAGGTGCCACATGACGCTCGGACAACTGATCTTCCTGCCCTGGCGCCTGGAGACAACGTCCGCATACACCTACCGGAGAGTGGCTGGTCAGCAACCGCCGAGGTTCTCCGCTGTGTGGCTCCCCGCTCGTTCCTGGTTCGTATGCCTGATGGCTCCATTCGCCGACATAATCGGCGGGCCCTTCGTCTGGTTCCGTGCTCCCTACGAGATCATGCACCGGTGCCACACCCTCCTGTTGGCCCTGATGTCGACTTTGTTGAGCTTCTTGCCACTCTGCCTATTCCTCTCTCGCCCGTGGCCAGGCCCATTCCTCAGCCAGTGGATCCTGACCCACCCTTGAGGCGGTCAACCCGAATTCGTCGCCCACCTGATAGACTTGACTTATGAGCCTGTTAGCACAATGGACTCACTGAATTGTTTTACAGTACTGTTAACGTGTTTCTTTCTTGTTGTTCCAGAAGTTCTCTCTCTCGTCATTTGCTGATTGAATTTGTTTGTTATTGGTACAACATTGTTGCTCTGTTGCACCTGACAGCATCCTCTGTATATAGTTTAGCCTCATGTACATGTTGTAAATATTGCACACACATACTCAGATGCACTCAGTACACACTTCTATTCATTAGCATGTAGGCACATATCCTTGTAAAAAGGGAGGGATGTCATGATATCCACATCAGCATATCAAGCTGCAATCACACACACACTGATGGACAGGTAGTTGGACCAACCAACACACACACAACATCACAGCCAATCACCAGTGAGAGCACACGCACTATAAAACAGGGAGCACCACAGTTCCTACTCATTCTACCAGGAGATAGCTCAGAGCACAGAGTGCCACTCAGACGTGCACCATGTGCTGAGTGCCTCACCAAGATAGTGATAGGGCTGGGTCCACAGGTTAGCTGGTGAAGCACGAACCTCAGCCAGCAGTTAGTAGTTGTTATTGTTTAAGACAATAAAACAGAGTTGTACCATCTACAACCGTGTTGGATCATTTGTGTATCGGAACGCCCAATACGACAGAGCCCTCACAAAATTGAAGTCAATGGGAATCGGGGAAATCTACCCATTGGTTGGAAACATACCTAGCTCAAAGGAAGATGTTGGAGACCAATCATCTCAACCCAGCATATCACTGCAGGAGTTCCTCAGGATAGTGTCCAAGGCCCAATTACCTAGAGCTGCTTCATCTTCTGTTCTTGTACTTAATCATGTTGCGCATGGTACATTCTTTACAAGTTTACCAGCAAACGTTAGTCTATCCTAAAATTAATGTGAGACTAAACAAAGGAATGTGACTTATTAAGGACGGTGCATGCAATATGGACTGATAAGGAAACACATTAAATATGGAAACAAAAGATTGGAGTCATAAGAATCCTAGAGTATGACTAGCTGGGCCGATGTCCCCAGTAACAAGAGGCATAATAATACTTCTCCAGGAACAGGATGGGATTGGCAAATTCAAACAGCACCACAGGAAAACCGTGAAGAAGCTGTGCCAGTGGATAAAAGATGACCATTGGCCCAGCTAGGTTGTTATTTGAAGGAGGAGACAAGAAACTATCGCCCATGAAGAAACGGACACTCATGTGTGGACAGGATCTCCGGAGATAGAAGGAGGTGATCATTTCTTGGTTCTATGTCCAGTACAAGTCAAAGTTCGTACTGTATGTATTTGGCTGCTGATTCTCATAGTAAGCCCAGTTACTTCATCATCAAAGCTTTGTTGTGAAAATTGGAATTGTGTACTTTAGATTTAGTCCTGGGTCAGAACTTTGCAATGAGTTACCCTCCCCTCATCTCCACCACACTGCAGCAAGTCAGGACAAGAAAGTCAGCATGCGCTAATTTTCTGATGGGATATTGTTGCAGGATTACAACTGACGCACTTGATAAACTTTGACTAGTGTCCATAATCTAAATTGACACCACAGGGCAGCACTAAGGGAGTATTCCAGGATGGACACATGAGCTTTTTTCTAGCTAATAGAAACCTTGTCACTTCAGGTTCCCCTTCAAGTCACACAGCATACTGACTTGGAAATACATCACCATTCCTTCATCGTCATTGGGTCAAAATCCTGGAACCTCCGCCTAACATGGACTGCAGTGGTTGAATACGGCAGCTCACCAGCACCTTCTCAAGGACATCTCGAGATAGAAAATAAATGCTGTTTGATCACCTCTGGGCAGCCAGTTGGCAAATAGTACTGGAGCCAATCTTTATTCAGTCATACATTTATCTACAGATTGAAACATTCCAAGCATAGACCTCCTAATTCAACCACACCACAGTTTAATAAGCATCCCTTTAAATTGTACTCAAGTGACACCTCACGACCTACATAGTTAAACACAATTAAAACTGGTCTTGCCAATGAAGCCCACATCCTGACAACTATTAGTTTTTAATTGGGTAGTTGCTGAGGGTATCCCATTGATTGTTCCCGTTTCACCTTTTTCACAGAATTCTTGAGTAACTCCTTACCTGACTGTTGTGTAGAATTTTTTAATTTCTTGATTGAAGTTCGATCTCAGTTCTTTAAGCATTCCAAGGCTGGCAGATTGGAATAAACTGATACCTGGTTCAGTGAGGAGCAGGGAGGGAGGAGGAGCTCCTCGTGAACCTGCTCCTGGGATGGCCAAATTAGCCATGAACAGATCCAGGTAGCGGGCGGCCGAACTGATCGTCCGACTCGACTGTGGCCACATTCACGGCCGGGTGTCCCTGGAGAGGGAGAATGCGGTGTCCACGGGTACCATCGATGCCTTCCATACCCGTTCGGCACTGCAGGGTCTGGGGTGCTTTATCGTTTATTTTTAACCACATTTTGGTTTGATGTTATATGTTTCATTTTTGATTTGGTTTTTGTTTAAAGAATTATCCCTTTAAAGGGCTGCCCCTTTTAATTTGTCCTTCAGTTTATTTAATTTAGTTTGATTGTTTTCCATCAAAATAGTTGGAAGAGACTGATCCTGATTGGTGCAAAATCTGCTCTCTAATTGGCCGAAATTTACCAATGTGTAACTTTTCTTCAAGTTCAGAAAGCTCAAAAAAATTGAGTCTGAGTTTTCAAGGTTCCAAATGGAGTAGGCACTTAATTTTCTTTAAGCATTAGAGAGACATGAAATGGGTGTGTGTACAAGTCCTTGGCTTTTTCTTTCTGTTATTGTGCATGATCCATTCACTGTCTCAGCCTTTTGTATCTTGTTATTGCTGCAAAGGTTTGGGAAATCCCTTGTTTGAGGCAGTGAGATAGTTTGATCCACTTTAAGGAGAAGGTGTTGCAATCAGTATCAAGCTGCTGCTCTTTGAGTCACTCCACTGAAACAGGATTAAGCTGGTAGGACACCTGGGAATCAATTAGAATCAGGCCTCTGCAGATCATTAAAGTGTAGAGATTAGAACTGAGCCCCTGTATCTCATCCAGTTCAGATGAGATAAGCCCAAGCATGTAGACTGACTACCAAATTCAGTTTCCGTCAGGGAAGAGGCAATGTGCTTGAGCTCTGCTCAGGATTATGCTGCTTGATATCTAAAAGTGATCTGTAGGTATTGTGGAAGCAAGTAATGCATCGAGTTTCTTGGTGATCTAAATTATGTTGCCTTTCTTTCTTCCCTTATGTTGTTGGGCAGTTTGACAAGAACAGCAGTTAAGCCCTTCAATGCAATTTGTGGCCATGACAGGCCTTATCACTGAGACTTAGGCAGCTTTCACACATGCAATTTACAGGTCAACAGATAACAATCCCATCCCAGGCTTTATCGGTAGCTGAGTGCCATCCAGTGATTGAAGCCCCCAGCTCCCATCTCTCAATTGCTCCATCCCAAGGCATTATATATCCATTCATTCTTTGGTGGCGCCATGAGAATCGATTCCAAAAACAGATTAAATATCCAAACAGAACGGAAAATGTGTTGACAGTTACCATGATAACGCCTAACTATCTATTAGTTCGAACTTTATTCATCATAAATATGCTCACAAGCTGTTATTTCTAATTCAATATCCTGGCTGAAATAATCAACACAGAGGACACCACACAGCACATACCAGAAATGTGTAGGCTGCGTGTGTGGTGTTGGGCGTTCTGACACACAGATGAGCCAACACAGTTGTATTTGGTACAACGCTGTTTTATTCAAACTTACTATCTACAGTTTTGTCTTGATACTCTGCACGTGGGGACTCCCTGTCTGTGATGTTAAAACAGGTCTTGTCGTTGTCCTTGTCCCCAGATCTACTGCCCACCAGGTGTCGTGTTTGTCCTTTTTAATCCTGTCCCTGTCTTTGTCTGTGATTGGTTGTGGTGTTGTGTGTTCTGATTTGTCTGTTGGTGTGTCTATCATGATGTGTGTGTTTGAATATCATGACAGCGTGGACACCATTTTAGATTCACATGCTAGTTGTGGTGCCGAATACAGAACCAAATTTTGTGGCAATGTTTTAGATTGATGAAAGGACATCAACCTGGATCACTAACTCTATTTCTCTCTCCACTGGTACTCCCCGACCTGCTGCATATTTCCAGCACTTTCTGTTTTTATTTCCTTCCTCAGGTGCAGTATCCAGAACTGCTCATAGTATCAGGTGTGGTCTAACTAGGATATTGTATAACTGAAGCATGACTTCTACCTCTTTGTATTCAAGTCCTCCAGATATACAGACCTGGGCCGGGATTCTCCCCTACCCGGTGGGGCTGGGGGTCCCGGCGGGATGGAGTGGCGGGAACCACTCCGGCGTCGGGCCGCCCCAAAGGTGCTGATTTCTCTGCCACTTTAGGGGCCAAGCCATCACCTTGAGGGGCTAGCCCCACGCCGGAATGGTTGGCGCGCTGTCGGCTGGCGGGAAAAGCCTTTGGCGCCACGCCAGCCGGGGCCGAAGGGACCTCGCCGGTTGGCGGGAGGGCGCGCATGCGCGGGAGCGTCGGCGGCTGCTGACGTCATCCCTGTGCATGCGCGGGGGGGGTCACTTCCACATCGGCCATCGCGGAGGCAATGGCCGAGGTGGAAGGAAAAGAGTGCCCCCACGGCACAGGCCCGCCCGCGGATCGGTGGGCCCCGATCGCGGGCCAGGCCTCCGTGGGGGCACCCCCCGGGGTCAGATCACCCCGCGGACCCCCGCAGGACCCCGGAGCCCGCCCCGCCGCCAGTCCCACCGGGAAGGGAGGTGGTTTGATTCACGCCAGTGGGACTGGCATGACAGCGGCGGGACTTTGGCCCATCGCAGGCCGGAGAATCGCCGGGGGGGGGGCAGCACCAATCGGCGCGGCGTGATTCCCGCCCCCGCCGAATTCTCGGTGCCAGAGAATTCGGCGGCTGGCGGGGGCGGGATTCACGCCGCCCCCTGGCGATTCTCCGACCCGGCGGGAGGTTGGTGAATCCCTTCCCAGAATTCCATTATCCTTCTTAGATTTTTTTTTGTTGTCCCGGTCAATGACAGGGAGAAGATTGCGGAGGCTGGAAAAAAAGTGGAGGTGACGGCTCTTTGCACGATTAGAAAGACATTTGCAGACCCTTAACTGGAACAAATTATTCCAATGAAAGACAAAGTGGTATTATCAGGTGTTGGTTTAACACAGTGGGCTAAACAGCTGGCTTGTAATGCAGAACAAGGCCAGTAGTGCGAGTTTAATTCCCGTACCGGCCTCCCTGAACAGGCGCCGGAATGTGGTGACTAGGGCTTTTCACAGTAACTTCATTGAAGCCTACTTGTGACAATAAACAATTATTATTATTATTACTTACTTGTGATGGTATTAGGCAGTTGATACTTGGAAAAGAACAAATTAAAACAGAAAATGCTCGAAAATAGACAACATCCTAACCAATATCTATGGAGTGCACAGAACTGGAATAAATTACATGTGAAAGCATTTAGCCAAGAAACAAGAGATGGGAAATAAAAACGAAATATACACACATCTGGAAAGAAATAGAATGTGTCAAATGCTCCAATGGACAACAGAAGATGATTAAATGCCTGAAGGAATATTAATATCATAGAACATAGAACAATACAGCGCAGTACAGGTCCTTCGGCCCACGATGTTGCACCGAAACAAAAGCCATCTAACCTACACTATGCCATTATCATCCATATGTTTATCAAATAAACTTTTAAATGCCCTCAATGTTGGCGAGTTCACTACTGTAGCAGGTAGGGCATTCCACGGCCTCACTACTCTTTGCGTAAAGAACCTACCTCTGACCTCTGTCCTATATCTATTACCCCTCAGTTTAAAGTTATGTCCCCTCGTGCCAGCCATATCCATCCGCGGGAGAAGGCTCTCACTGTCCACCCTATCCAACCCCCTGATCATTTTGTATGCCTCTATTAAGTCTCCTCTTAACCTTCTTCTCTCCAACGAAAACAACCTCAAGTCCATCAGCCTTTCCTCATAAGATTTTCCCTCCATACCAGGCAACATCCTGGTAAATCTCCTCTGCACCCGCTCCAAAGCCTCCACGTCCTTCCTATAATGCGGTGACCAGAACTGTACGCAATACTCCAAATGCGGCCGTACCAGAGTTCTGTACAGCTGCAACATGACCTCCTGACTCCGGAACTCAATCCCTCTACCAATAAAGGCCAACACTCCATAGGCCTTCTTCACAACCCTATCAACCTGGGTGGCAACTTTCAGGGATCTATGTACATGGACACCTAGATCCCTCTGCTCATCCACACTTTCAAGAACTTTACCATTAGCCAAATATTCCGCATTCCTGTTATTCCTTCCAAAGTGAATCACCTCACACTTCTCTACATTAAACTCCATTTGCCACCTCTCAGCCCAGCTCTGCAGCTTATCTATATCCCTCTGTAACCTGCTACATCCTTCCACACTATCGACAACACCACCGACTTTAGTATCGTCTGCAAATTTACTCACCCACCCTTCTGCGCCTTCCTCTAGGTCATTGATAAAAATGACAAACAGCAACGGCCCCAGAACAGATCCTTGTGGTACTCCACTTGTGACTGTACTCCATTCTGAACATTTCCCATCAACCACCACCCTCTGTCTTCTTTCAGCTAGCCAATTTCTGATCCACATCTCTAAATCACCCTCAATCCCCAGCCTCCGTATTTTTTGCAATAGCCTACCGTGGGGAACCTTATCAAACGCTTTGCTGAAATCCATATACACCACATCAACTGCTCTACCCTCGTCTACCTGTTCAGTCACCTTCTCAAAGAACTCAATAAGGTTTGTGAGGCATGACCTACCCTTCACAAAGCCATGCTGACTATCCCTGATCATATTATTCCTATCTAGATGATTATAAATCTTGTCTCTTATAATCCCCTCCAAGACTTTACCCACTACAGACGTGAGGCTCACCGGTCTATAGTTGCCGGGGTTGTCTCTGCTCCCCTTTTTGAACAAAGGGACCACATTTGCTGTCCTCCAGTCCTCTGGCACTATTCCTGTAGCCGATGATGACATAAAAATCAAAGCCAAAGGTCCAGCAATCTCTTCCCTGGCCTCCCAGAGAATCCTAGGATAAATCCCATCAGGTCCCGGGGACTTATCTATTTTCAGCCTGTCCAGAATTGCCAACACCTCTTCCCTACGTACCTCAATGCCATCTATTCTATTAGCCTGGGGCTCAGCATTCTCCTCCACAACATTATCTTTTTCCTGAGTGAATACTGACGAAAAATATTCATTTAGTATCTCGCCTATCTCTTCAGACTCCACACACAATTTCCCATCCCTGTCCTTGACTGGTCCTACTATAGAAATATATAGTATTTCTATAGTAATCAAATATGGGTGTTTTGTGGGGCAGAGGGCAGTGGCAAGGGTTGCCCCCGGAATGGGTCGGCTTGATGGAGCCGCGTCTTCCCTGAGCAACCCCCCCCCCACCCCACCCTCCCATGGTGGCCCACCCCTGCGGAGAATCCCCACCCCCAGCCAAGGGTCTCCCACCTCCCTCCAAGCACTGGGTTGGCAAGCCCAGCGCACCTGGACTCTTTGCCTGTGAGCAAAGATTGCTCCTCACCTCCTCAGCTTCCTACTGAAGCCCTTCCACCAGGTTCACGTTTTTCAAAGTTAGTACTAATCAGTGCCAGCATGACCACTTGCGGGGAGGCCGATGAATAACGGGAGGCCGTTGGATATGGGGTCGCTCCCGTTGATTGTATGGAAATAGGGCTTATGTGGTGATAATTGGATTCTCCCCACGCTACGGCGAGATCCCGATCTTGCCTACAGGAGCAGAACGGTTGCATCGTAAACTGTTTGACGGCTGGGGCAATTCTAATTTTCAGCCTCTCGCGCTATTCACCGGCCTTTGTTCACTCGAGCGAGAGTGCAACGAGGCTGGAGAATTGCATCCAAGATGTTGTCCTTCGAGCTTGTGTTGAGCCCTGTGGCCACAGAGTAAAAGACCAAAGATGGCGAACAATGGGAAATTAGAGTGCTCACGGCAGGTAGTTTGGGAAGCATTTATAGACAAAAGTCTTCTTCCATTGCCACTGTTCCATGCAGACTGTAGAAATCTGGGTGCCAGGAAGTTGAGTGAGGTGTTGTAGAAGAATTTGTAGGCTGCACAGGGACCATAACATGAACATTTCTGCTGTGGGCTCCTGCAGTCGAGGTGTTTGACAAAGTAGTAACCCAATCATCATTTGGTCTCCCCAATGTAGAGATACTAGAATGAGCAATGGACACATTTGAGTAATATACTAGATTGAGCGATGTACATGGAGAAACGTTTTTCACACAGGAATGTTTGGGACTCAGCATAGTAATGCAGAAAGGTGAAAGAAGTGTTGCTTCTCCAGTGTTGACATGGGAAGATGCAGGGGAAAGGAGAAGGGGTGATAGAGATGGTGGAAGAGTAAACCAAAGCATCTTTGGATAGCAGAGTGGGAAGATAAGGAGCAGTTGGGTAGAAGGGTCATATTCGATACATAGAAGATGAAGATGGAAGCAGGAAGAGGCCTTTTGGCCCTTCGAGCCTGCTCCGCCATTCATCACGATCATGGCTGATCATCCAACTTAATAGCCTAATCCTGCTTTTCCCCCATAGCCTTTGACCCCATTCTCCCCAAGTGCTATATCTAGCCTCCTCTTGAATATATTCAATGTTTTAGCATCAACTACTTCCTGTGGTAATGTGGCTCGCCACAGGTGAAGAAATGTCTCCTCATCTTTGTCCGAAATGGTTTACCCTGAATCCTCAGACTGTGACCCATGTTTCTGGACACACCCATCATTGGTAACATCTTCCCTGCATCTACTCTGTCTAGTCCTGTTAGAATTTTATAAGTCTCCATGAGATCACCCCTCATTCTTCTGAATTCCAACGAGAACAATCCCAATTTAGTCAATCTCTCCTCATGTGACAGTCCCGCCATCCCTGGAATCAGTCTGGTAAACCTTCGCTGCACTCCCTCGAGAGCAAGAACATCCTTCCTCAGAGGAGGAGACCAAAACTGCACACAATACTCCAGGTATGGCCTCACCAAGGCCCTGTATAATTACAGCAACAGATCCCTGCTTCTATACTCGAAACCTCTCGCAATGAATAGCAACATACCATTAGCCTTCTTTACCGCCTGCTGCACCTGCATGCTTACCTTCAGCGACTGGTGCACAAGGACACCCAGGTACCGCTGTACACTCCCCTCTCCCAATTTACAACCATTCAGGTAGTAATCTGCTTTCCTGGTTTTGCTTCCAAAGTGAATAACCTCACACTTATCCAAATGATACTTCATCGGCCATTGATTTGCCCACTCGTCCAACCTGTCGAGATCATGCTGTAGGATCCCTGCATCCTCGTCACAGTTCACCCCCCCCCACCTATCTTGGTATCGTCCGCAAACTTTGAGATGTTACATTTTGTTCCTCATCCAAATCATTAATATATATTGTGAATAGCTGGGGTCCCAGCACTATGGCATCCCACTAGTTACTGCCTGCCAATTTGAAAAGGACCCATTAATTCCTACTCTTTGTTTCCTCTCTGCCAACCAGTTTTTTATCCATCTCAATACATTGCCCCCAATCCCATGCACTTTAATTTTGCACAATAATCTCTTATGCCGGACTTTGTCAAACACCTTCTAAAAGTCCAAATATACCACATCGACTGGTTCCCCCTTGTCAGCTGTACTAGTTACATCTTCAAAGAATTCCAACAGATTTGTCAAGCATGATTTTCCCTTCATAAATCCATGCTGACTCTGACTGATCCTGCCACTGTTTTTGGAATGTTCCGCTATCAAGTCCTTGATAATGGATTCCAGAATTTTCTCCACTACCGATGTTAGGCTTACTGGTCTATAATTCCCTGCTTTCTCTCTACCTCCCTTTTTGAATATTGGAGTGACGTGAGCTACCGTCCAATCTGTAGGGACTGTTCCAGAATCTATAGAATCCCAGAAGATGACCACCAATGCATCCACTATTTCCAGAGCCACCTCATGAAGCACTCTGGGATGCAGATTCTCAGGCCCTGGGGATTTATCTGCCTTCAATTCCATCAATTTTCCCAGCACCATTTCTCTACTAATGTTGATCTCCTCCGTTCTTCCCTCTCACTAAACCTTTCATTCTCCAACATTTCTGGTATTTGATTTGTGTCCTATTTTGTGAAGACATAGAACCAACCAAAGTATGTATTAAATTCCTCCGCCATTTCTTTGTCCCTTATTATGCATTCCCCTGATTCTGTCTGTAGGGGATCCTACATTTCTCTTTACCAATCTTTTTCTCTTCACATATCTATAGAAACTCTTAGTGTCAGTCTTTATGTTTGCTGCAAGTTTCCTTTCGTACTGTACTTTCCCCTTCTTAATCAATCTCTTTATCCTTCTTTGCTGAATTCTAAACTGCTCCCAATCCTCAGGCCTATTATTTTTCTTGGCCAATCTGTATGCTTCTTCCTTGGATCGGATATTGTTTCTAATTTCCTTTGTAAGCCATGGATTGGCCCTCTTACCCATTTGCTTTTGTGCCAGACAGGAATAAACAGTTGTTGTAGTTCCCCCATAGGTTCCTTGAATGTTTGCCATTGCCTATCTACTGTCATCCCTTTAAGTAACTCTCCCGAATCTATCAAGGCCAACTCACGCCTCATATCTTCATAGTTTCCTTTATTAAGATTCAGCACCCTAGTCTCTGAATCAACTACTTCACTCTCCACCTTGATAAGAAATTCTACCATGTTATGGTCACTCATCCCCAAGAGGTCTCGCTTAGCCAGATTGGCAACGATTCCCTTCTGATTACACAGTACCCAGTCTAAAATGCCTGCTCTCTCGTTGGTTCCTTCGCTTATGGTTCCTGGGCAGCACGGTAGCATTGTGGATAGCACAAATGCTTCACAGCTCCAGGGTCCCAGGTTCATTTCTGGCTTGGGTCACTGTCTGTGCGGAGTCTGCACATCCTCCCCGTGTGTGCGTGGGTTTCCTCCGGGTGCTCCGGTTTCCTCCCTCAGTCCAAAGATGTGCGGGTTAAGTGGATTGGCCATGCTAAATTGCCCATAGTGTCCAAAATTGCCCTTAGTGCCCTTAGTGTTGGGTGGGGTTACTAGGTTATGGGGATAGGGTGGAGGTGTGGACCTTGGGTAGGGTGCTCTTTCCAAGAGCCGGTGCAGACTCGATGGGCCGAATGGCCTCCTTCTGCACTGTAAATTCTTTGACATATTGGTCAAGAATACCATCCTGTATACACTCCAGGAATTCCTCCTCTACGGCATTGTGGCTAATTTGATTTTCCCAATCTATGTGAAGATTAAAATCACCCTGATCACCAATATTCCCTTATTACATGATCCTCTAATTTCATGTTTAATGCCATTCCCAACATCGCCACTGCAGTTTGGGGGTCTATATATGACATCCACTAATGTTTTTTGCCCCTTGGTATTTCTCAACTCTACCCATACAGACTCCACATTATCAGAGTTAATATTCTTTCTCACTACTGTGTTAATTTCCTCTTTAACCAGCAGTGCCACGCCACCACCTTTTCTTTTATGCCTATGCTTCCTAAATACTGAAAACTTTGGCACGTTCAGTTCCCATCCCTGGTCACCCTGCAGTAATCCCAATTATATCATACCCATTTATACCTACCTGCGATATTAGTTCATCCACTTGATTGCAAATGCTCCGTGCATTAAGGCCTTTAGGTTTGTCTTTTTCACATTGTTTGGCTTGCTCCCAATATTTTTCTCTACTGCCCTGTTTGAATTTTGCCCTTGGTTCTCCACCTATCACTTTTCTTATTCACTTTTCTACCTTTTGTTTTTGTCCTTGCTCCCTCTTTCTCTGACTCCTTGCATAGGTTCCCATCCCCCTGGCATATTAGTTAAAACTCTCCCCAGCTGCCGCCGCAAATACCTCCTAGGACATCAGTTCCAGTCCTGCCCAGGTGTAACCCGTCCAGTTTGTACAGGTCCCACCTCCACCAGAACCGGTCCCAATGCCCCAGGAATCTGAAATCTTCCCCCGACACCATCTCTTCAGCCACGTATTCATCCAATATATTCTGTCATTTCTACTCTGATTAACATGTGGCACCGGTAGTAATCCTGAGATCACTACCTTTGAGGTCCGATTTCTTAACTTCCTTCCTAGCTCCCTGTATTCTGCTTTTAGGACCTCATCCCTTTTTTTTTTACATATGTTGTTTGTATCAATGTGTACTGCGACCACTGGCTGTTCACCCTTCCCCTCCAGAATGCCCTGTACGCGCTCCAAGTCATCCTCGACCCCAGCACCAGGGAGGCAACATACCATCCTGGAGTCTCGTTTGTGGCCACAGAAACGCCTGTCTATTCCCCTTACAATTGAGTCCCCTATAACTATTGCACTGGCACACTTATTACCTCTCCCCTCTAAAGCAGAACCAACCATGATGCCAGTTGCTGTTTTCCCCTGAGAGGCCATTCCCCTCAACAATATCCAAAACGGTATATCTGTTCTGCAGGGCAATGGCCACAGGAGATACCTGCACTACCTGCCTAGCTCTCTTGCTCTATCTGGTGGTCACCCGTTCCCTTCCTGCCTGCAGAGTCTGAGCCTGCGGCATGACCATTTCTCTGTACATGCTATCCACGATGTTCTCCGACTCGCGGATGCTCCATAGTGTCTCCAGCCGTTGCTCCAGCTCTGAAACTCCAGCTTCCATGAGCTGCAACTGGAGACACTTCCTGCACACATGCTGACCCTGGGGACTGGAACTGTCCCCAGCCTGCCACATTGAGCAAGAGGAGCAGACCATGGCTTGGAGCTGTCCTGCCATGACTTATCCCTTGAAATTAAACTTTTGAAATTAAACTTTTAAAAGATGTTTTGTGTCAGATTATATCCAAAGTCTCCTATACTATTTATTTAGCTTTTTAAAAAACTGAGTATTTATCTGAAATCAAATTAAAAATAGTAATTTAAATCAACTTAGTGATGGCGGGAGGTGACCTGTCAATTGTAAAAACTGGTAGGATAAAACTCCATCACAGTTGTAGGGGAAGGTGATTAGTGAGGCCTGAAATACTGGAAATGGTTGGACCCAAGCAATAGTAATATCTACCATGGCATTGGCAGCTAGCTCAAGGATCAGGGATGGAAGTTGGGAGACCAAGAATTCAGAAGGACAAATTTGGTTGTGTTATGGGCCAGGGTTTAGAGAATCCCAAAGTGTATCATGGAGTTCACCTGACCCACAACTTTTAATAGATTGTGGTATGGGGAGCACATGGCTTATTCTACAGGTGTGGTCCAGCAGAAAATGGACCAGTGTTTTTTTAAAAACAAAACAATGTTTATTCTATGAACTCAAGCTAAAACTTTTTAAAACAAACAGTGAATATCTTAGCAACCAGTAAATCAAATACACCCCCCAAAGAATAAAACACTAAGTAACCTGTGTGCTGTCATTTTATCATCCAAAAGACTTAACAAACCTTCAAACAGGAACACATTAGGGTTTACATTCAAGACTGAAAACATTTATAATTCTTCTGAATTCACCAAATGATTAAGAGATAGTCCTTCATGGCAGAGATCAATAGCAGTGCAGCTCACAGACACCCCCAAGCTTTCTCAAACTGAAACTAAAAAAGCAGAAGTGGAGCTCAGCTCCACCCACACTCTGACATCACTCCGGTAACATGAGCAGCTCCATTTCTTAAAGGTACATTTCTTAAACACCCATTTCTTAAAGGGTACTCTCACATGACAGTTTTGTGGTTCTGTATTTTTGTTAATACCATCAGCAAATAAAGTGTGCACTCGCAATTGTCTATTTCACCATGTTCTAAAACATTTAGTAACAAGACAGTGATAAATAATAAATTAGGATCGAATAGCTTCACAGTAACGCAAAGCCTTCGGGAGGAACACATGGGAGGAAAATAGATAAAGGAGCTGAAATACAAAACACAGGCACATACAGGCATAGACTGAGAGGAAGGGCTAGGCTGCAGTAAAATATTTGAAGTCGGTTGAATAATGAGGTGTTCAAAGGAAATTAAAAAGATAGATGAGGTGATGGTGGGCATGAGGCAGACAGTGGAGGTGAACAGGAATAAGAACAAAAAAAGGGACTGGAAGGAAAAAGAAGAAATAAAACTGCATAAGGGTGAATGAAAAGAAAACCATAAATAAGAAAACAAAGGAAAATAATGGAATCCAAGCTGAAGTGGTGATAGATTCTATTGTTCCTGTTATTCCATGAAAATGTGCTTGAGCAACACAAGGTTCAGATCACTGATGGCTCATTGAGTGTGAATGAAGTGCTGGGTCCTAGGAAGATGGAAACTGGATTAGGCCATTCTGCCCTTTGAGTCTGTTCTGCCATTCAGTCAGATTATGACTGATCTGTATCTCAGTTGCCTTTTCTCCGTATTCTTTGATATACGTATCTGACAAAAAACCTTCTTATTGCAATCGTTAAAGTTCCAACCTACTTGCAGCATCAACAATCTTTTAGGGGGGAATTGCAGGCTTCTAGTTCCATTTGACTGAAGAAGTGTTTCCTGATTTCTCTCCAAAATGGCTGAGTTTAAATTTTAAGAGATTTAAAAGTCAAAAGAGCCTGTGCTGGTTTAGCTGAACTGGAATGCTGTTCGGGGTACTTCTACTGGCTTCAGTTTCCCTCACCTCCGAATGGAAAACATAACTAGAAGCCCACTCCTGTTTACTGTCCCCTGCTGGAAAGCAGACATCACATAATTACAGGATTGTATTTGGCTCTGATCCCTTATGCAAGCACGCAGTGAGCTGACACTAATTGCCCATGTTCACAAATGAGGTAATTGGCCAGTTGGATAAGATATCCAAAGATGTGCAAAAAGCTGCAAGCAGGATAGAAATATAGTGGTTAGTATTGCTGCCTCACGGCGCCGAGGTCCCAGGTTCGATCTCGGCTCTGGGTCGCTGTCTGTGTGGAGTTTGCACATTCTCCCCAGGTTTGTGTGGGTCTCAGCCCCACAACCCAAAGATGTGCAGGAAAGGTGGATTGACCACGCTAAATTGCCCCTTAATTGGAAAAAATGAATTGGATACTCTAAATACTGTGGGAAGTATCAGGGAGAGAGGGTGGTACTGGTCAATGTGTATGCTCCGAACTGGGACGATGCGGGTTTTATGCGGCGTATGTTGGGTCGGATCCCAGACTTGGAAGTGGGGGGCCTGATAATGGGGGGAGACTTTAACACGGTGTTGGATCCTGCACTGGATCGCTCCAGGTCTAGGACGGGTAGGAAGTCGGCGGCGGCTAGAGTGTTGAGGGGATTTATGGACCAAATGGGAGGGGTGGACCCTTGGAGATTTGCAAGGCCGGGGGCTAGGGAATTTTCATTCTTCTCACATGTCCATAAGGCTTATTCTCGAATCGACTTTTTCATTTTGAGTAGGGAGCTGATAGTGAGAGTAGAGGATACCGAGTATTCAGCAATAGCCATTTCGGACCACGCCCCGCATTGGGTGGACTTGGAGATGGGGGAGGAGAGGGACCAGCGCCCGCTGTGGCGCTTGGAGGTGGGGATGTTGGCGGACGAGGAGGTGAGCGAGCGGGTCCGAGGAAGTATAGAGAGGTACTTGGAGACCAACGACAACGGGGAGGTCCGAGTGGGGATGGTATGGGAGGCACTGAAGGCGGTGGTGAGGGGAGAGCTGATCTCCATCAGGGCCCACAAGGAGCGGAGGGAGAGGAAGAGGCTGGTGGGGGAGATGGTGAGGGTAGACAGGAGGTATGCAGAAGAACCTGAGGAAGGATTGTTGAGGAAGAGGCGCAGCCTCCAGGCCGAATTCGACCTGGTGACCACCAGGAAGGTGGAGGTGCAGTGGAGGAAGGCCCAGGGGGCGGTCTATGAGTATGGGGAAAAGGCAAGCCGGATGCTGGCGCATCAGCTTCGGAAGCGGGACGCAGCTAGGGAGATCGGGGGAGTTAAGGACAGGGGAGGGAGCGTGGTGCAGAGTGGGGTTGGCATCAATGGGGTCTTCAAGGACTTTTACGAGGAATTGTACCGATCCGAGCCCCCACGGGAGGAGGGAGGGGTGGGCCGTTTCCTGGACCAATTGAGGTTTCCAAAGGTGGAAGAGGGACTGGTGGCGGGACTGGGGGCTACGATTGGGCTGGAGGAGCTGATCAAAGGGATAGGAAGCATGCAGGCGGGGAAGGCACCGGGGCCGGACGGTTTCCCGGTCGAGTTCTATAAGAAATATATGGACCTGTTGGGCCCGCTGTTAGTTAGGACCTTTAATGAGGCAAGGGAGGGCGGGGCTTTACCCCCGACGATGTCCCGGGCACTGATCTCCTTGATCCTGAAGCGGGACAAGGATCCTCTGCAATGTGGGTCTTACAGACCGCTTTCCTTGCTAAATGTAGATGCCAAGGTGCTGGCGAAGGTCTTAGCCACGAGGATTGAGGATTGTGTGCCGCAGATCATCCATGAAAACCAGACGGGGTTTGTGAAGGGGAGACAGTTGAACGCGAATGTGCGGAGGCTTTTGAACGTTATCATGATGCCGGCGAGGGAGGGGGAGGCGGAGATAGTGGTGGCGATGGACGCTGAGAAAGCCTTCGATAGGGTAGAGTGGGGGTACCTGTGGGAGGTGCTGAAGAGGTTCGGGTTTGGGGAGGGGTTTGTCAGGTGGGTTAGGCTGTTGTACAAGGTCCCAATGGCGAGTGTGGCCAGAGATAGGAGGAGGTCCGAGTACTTTCGGTTGCACCGAGGGACGAGACAGGGGTGTCCCCTGTCCCTCCTGCTCTTCGCACTGGCGATTGAACCCCTGGCTATGGCACTGAGAGAGTCGAGGAACTGGAGGGGGTTGGTGCGGGGTGGGGAGGAGCACAGGGTGTCGCTTTATGCGGACGACCTGCTGCTGTATGTGACGGACCCGGTGGGAGGAATGCCAGAGGTAATGAGGATGCTTAGGGAATTCGGGGACTTTTCGGGGTACAAGCTCAATATGGGGAAGAGCGAGCTGTTCGTAGTTCAGCTAGGGGACCAGGAGAGGGGGATTGGCGAGCTCCCATTAAAAAGGGCGGAGAGGAGTTTCAAATATTTGGGGGTCCAGGTGGCCAGGAGCTGGGGGGCCCTGCATAGGCTTAACTTTACAAGGCTGGTGGAGCAAATGGAGGAGGAGTTCAAGAGGTGGGACGCGTTGCCGCTGTCCCTGGCGGGTAGGGTGCAGTCAATAAAAATGACGGTGCTCCCAAGGTTTTTGTTCCTGTTCCAGTGCCTCTCCGTGTTTATCCCGAAGGCTTTTTTCAGGCGGGTTAACAGGAGTATAATGGGGTTTGTGTGGGCGCGAGGGACTCAGAGGGTGAGAAGGGTGTTCCTGGAGTGGAGTAGAGATACGGGGGGCTGGCGCTGCCCAACCTCTGTGGGTACTACTGGGCCGCCAATGCGACAATGGTGCGCAAGTGGGTGATGGAGGGGGAGGGGGCTGCATGGAAGAGGCTGGAGACGGCGTCCTGTGTGGGTACGAGTCTGGGGGCGCTGGCAACGGCGCCGCTGCCGCTCCCTCCAAGGAGGTATACCACGAGCCCGGTGGTGGTGGCGGCCCTCAAAATTTGGGGGCAGTGGAGGCGGCATAGGGGGGGAAGTTAGGACCTCGGCGTGGACCCCATTACGGGGGAACCACCGGTTCGCCCCAGGAAGAACAGGTGGAGGGTTTGCGGGGTGGCACAGGGCAGGCATACGAAAGTTAGGGGACCTGTTTGTGGACGGGAAGTTTGCGAGCTTGGGTGAGCTGGAGGAGAAGTACGGGCTCCCCCCAGGGAACACCTTCAGGTACTTACAGGTAAGGGCGTTTGCCAGATGGCAGGTGGTGGAATTCCCATGGCTACTGCCACACACAGTACAGGACAGGGTGCTCTCAGGGGGGTGGGTGGGATTGGGGAAGATCTCGGAAACTTACCAGGTGATGCAGGAGGAGGAGGAGGCCTCGGTGGTGGAGTTGAAAGGTAAGTGGGAGGAGGAGTTGGGAGAGGAGATCGAAGAGGGGACGTGGGCAGATGCCCTAGGGAGGGTGAACTCTTCCTCTTCATGCGCGAGTCTCAGCCTCATACAGTTTAAGGTGCTGCACAGGGCACACATGACCGGGACAAGGATGAGCAGGTTCTTTGGGGGTGAGAACAGGTGTGTTAGGTGCTCAGGGAGCCCAGCAAATCACACCCATATGTTCTGGGCATGCCCAGCGCTGGAGGAATTTTGGAAGGGCGTAGCGAGGACGGTGTCAAGGGTGGTAGGATCCAGGGTCAAACTGGGCTGGAGGCTCGCAATATTTGGGGTGGCAGAGGAGCCGGGAGTGCAGGAGGCGAAAGAGGCTGAAATTCTGGCCTTTGCGTCCCTGGTAGCCCGGCGGAGGATTCTCCTTCAGTGGAAAGATACGAGGCCCCCAAGTGTGGAATCCTGGATCAACGATATGGCAGGGTTCATTAAATTGGAGAGGGTGAAATTCGCCTAGAGAGGGTCGGTACAAGGGTTCTTTAGGCGGTGACAACCGTTCTTAGACTTTCTGGCAGAACGCTAGACATTGGTCAATGGCAGCAGCAGCTCGGGGGGTGGGGGTTTACTTTATTTTTGTTTATGTTATTTACACTGGAAGGGTCTGAGGGGGTGTATACACCTGTTGTCTTAAGTCGGGGTGTTAATGTTAATTTATTATTTAGGTACGGGGGGGGGGGGGGGAGGGGTTTGGGGGATTGCTTTTTTAGATTGTGTTTTGTACTTACCCCTGTTGGGTTCTTTTTTCTTTCTCATTTTGTTATTGATATTTTATGAAAACCTTTAATAAAAATTATTTTTTTAAAAAAGGACTCCACTGATGTGTTATGTACTCTGGGATAACACAGGCTGCAACTGGATGCAGCTTTAACCAAAAAATACTCCAGACCTTGAAGTTAGTTCAATCTGATTTATTGAACCAGTAGCACAGTTCTCTATGAGTTCGATTCTCAGCTAATCTACGTGTGCTTACTCTGTCTGACTGAATCAGACTAGCTCTTAGCCACGTGCTGGAGGTGTGATACTGTAAATACACCCTGACTCACTCTGTAGATGTTCATCAGTGGAAAGAGGCGGAGTGTGAGCGCCTCGTGCCTTTTATAGTGAGATACCACCCCTGAGTGTCCTGCCTGCTCATTGGTCATGTCCTGTTCTCTGTGTTCATTAGCTGCCTGTCTGTGCCCATCTGTATATCATTATCTGCATGTCTGTATATCATGACATCCACTATGTAAGCACGACAATAATCATACAGGTTCCCAATAATAAAACTCCATTCTGTACTATCGACTCAAGTCTTCATGTGATGTAGATCTTGAGGTCTGTATTTTTCCTATGAATATCTGTCAGCGTTTCTTTTTTCCATCACCTCTCCGTTATCCCAGAGGTGAACATAAGGAATGAGAAGTGGTCTGCACTGTTTATTTATTGCCATACATTTCAATCTATCCAATCAATCTTAGTCAGCTCTTCCCTCATGCCTATATAATTGGCTTTAAGTTTAAGATTCTTCTTTTGGACTTAACTATATGGTTTTCAAACTTAATATGGCATTCAGTTGCGTTATGATCACTTTTTGCCAGAGGACCTCTTACTCTGAGATTTTTAATTAACCCAGTCTCATTACACAACACTAGAGTTAAAGTAGCAGATCTTTATATCACTGGGGGAAGAATGCAACACCGATTAGAACCATAGAAAATAGGAGCAGGAATAGGTCATTCGGTCCTTCGAACCTGCTCCACCATACAGTATGATCATGGCTGATCCTGTATCTTCCATTCTCTTCCCATATCCCTTGACACGTGTTGAGTCTAGAAATCCTTCTTCAACATATTCAGTGTATTCGCCTCCATAGCCTTCTGTGGTAGATTCCACAGGTTCACCATCCAGAGTGAAGAAGTTCTTCCTCATTTATTATTATTAAATGGCCTACCCCATAACCGGAGACTGCATCCTCTTTTCTAGACCCCCAGCCAGAGGAAACATCATCCCTGCATATAATCTGTCCAGCGCTATCAGGATTTTATACGTTTTGATGAGATCCACTCTCATTCTTCTAAACTCCAGTGAATACAGACCTAGTGAACTCAATTTCTCTGCATATGACAATCCTATCATCCCAGGAGTCAGTCTGGTGAACGTTCATGGCACTCCCTCTATGGCAAGGACATATTTTCTTAGGTAAGGAGACCAAAACTGCACAGAATACTCCAGGTGAGGTCTCATGAAGACCCTGTACAGCTGCAGCAAGACATCCCTACTCCTGTACTCAATTCTTCTTGCAATGAAGAACTTCCTAACTCTTTGTTGTACCTACATACTTGTTTTCAGTAACTGGTGTACAAAGACACCCAGGTCCTTTTGTACAGCAACATTTCCCAATTGATCGCCAGTTAAATAATTTACTGTTTTCCCCACCAAAGTGGATAAATTCACACTTATCCAAATAATACTGAAATAATATTGATATATTAATATTGACGGCAGGTTTCTACCTTTCCGCTGCTACCACCACAGGGGGATACAGGACAAGGTAGTTTCTAGAACAAGGGTGGGGGAGGTAAGGTTTCGGATATCTACATAGAACTCATGGAGTCGGAGGTAACTCAGATAGAAGAGCTAAAGGGCAACTGGGAAGATGAGCTTGGGGTTGATAGAGGTAGGTCTGTGGGGATGCTTTGAGTAGAGTCAATACGTCCTCATCATGTGCCAGGCTCAGCCTGATACAATTTAAGGTAGTTCCACTGGGTACACATGACTGTGGCCTTGATGAGCAAGTTTTTTGGCGTAGAGGATAGGTGTGTGAGGTGTGCAGGGGGGCCAGCAAATAATGTCCATATGTTTTGGGCAAGCTCGAAGCGGAGGGGATTCTGGCAGGGTTTTGAAGATGTCATGTCCACGGTACTAAAAACACAGGTGGTGCCGAGTCCAGAGGTGGCGATTTTTTGGAGTGTCGGAAGATCCGGGAGTCCAGGAGCAAGAGAGGCTGACGTCTTGGCCTTTGCTTCCCTGATAGCCCGGAGACGGTTTTTGCTAGCGTGGAGGGACTTGAAGCCCCAGTGATCAGAGACCTGGGTTAGCGACATGGCTGGGTTTCTCAGTCTTGAGAAAATCAAGTGCGCCCTAAGAGGGTCAATGCTAGGGTTTGTCCGGAGGTGGCAGCCGTTTGTCGACTTCTTCGGGGGAATTACCTATCAGCAGAGGCAAAAAATTTAAAGAGGTGGTGGTGGGGGGGGGTTAATAAAATGTTTTTTTTTTTTAATATTGGGGCAGCACAGTGGCACTGCTGCCTCACAGCGCTGAGGACCCGGGTTCAATCCCAGTCCTGGGTCACTGTCCGTGTGGAGTTTGCACATTCTCCCCGTGTCTGCTTGGGTCTCACCCTCACAATCTAAAAAGATGTGCAGGCTAGGTGAATTTGCCACGCTAAATTGCTCCTTAATTGGAAAAAAAAAATTGTATACTCTAAATTTATTTTTAAAAAGATATATTAATATTGATATCCAAGGCCTGTCTGATGCCATAATCATTTACACCTATAAATAAGCAAGCGTCATGCCCACCTGCAAGACTTCGGCTCCTCTTCCATACATATCACAGCTTTGCTTTAGTTGATGGACCCAATTCAAAATCCAACTCATTGAAGCTACACCCAGTTGTTCCAGGGCTCAAGAAGACTAGCCAAGTGTCCTAAATGGAACTACTGTAGTTCATAGAACATTGAACAGGACAGCACACTACAGGCGCTTCAGCCCACGATGTTGTGCCGACCATTTATCCTCATCTAAGATCAACCTAACCTACACCCCTTCAATTTACTGCTGTCCATGTGCCTGTCCAAGAGTCTCTTAAATGTCCCTTATGACTCTGACTCCACCACCTCTGCTGGCAGTGCATTCCATGCACCCACCACTCTCTGTAAAGAACCTACCTCCAATCACCATAAAATTATGTCCCCTCATGACAGCCATTTCCGCTCTGGGGAAAGTCTCTGGCTATCCACTCTATCCATGCCTCTCATCACCTTGTACACCTCTTTCAAGTCACCTCTCTTCCTTTCTCGCTCCAGCGAGAAAAGCCCTAGCTCCCTCAATCCTTCTTCATAAGACATGCCCCCCAGTCCAGGCAGCATCCTGGTAAATCTCCTCTGTACCAAAGCATCCACATCCTTTCTATGAGGCGACCAGAACTGGACACAATATTCCAAGTGTGGTCTAACTAAGGTTTTATAAAGCTGCAGCAAAACCTTGCGGCTCTTAAACTCAACCCCCTGTTAATGAAAGCCAACACACCACACGTCTTCTTAACAACCCTACAACCTGAGTGGCAACTTGGAGGGATCTATGTACGTGGATCCCAAGATCCCTCTGTTCCTCCACACTTCCAAGAATCCTGCCTTTAACCTGTATTCAGCATTCAAATTCGACCTTCCAAAATTAATCACTTCACATTTATCTAGGTTGAATTCCATCTGCCACTTCTCAGCCCAGCTCTGCATCCTGTCAATGTCCTTTTGTAACCTGCAACAGCCCTCAACAGTATCGACACCTCCCCCAATATTTGTGTCATCGGTAAACTTACTAACCCACCCTTCCACTTCCTCATCCAAGTCATTTATAAAAGCCACGAAGAGCAGAGGTCCCAGAACAGATCCCTGCGGGACACCACTGGTCACCGACCTCCAGGCGGAATACTTTCCATCCACTACCACTCGCTGTCTTCTTTGGCCAGCCAATTCTGTAACCAGACAGCCAAATTTCCCTATATCCCATGCCCCCTAACTTTCTGAATAAGCCTACCATGGGGAACTTATCAAATGCCTTACTGAAATCCATGTACACTACATCCACTGCCCGTTTAAAGTTATAACTTTCTGGAAGAAGAGGTATTTTGTTTTTAAGTTAATAAATCATCTTGGAGTTTATAAATAGAACACAAAAGCCTCGAAGGCATGCAAAGTCATCTATATGAAACACTAATTCGGCCCCGACTGGAGCATTGCGTCCAATTCTGGGCACCACACTTTAGGAAGAATGCAAAGGCTTTGGAGAAGAGATGTACTGGAATGTTTTTCGGGATAAGGTCATTATGTGGCTAGATTGGAGAATATGGATTTGTTTTCCTTCGAGAAGAGGAGGCCCATCGGGGATTTGATTGACTTGTGTAAAATTGTGAATGACTTTCTTGGATGGAAGGATGCCGACTATAGATGGAGGAAATAAAGTGGAACTGTTTACAATTGAAAATGTGTTGATAATATAGAGCATAGATTTAAGGAGTTAGGCAAAAGGACATGAGAAAAACCCCATTTTACACAATGGATTAGGATTTGGAATGCACTGCCTGATATGGTGGAAACAAATTCAATTGTAGGCTTCAAAATGAATTGGATAAACAGTTGAGGGAGAAAACATTTACAGGGATAAGTGGAAAGAACAGGAGAGTGGGATGAATTGGATTGCTCTACAAAACAGTCGGCATAGGCTCTATGGATCGAATGGCCTCCTTCTGTGCTGGACTGTTCTATGACTCTGTGAAACATTGGTCAAGAAGAAAAGCTGTTAATTTAACATTACGTTGATTTTTATCTAATTGATTTTCAGTATAAATCTACTATGGATTAGTGTGTTTGTTCAATTGTTATTGGTGTAAATTTTTCATTCACTCTGGAATATATAATAATTTGTATTAATTTTGTCCTGAACATTACGGGCGCGATTTAATAGAAATATTTCTAAGTGTCATTTTCGGCGTGATTGGCGGGATGTTTTCCGGCACCCACGTTGGTGAGATCACGGCCCATATTTAACAGCATTTAATGCCAGAAATGAGCCCCCATGAGCTTCTGTGGAGGCGAGATGGGACATCCTATTCCCCAGAGGTCATCAGGCCAGCAGCAGAGCCCACCTGGGAGGCAGTGGCAACGGCTGTCAGTGCGGGCAGTATGGCCAGGAGGATCACCGTCCAATGTAGTAAGAAGATCAACAACCTCCATCGAGCTGCCAGGGTAAGTTCCACCTCTTCCGAGACTTCCGGTGGCGACTTTGAGGGAGTAGGTCGCACATTTGGTGGCTCCCGCTCTGGCTAGACATTCGGACCTTTCCTCCCGAGTTTCTTTTGCGTTTTTAAGCGCTGGACTTGAAGAAGCAGTGAACAAGTGTCTGGTGGATATATTGGTTTATGGAACAGAGAGACCGAAGGGATCGAAAGGGAAGAAACAAAAAGACAGGCTCGAGCTGGGTGTTGGCTGCAGCAGCGGACAAGATGGCCGGTGTCCAGACCCCTGGGGCTTCGGCCCAACCATCAACGGAGGAGCTGATGCTGGTCATCCGGGAATGCTTTGCCAGACAGAAATGTCTGGACCCGATTAAGGAAACGGTGGAGAGGATGGATCGGTGGCTAGATGCCCAGGACCGGACGATCCAGAAACTGGAGAAGGTGCTAGCTGAACAGGAGGAACACCAGTTGGCGGTGGAGATGGAGGTGGGGATGCTGAGGGACCAGCAAAAAAGGCTGCTGGAACAGGTAGAGGATTTGGAGAACAGGTCCCGTAGGCAGAGCCGAAGGATTGTTGGCCTCCTGGAGGGGGTGGAGGGGACGGATGCCGGGGTGTTTGTGGCGAACATGTTCCAGAAGCTGCTGGGAGATGGGGCTTTCCCTCGACCGTTGGAGGTGGATCAGGCGTACAGAGTGCTGGTGAGGAAGCCGCGACAGGGAGACCCCCCCTCGGGCGATGGTGGTCAGGTTCCACAGGCACCTGGATAAGGAGCACGTTCTCCAGTGGGCCAAGTGCACGCGGAGCTGTAAGTGGGACAACAGCATTTTGCGGGTGTACCAAGATTTAAGCGTGGAGGTGGCCAAGAGTGGGGCAGGCTTTGATCACGTCAAGTCGATCCTGTTCAAGAAGCAGGTTAAGTTCGGACTGTTGTTTCTGGCGTGACTTTGGGTTACGCATGAGGACCAACATCATTACTTTGAGTCGCCCGAGGACGCTATGGAGTTCGCCAGGAGCAAAGGACTGGTGCCAACTTGAGAACATTCTGCTCTAAGTTTGAGAAACGTTTTTTCCTGTTTGTTTTAAATGCTGTTTGCACTGATTTATTTGTTTGTTCGTTTTCGTTCTTGGCTTTTTTCTTCGATAACTGTGTTTTGTTTGGGAAGGGGAAAGTAGTTTTTTAAAAATATTTGATTTCGGTGGGTTTTCTGTGTTGTGAGGGGGATGGTGGTGGAGATTTTTGACTTTGTATTATTTTGAGTAGTATTACTTTGATCTGTATTAATGCGACAGTTTTTCTTTACACTGACTCTGGTTGGCGTCGGTTCTTAAAGTGGCGGTTGTCGGGGCTGGGTTGATGGTTTCAATGGGTGGGGGGAGGGCAGGTAGGCAACAATAGGTGGGAGACATGCTGGCACCGGAGCCATGGGCCACCAGGCTAGCTGGGTGAGTTCTTCTGCGGGAGCACAGTGGGGTGGGAGTGTATACAACCAGATTAAGGATGGGGTTAAGTTACAGAGTGTTGTTGCTAGGACGGAGAGGGGGTTGTTCGGCTGACGAGGGGGGGGATTTGATTTTAGAAGCGGAGAAGAGGTCGGGAATGGGCGCTGCCAGGAGGTGGGGCCACAGAGGCGCAGGGCAGGGACTGGGGGCAGGCCCAGGAAAGGGGATGGCTGACCGGCAAGGGGGGAGGGGCGTGGTGCCCCCCCAACTCGGCTGGTCACGTGGAACGTTAGAGGGCCAAATGGGCCGGTGAAGAGGGCAAAGGTGTTCACGCATCTTAGGGCTCTAAAGGTGGACGTGATAATGTTGCAGGAGATGCACCTGAAGGTAGCGGACCAGATTAGGTTGAGGAAGAGCTGTGTTAGTCAGGTATTCCACTCAGGGCTAGATACTAAGACCAGGGGGGGTCATGATTCTGGTGAACAAGCGGGTGCAGTTTGAGGTGGGGAGTATTGTTTCGGATGGGGGAGGTCGCTACGTTATGGTTAGCGGTAAGCTGGAAGGGAGGGATGTGGTCCTGGTCAACATATACGCGCCAAACTGGGATGATGCGGATTTCATAAAGAGGGTGCTGGGGAAGATACCCAACCTGGATTCCCACAACTGGTTATGGGAGGGGACTTCAATACAGTTATGGATCCAGTCCTGGACCGGTCGTGCTCAAGAATGGGCAGAGTGTCAGCAATGGGAAAAGAGCTGAGGGAGTTCATGGAGCAGATGGGGGGGGGGGGGGGGGGGTCGACCCGTGGAGGTTTGGCAGGCCGACAGGGAAGGAGTTCTCCTTTTTCTCGCACGTCCATACGGTTTACTCCCGGATTAATTTTTTTATACTGAGTAGGGATCTACTGACAGGGGTGATGGATGCGCAGTATTCGGCAATCACCATTTCCGACTATGCCCCCCATTGGGTCGAGCTACAGGTGAGTGAAGAGAGCTTCCAGCACCCGCAGTGGAAGATGGATGTGGGACTGCTGGCGGATGAAGAGGTGTGCAAAGGGTGAGGAAGTGTATACAAAACTACCTGCAGGTCAACAATACGGGGGAAGTCTCAGCAGCGGTGGTGTGGGAGGTGCTCAAGGCAGTGGTGAGAGGGGAGCTGATTTCAATCCAGGCTCACAGAGTCAAGACGGACAGGGCAGAAACGGACCGTTAGCGGAGATCCTGCAGATTGACAGGAGGTATGCGGGGACCCCGAGTGTGGAGCTCTTGAGGGAACAGAGGAGGCTGCAGGCGGAGTTTGGGGTGGTGTCCACGGGTAAGGCAGTGGAGCAGCTCAAAAAGGCGAGGGGTGCGGTATATGAACATGGGGAGAAAGCCAGCAGGATGCTGGCTCAGCAGCTCAGAAAGAAGGGGGCGGCTAAGGCGATAGGTAAAGTGGTGAATGGAGGTGGTAACTTGGTAGGGGATGCGGCGGGTGTGAACAGCGCTTTCAAGGACTTTTATAGCAGATTCTGTAGCTGGGAGCCTACGCGGGGCCGGAGGGGATGAGACGCTTCTTAGACGGCCTGATATTCCCAAAAGTGGGTAGGGAGCTAGTAGAAGGGCTGGGCGCCCCGATCAGAGCTGAGGAAATATTTGAGGGCTGAAAGGCCATGCAGTCAGGTAAAGCCCCGGGGCCGGATGGGTACCTGGTAGAATTTTATTAAAAGTTCTCCGGGATATTGGGGCCACTTTAATGAGGCAAGGGACAGAGGGGTGCTGCCCCAGACGATGTCACAGGCTACCATCTCCTTGATTCTAAAACGGGACAAGAATCCAGAGTCGTGTGGGTCTTATAGGCCGATCTCCCTTCTTAGCGTGGATGCTGAACTGCTGGCAAAGCTTTTGGGCACTAGGATTGAGGATTGTGTGCCGAGTGTTATTAGGGAGGACCAAACAGGGTTCGTTAAAGGTAGGCAACTGGTGGCGAATATAAGAAGATTGCTCAATGTGATCATGATGCCCCCAGAGGGAGAGGAGGTAGAGGTAGTGGTGGCAATGGACGCGGAGAAGGCGTTTGACCGGGTAGAGTGGGAGTACATATGGGAGGTGCTGGGACGGTTTGGATTTGGGGTGGGTTTCATCGACTGGGTCAGGCTGCTATATCAGGCAGATAGGATGACTTCCGACTATTTTAGACTGCACCGCGGGACGAGACAGGGGTGCCCCCTCTCCCCACTGCTGCTTGCGCTAGCTATAGAGCCGCTGGCAATTGGTCTGAGGGCTTCAGAGGGTTGGAAGGGGCTGGTTCGGGGGAGGGGGGGGTGGATCATAGGGTTTCATTGTATGCAGATGACCTGCTCTTGTACGTTTCGAACCCGATGGCGGGGATGGACGGAATCATGGCGACCCTGGGGGTATTCGGCCGGTTTTCGGGGTACAAATTGAATATGACAAAAAGTGAAATGTTTGTAGTTCAGGAGAGGGGCCAAGGGGACCGGCTGAGGGAGCTGCCGTTCCAGTTAGTTGGGACAGTTTCAGGGACCTGGGAATACAAGTTGCGCGTGATTGGGGTCGACTGCACAAGCTGAACCTGTCCCGGCTGGTAGATCAAATGCGAGGGGAGTTCCGGAGATGGGATGCGCTCCCGCTGTCGTTAGCTGGGAGAGTAGACAGTTACAATGACGGTCCTACCGAGGTTCTTATTCGTGTTCCAGTGTCTCCCCATTTTCATTCCACGTTCCTTTTTTAAGAGGGTAAGCAAGATCATTTTGGGATTTGTATGGGCGGGCAAGTCCCCACGAGTGAAGAGGGTGATGCTCGAGCGGAACGGGGGGGGGGGGGGGGGGGGGCTTGCACTGCCGAATTTCAGCAACTATTATTGGGTGGCTAACATAGCCATGATGAGGAAGTGGGTGGTGGGGGGGGAGGGGATGTCGGCTTGGGAGCGGGTTGGGGCAGCCTCATGTATGGGTACCAGTCCGGGGGCGTTGGTGACGGTGCCTCTGCCATTCCCGCCGGCGCGCTTCTCCATCAGTCCTGTAGTGGTGGCGGCCCTTTGGATCTGGGGACAGTGGAGGAGGCACGTGGGAGCAACGGGAGCATCGATCTGGTCCCTGAGATGTGACAACCATTGTTTGCCCCGGGGAGGTTGGATGGGGGTTTCGGGTATGGCGGAGGGCGGGGATTGAGCGGATGGGAGATTTGTTTTTGGAAGGGAGCTTCCCTAGCTTGAGGGAGCTGGAGGCCAAGTTTGGGTTGACGAGGGGGAATGAATTCCGGTAGATTCAGGTGCGGGACTTTTTGCGTAGGCAAGTGCCATCTTTTCCACTCTTGCCACTGTGGTGGTAGAGGTATTACGCTACCTGATAGGCTGGAGCACCATTGGTGGAAACTGTATGCTTTCTATTGGTTAAGATGTATGGTAGCTCCGTCCTGCTAAGTGGGGTATAAGAGCCCGTGCCACCCCAGCAGCCTTCATTTTGTACCTGAGCTGCTGGGGGAAACATCTAGCTTATTAAAGCCTTCAGTTGGACGACAACCTCGCTTTAGTGGTCATTGATCGTGCATCAATTTAATAAGCTAGTTTGAAAAAAAGGATGGAGCTCCGAATCAAGCCGGAGTGTCTGCAACTCAGCCCCCACGCGGCAAACTCAGCGGCAATCTTGAAGCACTGGCTGGCGTGCTTTAAAGGGTATCTTGGGACAGCCGAAAACACACCCACGGGAGAGCAGAAAATGCAAGTCCTGCACTCCAGGGTGAGTCTGGAGATTTACACCCTCATCGAGGAAGCGGAAGACTTCGATGCAGCAATAGAGCTGCTAAAAGGACATTATAATCGCCCGGTAAACCAGGTCTACGCCCGGCACCTGCTAGCAATGAGGGGACAAACCCCTGGGGAAATCGCTGGAAGAATTCTACCGTGCACTCCTGGTGTTGGGGAGAAACTGCAGCTGCCCGCAAGTTTCGGCGAGCGAACACACTGAACTCTTAGTCCGGGACGCTTTCGTGGCAGGTATGCTTTCCTCCCAAATCCGCCAGCGACTGCGTGAAAAAGACACTCTAGGTCTCAAGGAGGCATGGGCCCTTGCAAGCTCCCTGCGCGTGGCCTCCAGAAACGCCTGCGCTTACGTTCCCGACCACGCGGCAGCCCCATGGGCAGCGTGGAACCCCTCCGCAGCCGACCCCGAGACATCCCCCATCTCCCCACAAGCCTGCGCTGCAAGGCGGCCTGGCAACCCCCGGGGGCCCCGCTGCAACTTTTGCGGGCAGGCCAAGCACCCCCGCCAGCGCTGCCCGGCCCGCGCATCCACCTGCAAAGGATGCGGCAAAAAGGGCCATTTCATGGGGGTATGTCAGGCCCGTGCAGTTGCTGTGGTCTTCGGTGGCGAATGCGGACCGCCACCACAAATCTCTCCACGGTCCCTGTGCGGCCAGCGGTCACCGCCATCTTCCTACTCCAGGGCCACATGCGGACCTCGGGTGCCGCCATCTTGTCCCGCGGGAGCCACGTTAGAGGGATGGGCGCCGCCATTTTGTGCACCCCCAGCCATGTGCGACCGATGGGAGCCACCATCTTAGATGAACCTCCAGGATCCCAGCTCGGCTGACCACACACTGCCCGAAGAGAACACTCAACTGCTGCGATTAGCCTCGGTGGATCAGTCCCGGCCTCGAACACTTTCAACTGCTACAACGACTGTGTTCATCAACGGGCACAAGACATCCTGCCTAATCAACTCTGGGAGCATGGAGAGCTTCATATACCCCGACACGGTAATGCGCTGTTCTCTCCTCATCCACCCCGTTAATCAAAAAATCTCCCTGGCCTCCGGTTCTCACTCAGTGGAGATAAAGGGTTTTGTGTCGCAAACCTCACAGTCCAGGGAAGGGAGTTAAAAAATTTCCGTCTCTACGTCCTTCCCCACCTCTGAGCGGCAACTCCTAGGTTTACACTCCAGTGTAAACTCCAAAGTCTAACCTTCAAATTCGGCAGCCCTATACCCCCTACTGTCTGCGGCCTCACGACCCTTCAGGTCGACCCGCCTTCTCTGTTTGACCCCGCCGGACTCTGATAGGCTGGAGCACCATTGGTGGAAACTGTATGCTTTCTATTGGTTAAGATGTAGGGTAGCTTCGCCCTGCTAGGTGGGGTATAAGAGCCCGTGCCGCCCCAGCAGCCTTCATTCTGTACCCGAGCTGCTGGGGGAAACATCTAGCTTATTAAAGCCTTCAGTTGGACTACAACCTTGCTTTAGTGGTCATTGATCGTGCATCAGCCACTAAGGGGGATCCAAGATAGGGTAGTGTCTAGAGGATGGGTGGGGGAGGGAAGTGTCTCGGATATTAACAAGGAGCTCATGGGGGTGAAGGAGACGCAGACCGAGGAGCTAAGGCATATATGGGAGGAGGAGTTGGGAGGGGACATTGAGGAAGGAGATTGTGGGCGGACGCGCTGAGCAGGGTCAATGGGACTGCAACATGTGCCAGGCTTGGCCTGATTCAATTTAAGGTCGTCCATCGAGCCCACATGACAGTGTCCCGGATTAGCAGATTCTTCGGCATAGAGGACAGGTGTGTAAAGTGCCTGAGAGGACCGACAGACCATGTCCACATGTTTTGAGCGTGTCGAAAACTCAGAAGATACTGGCAGGTGTTCGAGGACGTCATGTCTAGAGTATTGAACATAAGGATGGCAATGAATCCACAGGTGGCGACTTTTGGGGTTTCAGAGGCCCCGGAAGTCCAGGGGGAGAAAGAGGCCGACGTCTTGGCCTTTGCTTCCCTGGTAGCCTGGAGATGGATACTTCTAGCTTGGAGGGACTCAAAGCCCCTGAAGTCGGAAGCCTGGCTGTCAGACATGGTGAGTTTCCTGGGCTTAGAGAAAATTAAGTTCACCTCGAGAGGGTCGTTGTTAGGGTTCGCCCGGAGGTGGCAACCATTCATTGACTTCTTTGCGGAGAATTAATCATCAGCGGGGGGGGGGGGGGGGGGGGGGGGGGGGGGAAGAGTAGGGAATGTAGTATAGGGGGTCAATTAGGCAGATCTGGGTGGGGCAGGCTAAGGCAATTGCACAATTGCACTATGTACTTTGTTTACTGTACAGTCCTTTTGTTTTCTCGTTCTGTTTACAATGCCAAAAAATACCTCGTTATAATTGTTTATTTAAAAAAAAGTTCCACCTCTTCCCTGGCTTCAGTTCTGCCTGCCACCTCAAATTCCCAAACCATCCAACAATCACTGGCTGACACCTCACATCCTCCCCACAACCGATCTTCATGCTTGTTCCTCAGCATCCCCTGATGGGGCGGGGGAGGGGTCTTTGGCAGGTGGCATGTGTGGGTCCCTTTTGGCGTCACAAATGGGGTCTCCGTTTTTCAAAGGGCGATGGACCGAATGGTGGACCAGTACGGCTTACGGGCTACTTACCTGTACTTGGACAATGTCACCATCTGCGGTCATGACCAGCAGGACCACGACGCAAACATAAAAAAAGTTCCTCCAGACCGCCCGGGCCCTCAATCTGACCTACAACAAAGAGAAATGTGTTTTCCACACAACCCGACTAGCCATCCTCGGCTACGTCGTGGAAAACGGGGTTCTAGGCCCAGACCCCGACCGCATGCGCCCCCTAAAGGAACTTCCCCTTCCCCGTAGCCTCAAGGCACTAAAACGGTGCTTGGGGCTCTTTTCCTATTACGCCCAGTGGGTCCCCAGATATACGGACAAAGCCCGACCACTCATTAAGACCACGGTTTTTCCCCTCACGGCTGAGGCCCGGTCGGCCTTCAGTCGTATCAAGGCCAATATCATTAAAGCCATCATTAGGGCAGCACGGTAACATGGAGGGCAGCACGGTAGCATGGTGGTTAGCACAATTGCTTCACAGCTCCAGGGTCCCAGGTTCGATTCCCGGCTTGGTTCACGGTCTGTGTGGAGTCTGCACGTTCTCCCCGTGTGTGCATGGGTTTCCTCTGGGTGCTCTGGTTTCCTCCCACAGTCCAAAGATGTGCAGGTTAGGTGGATTGGTCATGCTAAATTGCCCTTAGTGTCCAAAATTGCCCCTTAGTGTTGGGTCGGGTTACTGGGTTATGGGGATAGGGTGGAGGTGCGGGTGTAAGTAGGGTGCTCTTTCAAAGAGCTGGTGCAGACTCGATGGGCCTAAGGGCCTCCTTTTGCACTGTAAATTCTATGATTCTATGCACGCGGTGGACGAAACCATCCCCTTTCAGGTAGAAAACGATGCATCAGACGTCGCCCTGGCTGCTACCCTCAACCAGGGAGGCAGGCCAGTAGCATTTTTCTCCCGAACCCTCACCGCCTCGGAAATCCGGCACTCTGCAGTCAAGAAGGAGGCACAGGCCATTGTGGAGGCTGTGCTGCACTGGAGGCACTACCTAGCCGGTAGGAGGTTCGCCCTCGTCACCGACCAACGGTCGGTAGCCTTCATGTTTGATAACGCACAACGGGGCAAAATAAAAAATGATAAAATTTTGAGATGGAGGATCGAACTCTCCAACTACGCGTACAATATTACATATCGTCCAGGGAAGCTCAACGAGTCCCCAGATGCCCTGTCCCGCGGCACGTGCGCGAATGCGCAGAAAGACCGTTTGCGGGCCATCCACGATGACCTCTGTCATCCGGGGGTCACCCGGCTTCTCATTTCATCAAGTCCCGCAATCTATCTTACTCCACCGAGGAGGTCAAGGTCATGACCAAGGCTTGCCAGATCTGTGCGGAGTGCAAACCGCACTTCTATCGACCAGACAAGGCTCGCCTGGTGAAAGCCTCTGGGCCCTTTGAGCGACTAAGCGTGGACTTCAAAGGGCCCCTCCCGTCCACCAACCGCAACATCTACTTCCTCACGGTCATCGATGAATTCTCCCGCTTCCCATTCGCTGTCCCCTGCCCCGATATGACCTCGGCCACCGTAATCAAGGCACTGCACAGCATCTTCACCCTATTTGGTTTCCACGCTTATATCCACAGCGACCGGGGTACATCGTTCATGAGCGATGAGCTGCATCAGTATCTGCTCAACAAGGGCATCGCCTCGAGCAGAACGACCAGCTATAACCCGCGGGGAAACGGGCAGGTGGAGAGGGAGAACGTGACAGTTTGGAAGGCTGTCCTTCTAGCCCTACGATCAAGAGGTCTCCCAACCACCCGCTGGCAGGAGGTCCTACCCGATGTCCTACACTCCATTAGGTTACTCCTCTCCACGGCCATGAACGAGACCCCTCACAATCGCTTCTTTGTCTTCCCCAGGAAGTCCACCTCTGGGGTCTCGCTTCCACGTTGGCTGACGACTCCGGGACCAGTTCTACTCCGGAGGCACACGAGGAGCCATAAGATGGACCCTCTAGTTGAGAGGGTCCAGCTGCTGCATGCGAACCCCCAATATGTTTACGTCGAGCACCTCGACGGAAGGCAAGCCACAGTTTCCTTGCGAGATCTGGCACTCGCTGGCTCTCCCACCGACGCCCCCCTCTACCGACGCTCCCCTCCTCGCACCGGCTGCTGGCACCGGCTGCTGACACCGACAGTGCCCCCCCCCCCAGCGCCTCCTCCCCTCCCCGCAGGCGCCGGCACCAATCACCCTAGTTACCCTGGATACCCCCCCTGCTCCACCACGGGCAATGGCTCAGACCACCATGCTCCCGGATATACTCTCACTGAAGACGCCCGTGTCCGCTGCACCACCGCCGGAGCTGAGAAGGACAACAAGGGCAATCAGACCACCCAAAAGACTGGACATGTGATTCCACTTCACCCCCCGACGAACTCTGTGTTATCTTTAAAAACAGGGGGTGAATGTGATGAATGGTTACTGCACCTTTAATGTAATGATCCCTTTAAGACCGGGTTCGGAACCCTGGGGGACTCCGCCTCCACCCCCCCAGGGAGCCATCTATAAGGTAATGTCCAGTGGGCAGTGTGCAGTTAGCACACTTCTCGGTAGCTGACTGGTTCTCTGCTAATTAAAGCCTTTGTATTACCAATCATCTCTCTCGAATTGTAATTGAGGGTATCTCAGTGTCCAACCTCCAGCCTGCAGAAATGGCATCTGGCGCCTGGGCTGCCATCAGCACCGCAATGACATCCTCTGTGGAACCGACACCATCATTTATTTTGATATCTGTAAGGAAGTGGAGAAGGAGAGACAATTAGATAATGCTCCCACCCCGGGACCCTCAAATCCCCAAACCTCCCCGACGTTACGTGTCCCACCTTTTCTCAGAGTAACTTCCTCTGAGCCAGTTGTGCTGGAAAACCTCCCTCTGCACACTAACCCCGAGCCATAGCAGGAGCCCCAAGTATCCACCCTGTCAGGAACACTAGGGAGATCATGTTCAGGTGCCCTCCCCTGATCCACACTCACACTTTGGTCGCGAGGAGAGACCAGGTGCTGAAGCCCAGCTCTTGAGTGTTTGATTGTTGGCAGCTGTCTCTATAGCGGTGATGCTTCTAGAGTTCAGGCACACTGTTCAGGCTTCAAAGTTTGATTGAAATGCGATGCAATAATCACCGTCTGAGACATGGCACGTGTACCCATGAGAATCCACTTGAGTATTTTGTTTATTAAACGGTCAACAGTAACAAAGATTTGAAAATCAGCTATGCAACATTCCACATATCACACTAATCACTAAACAACAAGGAAACGTCACCATTCCATATTGGTATCAATGCAAAGCAATATCAACTCATTTCACAAAAGAAAACACACGGTATCACCCTGGCAAGTTCCTCGACAGAAAGGGAGGATAAACCTGAGAATGTGTTACCATGTCCTAACTCTGTCGGAGGAATGATCTGTCCTTCAATGTGATACTTGTTCCACAAATCAGTGCCATTCTCCATCCAGGAGCCACAGCTGTGCAGGTCCTCCCACATGGCCCAATCTCACTGGAACCAAATCCTGTCACTCACATGTTCCACTGGTGCTCAAGGTGCAGTCGAATATCCTTGGCTTCCAGCGTTTTTAACCCACGGTGACGTGTCAGTTACATGCAGCACTCACCACACCAGCAGCAAAAGTATCAACAATCTGTGAAAGCATTTCTTCAACGGCCTCATCAGGTGGTCCATTTGGAACAATGTCGCACACCAGGTCCCGTAGCGTCTTTTTACTTCAAACCGGATTGTCTTCTGAACTCACACATCCGTGAGCCCTGGTGTTCCAGGACCCAGGTATCTTAGAAAAAATTGTCCTTCTTTCCAGCTACAGGAAAGGGTAACAGCACCAGCAACCTCCAGGCATTTGCAGCCACCAGCAGCAGCAAACACAACCTGCAGATGTGAAGTGCTCTCACAACTAATTCCTTATTAGCAATAGCCTTCAGCTGTGAAACTAGAGGCTGCTCACAGTTAAAGGGAGTTAAAGTGACCTTCAGCATATAACCAAAAACAGGGCTCTGTCCTGGAGGTGCTTGGTAGGACAGCTGGAAGCTGTAGTTGCCCATTATGGGTATCCACAGTATTTAACTATGGCTTGAAGGCCTCACAGACGAAAAGCCCTTCACCCCTCAACCCTAGTTGGAGCACTTCAGCACCAAGACCAACCCTCCAGAAGGGCCTCCCGATTCACTCCCGAGAGGCCATTATATTCTTCTTCAATCTTGCTAATGAAATGGAAATTGATGCAAATTGGAATCAATGATATGCTCGCCATATTTGGATGTGATCTGGAACTTGCCATCGGGAGCCAGCTGGTTAGATAGCAAACGGATTCGCACTTGGCGTAAATCTCAAATTTGGCCTTTCCCACTACCAGCATGGCCACAGATCGGCCCTGGCGCAACACGGTGGTTAAGTCACACCCCATGTTTTGCACTTTTAAGTTTGCAGCAAACAAGGAAATAATTTTAAGACAGATTATTTAAAACTCAGATCTTTGATTTACTGAGAAAAAACACCCAATTTGCAATGAATTTGTTTGATTTTTCTGTAATCGACTAGATGAAGTCGCTTCCGTAACAAAAAGAGTTGCTTTTATTTGTCCTGACATCGGTTTCTGAATGGGAGGGTGAGAAAGAGAAAGAGAGAGATGCACCATGGAGGCAGTAAAATCTTAGTCCGAATATAGAATATCCATTAGAACGGAGCAGATTTGTGCTGGAAAATAAAAGTGCTTTATCCTCCTTGTGATACTGGGTTGGCCAACTCCCGACGTAAAATGGAGAACAGCAAAGGCTGAAGGGAAATTCAGCCAACACGGGCAGAAACTAGCAGGTGCAAGTTTACTGTGTATTAGACTCTGCAAAAGCCCAGACAGTGTTGATACCAGCAACCATCTGCATAATAATGTAGCGGCAATCTACATACTAATGAGCGATCCCCGGGAACAATCGAAACATTTGAGATAAACAAGGCCAAGCCAGACTCCTCGGCGCCAGCAGGAGCCAACACAAAAGAGGTTAACGGACACCTCAAGACCGCCCATCGATCAGAGAACAGCTCCAGTATTGGAGAAATCGAACCAAGCGATTGGAACAAAGTCCAATCACTGGGAACCAGGTATGGGGTCCGCCCTGAAAGGCGGGAAGCCCCTGGGGACTAGAAAGTAAAGCCCCCAAGTTCAAATCGTCCTTCTTGACAGAGTCACTCAGCAACGCGAACCAACCCTTGACAGTGACCTGTTCAGCTGCCGCCAAAAGACCGTAAGTCTCAAGTCAACGCTCGCTACGAGATAGGCGCTCCTAGCTACCAGTCCATACCAGCTTTTGAATCCCGCAGACTCAGAACCTGAACGAAAGGCCATTTGTACCCCTGACCTGGTGGGCCAGTCCGAAGCTAAGTATAGGCCTGTTAGTTGTAGAAGTAGCTTAGAAAGTAGAGTTTATGCGTGAGTAGATTTGACTGTGTGTAAATAAATGTGCTTTGATTTGAATCTTACTAATTGGTGTATTGAGTTATTGATCATTACTTGAACTCGAACCTCGAGGCGGTATCATAAAGATACCTGGTGACTCGAGAGCAAAGGTTATAAAACAGAGCCAATTAACCAACCAAAAGTTAGCAACACCCTGCAATGTAATAATCAGTCAGTTCAACATTAAAAGCTCTTTAAAGGGGCTTGATGGAAAAGCAATTTCAAGTGTGATGAGTGCTTCTACACTGACTTAATGGAAGGCAATAGTGCGTTCCCATACCTTGTTTGACCCAGTGTGCAACATGGCCTTCGTGGCAGTTGCATTGCAACGATTTCCTGACTTATCATTGGGCTGCTCTCCTGGGGCCCTACACTGCTCTATCCTGAAGTCATCTTCTCTCCTCCTGGGCAGCATGGTAGCATTGTGGATAGCACAATTGCTTCACAGCTCCAGGGTCTCAGGTTCGATTCCAGCTTGGGTCACTGTCTGTGCTGAGTCTGCGCATCCTCCCCGTGTGTGCGTGGGTTTCCTCCGGGTGCTCCAGTTTCCTCCCACAGTCCAAAGATGTGCAGGTTAGGTGGATTGGCCATGATAAATTGCCCTTAGTGTCCAAAATTGCCCTTAGTGTCCAAAATTGCCCTTAGTGTCCAAAATTTCCCTTAGTGTTGGGTGGGGTTACTGGGTTATGGGGATAGGGTGGCGGAGTTGACCTTGGGTAGGATGCTCTTTCCAAGAGCTGGTGCAGACTCGATGGGCCGAATGGCCTCCTTCTGAACTGTAAATTCGATGATAATTCTATGAACACTAAGGACAATTTTGGACACTAAGGGCAATTTTGGACACTAAGGGCAATTTATCATGGCCAATCCACCTAACCTGCACATCTTTGGACTGTGGGAGGAAACTGGAGCACCCGGAGGAAACCCACGCACACAGGGGGAGGATGTGCAGACTCCGCACAGACAGTGACCCAAGCCGGAATCGAACCTGGGACCCTGGAGCTGTGAAGCAATTGTGCTATCCACAATGCTACCGTGCTGCCCCTGAATGAAGGCTGCTGGGGCGGCACGGGTTGTTATACCCCGCCTAGTAGGGTGGAGCTACCATACATCCTAACCAATAGAAAGCATACAGTTTCCACCAATGGTGCTCCAGCCTATCAGGTACCGTAATACCTATAATACCACATTCACCCCCTGTTAAAAAAATAGTCCGGCGGGGGTGGTGGCCTGATACTACAAACATGGCAACATGGTAGAATTAGTTATGGAGGTACCGGAATACCTCCGTACAGTGTTTTGTAACTATTTACCATTCTGATAGCGATGTACATTTGATGGTTTATATTTAGTTTACAGTCTACAATTTAAAATGAAGCAATCAGTCGATCGGGAGCCCTGGTCGTCCTCTGCGATCGTCAGAGCTTCGGCGGTGACTCCGGTGTAGGCGCAGGCGTTTGTGACTCCGGGAGCGTGGCTTCGATCTCAATGGCAGCTTCGGCACCCCTAGACGGCGCTGGTGGGGAAAACGGTTGACCTGGGAAGGGAGCGCCTGCGGGGAGCGTCGGTGGGTGGGAGGGCCTAGACGGGGCCGGCGGAAGGACCGATCCTCCTGTAAGGTACCCCGGTGGAGGGGAGGGCGGAACTGGTGGCTGGGGTGTGCGTGGGGTTCCGGCGGGCGCCAGGTCTCGTAGGGAGACCGTATCTTGTCGGCTGACGGGGTACGCCACGCGTACTGGGGGTTAACATGGAGCAGATGGACCCTCTCGACCAACGGGTCAGACTTCTGCGCCCGCACGTGTTTTCGGAGCAGGATAGGTCCGGGTGCTGCCAGCCAGGTCGGGAGCGAGGTCCCAGAGGACTTCCTGGGGAAGACAAGGAGACGTTTGTGAGGTGTCTGGTTGGTGGTCATACAAAGCAGTGACCGGACTTACTGCCAGCGGGAGACTGGGAGGTTCCTGGACCGTAGGGCCAGTAGGACGGTCTTCCAGACCGTTTCGTTCTCCCTTTCTACCTGTCCGTTACCCCGGGGGTTGTAACTGGTCGTCCTGCTCGAGGTGATGCCCTTGCTGAGCAGGAATTGATGCAGTTCGTCGCTCATAAAAGGAGGACCCCCTATCACTATGTATGTAAGCGGGGAACTCGAACAGTGCAAAGATGCTATGGAGGGCCTTGATGATGGTGGTTGCGGTCATGTCGGGGCAGGGGATGGCGAATGGGAACCGGGAGTACTCATCAATCACGTTCAGGAAGTACGTGTTGCGGTCGGTGGAGGGGAGGGGGCCTTTGAAGTCCATGCTGAGGTGTTCAAAGTGACGGGAAGCCTTTATCAGATGCGCTTTCTCTGGTCAGTAGAAGTGCGGTTTACACTCCGCGCAGATTTGGCAGTCCCTGGTGGCTGTCCTGACCTCCTCGATGGAGTAGGGCAGGTTGCGGATCTTGACAAAATGGAAAAAGCGAGTCACCCCCGGGTGGCAGAGGTCCTCGTGGAGGGCTCGGAGGTGGTCCACTTGTGCGGTGGCACATGTGCCGCGGGACAGGGCGTCAGGAGGCTCATTTAGCTTCCCGGGACGATACAAGATCTCGTAGTTGTAGGTGGAGAGTTCAATCCTCCACCGCAAGATCTTGCCATTTTTTATCTTGCCCCGCTGTGCATTATCAAACATGAAAGCAACCAACCGTTTGTCCGTGAGGAGAATGAATCTCCTGCCGGCCAGGTAATGCCTCCAATGTCGCACAGCTTCTACTATGGCCTGGGCCTCCTTTTTGACTGAGGAGTGGCGGATTTCGGAAGCATGGAGGGTACGAGAGAAGAAGGCCACCGGTCTGCCCACTTGGTTGAGGGTGGCCGCCAGAGCTACGTCGGACGCATCGCTCTCAACCTGGAAGGGGAGGGACTCAGCGATGGTGTGTATCGTGGCCTTTGCAATGTCTGCTTTGATGCGGCTGAAGGCCTGGCGGGTCACTATCGACAGGGGAAAAGCTGTGGATTGGATCAGGGGACGTGCCTTGTCCGCATAGTTGGGGACCCACTGGGCGTAGTTGCTGAAAAACCTTAGGCAACGCTTCAGGGCCTTGGAGCAGTGAGGGAGGGGGAACTCCATAAGGGGGCGCATGCATTCAAGGTCGGGGCCTATAACTCTACGTAGCCGAGGATGGCTAGGCGGTTGGTGCTAAACATGCATTTATCCTTGTTGTATGCAAGGTTAAGGATTATTGCGGTCTGGAGGAATTTTCAGAGGTTGGTGTCGTGGTCCTGCTGGTCGTGGCCGCAGATGGTGACATTATCGAGATACGGGAATGTTGCCCGTAAACCGTACCGGTTAACCATTCGGTCCCTCTCACGCTGGAAGACCAAGCGTTGGTGACACCGAAGGGAACCCTTAAGAAGTGGTAGAGCCGCCCATCTCCCTCGAAGGCAGTGTATTTGCGGTCACTAGTGCGGATGGGGAGCTGGTGGTAGGCGGACTTGAGATCCACCGTGGAGAATACCTTATAATGCGCGATCCTGTTTACCAGGTCGGATATGCGGGGGAGAGAGAGTACGCGTCCAGCTGCGTAAACCTGTTGATGGTCTGACTGTAGTCGATGACCATCCTATGCTTCTCCCCGGTCTTTACCACCACTACTTGAGCTCTCCAGGGGCTGTTACTGGCTTCAATGACCCCTTCCCTCAGTAGCCTTTGGACCTCTGACCTAATAAAGACACAGTCCTGGGCACTGTAGTGTCTGCTCCTGGTGGCGACGGGTTTGCAATCCGGGGTGAGGTTCGCAAACATGGAAGACGGGTTGACCTTAAGGGTCGCGAGGCCGCAGACAGTAAGGAGGGGTATAGGGCCGCCGAATTTGAAGGTTAGACTTTGGAGGTGACACTGGAAGTCTAAACCCAGGAGTGTAGCGCGCGCAGAGGTGGGGAAGGATGTAGAGACGGAAATTTTTGAAATCCCTTCCCTGGACTGTGAGGTTTGCTACACAAAACCCCTTTATCTCCACTGAGTGTGAACCGGAGGCCAGGGAGATTTGTTGATTAAGAGGGTGGATGAGGAGAGAACAGCACCTTTCCGTGTCGGGGTGTATGTAGCTCTCCGTGCTCCCAGAGACGATTAGGCAGGACGTCTCGTGCCCGTTGATGAGTACGGTCATTGTAGCAGTTGAGAGTGTTCGAGGCCGGGACTGATCCAGGGTCACCGAGGCTAATTGCAGCAATTGAGAGTTCTCTTCGGGCAGTGTGTGGTCAGCCGAGCTGGGGTCCTGGGGGTTCATCCAAGATGGTGGCTCCCATTGGTCGCACATGGCTGGGGGTGCACAAAATGGCGGCACCCACCCTCCAACATGGCGTCCGCGGAACAAGATGGCGGTGCCTGGGGTCCGCACGTGGCCCTGGAATAGGAAGATGGCGGCGACCGCTGGCCGCACGGGGACCGTGGAGAGGTTTATGGTTGCGGTCCGCATTCGCCGCCGGAGACCGCGGCAACCGCACGGGCCTGTGGGGGAATGGGGGAAGTCTCGGGGTCAGCCGCGGAGGGGTTCTATGCTGCCCAGGGGGCTGCCGCGTGGTCAGGAACATAAGCGCGGGTGTTCCTGGAGGCCACATCCAGGGAGCCTGCAAGGGCCTGTGCCTCCCTGAGACCTAGAGTGTCTTTTTCTAACAGTCGCTGGCAGATTTGTGAGGATAACATACCTGCCACAAAAGCGTCCCGGACTAGGAGTTCAGTGTGTTCGCTCGCCGAAACTTGCGGGCAGCTGCTCTTCTCCCCAACACCAGGAGTGCACGGTAGAATTCTTCCAGCGATTCCCCAGGGGTTTGTCGCCTTGTTGCAAGCAGGTGCCGGGCGTAGACCTGGTTTACCGGGCGAATATAGTGTCCTTTTCGCAGCTCTATTGCTGCATCGAAGTCTTCCGCTTCCTCGATGAGGGTGTAAATCTACGGGCTCACCCTTGAGTGCAGGACTTGCAGTTTCTCCTCTCCCGTGGGTGTGTTTTTGGCCGTCCCGAGATACTCTTTAAAGCATGCCAGCCAGTGCTTGAAGATTGCCGCTGAGTTCGCCGCGTGGGGGCTGAGTTGCAGACACTCCGGCTTGATTCGGAGCGCCATCCTTTCTTCTTAAAAAACTAGCTTATTAAATTGATGCACGATCAATGACCACTAAATCGAGGTTGTAGTCCAACTGAAGGCTTTAATAAGCTAGATGTTTCCCCCAGCAGCTCAGGTACAGAATGAAGGCTGCTGGGGCGGCACGGGTTCTTATACCCCACCTTGCAGGGAGGAGCTACCATACATCCTAACCAATAGAAAGCATACAGTTTCCACCAATGGTGCTGCAGCCTATCAGGTACCTTAATACCTATAATACCACAAACAGCTTGAGCTGGAGTAGAGGTGTGACACTAGGGAGCATGGAGGTTTCAAACGGAGCTTTATGTCGTGTGTTACCTCATGTATAAAATAAATGGTTGTTCTTTTCTGTTTCCCATGCTAGGATTTACGACATCACTTCCAGTGAACACACTAATACAACAGAGCTTCACTAGAGCTAATAGGAATTAATGCAAATACATAATGGGTGTGATTCAGTCTGCTGAATGGCTTGTTTAGTGACGTATTTCTCTGCGCTGCAGACACCCTTAGTGCTGCAGCCTAACAACGTCAAGTACCTGGGTTCAATACGGCCTTGGGTGACTGTGGAGTTTGCATGTTCTTCCCGTGTACATGTGGGTTTCATCTGGGTGCTCAGGTTTCCTCTGGTACAGTTCAAAGATGAAATGAAAATTGCTTATAGTCACAAGTAGCTTCAAATGAAGTTACTGTGAAAGGCCCCTAGTCGCCACATTCCGGCACCTGTTGGGGGATGCTGGTACGAGATGTGCAGGTTAGGTGAATTGGCCATGGTCAATGCAGGGAGTGGGCCGAGGTAGAGTGCTTTATCGAAGGGTTGGTGCAGACTTGGTGGACCGAATAGCTTGCTTCTGCAATTTAGGGATTCTATGAACCGTTCTATGACTCCCAAATAAATGATTACTCGAGAGAAATTTAGCGATCACTTGGATGAATGTGAATTAATTAAGAAATCGTCCATGGATATGTTAAAGGAAAACAATGCTTAACTAACTTAATGGAGTTCCTTTATGAGATAACAAAGAGAGTTATAAGGATAATACAGTTGATATAGACTTCCAAAAGACATTTGATAAAGTGTCACATAATAGGCTTGCTAGCAAGTTGAAGCCAAGGAAAACATGGATACAAGAAACATGGATACAAAGTTGATTCAGTGACAGGAAACAGTAGTGGGTATAGTTGCTTTTCAGAACAAAGGAAAGTATACCATGGGGTTCCCCAGGGTTTTGTACTAGGACCACTGTTTTTCTTGATGAATAGTAATAACCTATACTTGGCTGTAGTGTATAATTTCAAAATTTGCAATGACAGTAAACTTGAAAATATAATGAACCATGAGAAGGATACTGACAAACGGCAAGTTTTTTTTAAAAGGAAGTAACAGGCAAGAATAAAGAAGAACCTGTAGTTGTGGGATACTTGGATTTCCAGAAGGCATTTGATGAAGTGCCAGATCAAAGAGAAGATGAAATTACATTGTGTAGGGGGGAACATATTAGAATAGAGGATTGGTTGGCTAACAGGGAGCAGAAAGTAGGGATAAATGGGTCTTTTTGGGTTGGCAAGCTATAACAAAGTGGAGAGCCATAGGGATTTATGCTGGGGCCTTAACTATTTACAATCTGCACCAATAATTTGGATGAAGGGACTGAATGTATGGTTGCTAAATTTTCCAGCGGCACCAAGATAGGTAGGAACATATGGAGTCAAGGAGGCATAAGGATATCGGCAGCTTTAGCGTGTGGAAAAAAATTGGCAGATAAGAGTATAATGTGGGAAAATGTGAATCTGTTCATTTTGGCAGGAATAGAAAAGTAGTATACTATTTAAATGTAGAGATATTGCAGAACTTGATGGTACAGAGAAATTTACGTAAGGGAAATCATGCTTGACAAATCTATTGGAATTCTTTGAAGATGTAACTAGTAGAGTTCACCAGGGATAACCAGTGGATGTGGTTTATTTAGATTTTCAGAAGGCTTTCAACAAGGTCTCACATAGCAGATTACGATCTAAAGTTAAAGCACATGGGATTGTAGGTAGTGTCTCAAGATGGATAGAAAGTTGGTTAGCAGACAGGAAGAAAAGTTGGAATAAATGGGTCCTTTTCCAATTGGCAGGCAGTGGCTAGTGGAGTATTGCAAGGATCTGTGCTGGAGCCCCAAATGTTCACATTATATATTAATGATTTGGACAAGGGAACTAAATGTATTATCTCCAAATTTTCAGACAATACAAAGATGGGTGGGAGGGTGAACTGTGAAGATGCAGCAGAGATGCTTCAGCAGGATTTCGACAGGCTGAGTGGTGGGCATATGCATGCCAGATGCAGTATGATATGGATAAATGGGAGGTTATCCACTTGTGTAGCAAAAATAGGAAGGCAGTTTCTTATTTGAATGGAGGTAAATTTAGAGAGGTGGATACTCAGTGAGACAATAGGGTCCTCGTGCATCAGTCGCTGAAAGTATGTGTGCAGGCATTAAAGAAGGTAAATGGTATGTTGGCCTTCAAAGCGAGAGGATTTGAGTATAGGAAAAAGGGATGTTTTACTGCAATTGTATAGGGTGTTGGTGAGGCCACAACTGGGATATTGCATGCGGTTTTGTCTGAGGAAGGATGCTCTTGCAATGGAGGGAGTGTAGCGAAGGTTTACGAGGCTGATTCCTGGGATGGCGGGACTGTCATATGAGGAGAGACTAAGTCAGTTAATAATAATCGCTTGTCACAAGTAGGCTTCAATGAAGTTACTGTGAAAAGCTCCTAGTCGCCACATTCTGGCGCCAGTTTGGGGAAGTCGGTACGGGAATTGAACCCGCGCTGTTGGCATTGTTCAGCATTGCAAGCCAGCTATTTAGCCCACTGTGCTAAACCAGCCCCTATTAGGATTATATTCATTGGAGTTTAAAGAATGAGAGGGGATCTCATAGAAGTTTTGTAAATTTCTAAGAGGATTAGAAATGATAGATTCAGAAAGAATGTTCCCGATGGTGGGGGGGGGGGGGGGAGAGAAAGAGTCCAGAACTAGGGGTCATAGTTTGAGGGTAAAGGGTAAACCTTTTAGGACTGAGCTGAAGGGAAATTTCTTCACTCAGAGTGGTGAATCTGTGGAATGCACAACTACAGAAAGTAGTTGAGGCCAAAACGTTGTTTAGTTTCAAGAAGAAATTAGTTATAGCTCTTGGGGTGAAACGGATCAAGGGATATGGGGTGGGGGGCAGGATCAGGGTATTGAACTTGATCAGCCATGGTCATAATGAATGGCGGAGCAGCCTTGAAGGGCCAAAAGGCCTCCTCCTGCTTCTATTTTCTATGTATATTTCTATATATCTGGGTGTCCTTGTACACAAATCACAAAGTATTAGTATGCAGGTACAGCAAGTGATTAGGAAGGCAAATAGAATGTTAGTGTTTACTGCAAGGGGAATGGAATATAAAAGTAGGAAAGTTTTACTGCAGCTATACAGGCCTTGGTGAGTTCACGGGCTGGATTCTCCGTTTCAGGAACTATGTCCCCACGCCGTCGTGAAAACTATGGTCTCTTACGCCAGAAAAACAGGCATCAAAAAGCTACAGATTCACAGCCCTGCAGGGGGCCATCGTGGATCACGCAGCTCCAGCTGCAGATACGGCCTCCCCGCACTTCCAGGTCAGAGGTCGTGCATGCGCACGGTGGCAGCCTCCAGCGGCCGCCCCGTGCTCCATGGCGGCAGCCTCCAGCCGCGGAAATAAGACCCCCGATCGGCCGCGTGCCTGACCCGGACCGTCCGCACAATAAAGGCCCAGTCCCGTATGAGGCCTCCCATGCCCTCCGATCATGGCGGCTGCCGACTGGAGTCCGCAGCCGCCTCGCGAGTATCCCGAACGACAGGATCAGATCAGAAATACACCGTAGGGACTTCGGCCAGTCGGGGGTGGAGAATAGCGGGGCTGGTCTCAAGCAATGGCTGCAGATGGTGGATATGCAACATACTCACCGAGTACACTACTTTTCGGGGGCTGGAGAATCAAGGAAACGGCGCCGGTCCCGATTCCATGCGTGAAACTGGATTCTCCACCCTGGCGCCGAAGGCGATTTCGGCACCAGGGTGTGGAGAATCCAGCCCCAGATCTGGAATATTGAGGGCAGCACTGTAGCACAGTGGGTAGCACAGTTGCTTCACAGCTCCAGGGTCCCAGATTCGATTCCCAGCTTGGGTCACTGTCTGTGTGGAGTCTGCACGTTGTTCCTATGTCTGCATGGGTTTCCTCCGGGTGCTCCGGTTTCCTCCCATAAGTCCCGAAAGGTGAATTGGACATTCTAAATTCTCCCCGTATACCCAAACAGGTGCCGGAATGTGGCGATTAGAGGATTTTCACAGTAACTTCACTGCAGTGTTAATGTAAGCCTACTTGTGACAATGAAGATTATTAAAAAAAATATATTGTGTACAGTTTTGGTCTCCATTTTTGCAGAAAGATATAGTTGTGTTAGAAGCATTTCAGAGAAGGTTCACAACTCATTCCTGGGATGAGGAGCCTATCTTATGAGCAAAGAGTTGGGCCTTCACCCACTGGACTTTAGAAGAATGAGAGGTGATCTTAAGAGTTACACAGATTTTTGATAGGCAAGTGAGTCAAGGGTTTTGGGGGGGCAGACAGCAAAGAGGAGTTGGCCTACTCCTGGTGCTAAGTCTTATATTTGAATAAAAGGATGTAGACAGATTAAGGAATGAGCAGATATGTGGCAGATGAAATTTAATGTAGATACGTGTGCAGTAGTAAATGTTTGGAGGAAAATTAAGGCACTGCAATATGAAATAAAGGGCACAACTCTAAAGAAGGCACAGGAACTGTGGGACCGGGACATACAAATTGTGCACAAATGATTGTAGGTTGCAGGACAGATTGATAAATTGGTTAAAAAGGCCACAGAATCCTTGCTTCATAAATAGAGGCATAGTACAAAAAGTAAAGATGTTACAATGAATCTAAAACACCGATTCAGCCTCAGATGGAGTATTCTGTCAAATTCTGGCACCACACTTTAGGAAGAATGTGAAGGCTGGAGAGAGTGCAGAAAAGGGTTATGAGAATGATTCCAGTTATGAAGGACGTTTCAGTTACATGGGTGGATTAAAGATGAGGTTGTTCTGCTTTGAGACGATTGTGAGGAGATTTTATAGACATATTCAAAATCATGAGGGCTCTACACAGTAGGTAGAGATAAATTGTTCCCATTGTTGGAAGAGTTACCAGAGGACATTGATTTAAGATTGGCAATGGATGGCAACATGAGAAAACGTTTTTTATTCAGTAGTTGGGATCAGAATGCACTGCCTGAGAGTGTGGTGGATGTAGATTCGATTGTGGCTTTCAAAATGTAATTTAATAAGCACCTGAAATGAAAGGTTTGCAGGGCTACAGGGGAAGGATGGGGGAGTGGGGCTCGCTAAATTGCTCTTGCAGATACCCAGCAAGGGGTATCTGTGTTTTAAACATTCTATGATACTAGGATGCCAGATGATTTTCAAATAGAGTGACTAATATATTAGAACAGACTTCTAGAATGGTACTGGTAAAATTCCTGGCGAAAGGTGTGCAGTCTTCTTTTTGTTATCAATGATGGACTGAACGACCTTCCTCATGTGGAACTACCTTATGATTTGTGTTCTTATAAAACAATGGCAACTCCTGGTGGTGAGTAACTGCAACTTTACAAGTTAACATTGCTGTTGTATTAATTTAGGTTTCCAAGACACAAAAGGAAACTGCAGAAAACCATGGAGGTGTAAAACTCTTGTTATATTTTCCTTGAGGAGAAATACTTACTGGATCATCTCCTTGTAGAGTCCAGAATGACATTTCTATTAACGAGAAGGCAGCAGATAAATATCAGTTGGAGGGATTTGCACAGGCCTTTATCCACTAGTCTTCATTGATTTTCATGTTAGTCTTTTTTCTACTGAGTGTTCATGTCCCATCTTTTCTTCTTAAACTCTAGCTCTGAATGATCATTCTCACAACAAATACTCAGTAGGGCCTTGATCAAAGCCTAAGTAAAGCTCACAACTGCAGATCACAATACTGGTTCACAAGAATCACCTGCAAGAATAATCCAGCCTGACAATAGTAAAGAATATCTACTGAATTTCTGGTTTGGCAAAACGTTATCCTGGTGTCTTTATGAGGTCGGCTAGAACTTTCCTAAAAAGAACAAAAGTTTGGAACACATATTGCTGTGGGACACTGCAGGATGGAGGGGGGTAGCGACAAGTGATGACAATAAATGCTGAATGCCCATATCCTTAGAATAAATTCTGAAAAACAAAACAGCCTATAACTTGTCAAACATTGGAATAACACAGAATTGAAAATCATACTCAGTCAGAAGGGAATGTGCAGAAATAGAAATGTCACTGACACAAAGGAAAGTGCAGTTATGAGTCTAAGGTAAAGATTAGCTGCTTTGGCATCATAGAAGGAACTTTATTAGATATGTAGGCTGAATTGTGACTGACTTTATTAAATCCATTCATGGGACGCGAGCATCGCAGGCTGGGCCAGCATTTGTTGCCCATCCCCAATTGTCCTTGAGGGGGCAGTTAAAAATCAACCACATTGCTGTGGATCTGGAGTCACATGTAGGCCAGACCAGGTAAGGAGATTTCCTTCCCTAAAGGACATTAGTGAACCAGATCGTTTTTTACGACAATTGGTTTTATAGTGGTCATTAGGCTTTTAATTCCAAAATACACCAAGCTTAGTAAATTCCATTATCTACTACATGTGTTTCAAATATTCCTGTGAAGAAAACCTCACAAATACTTAACAATCTTTATTAGCTTCACAGGTAGGCTTACATTAACACTGCAATGAAATTACTGTGGAAACCCCCTAGTCACCAAACTACGGCGCCTGTTCGGGTACACAGAGGGAGAATTCAGAATGTCCAACTCACCTAACAAGCACGTCTTTCGGGACTTGTGGGAGGAAACCGGAGCACCGGAAGAAACCCACGCAAACACAGGGAGAGCATGCAGACTCCGCGCAGACAGTGACCCAAGCTGGGAATCGAACCTGGGTCCCTGGCGCTGGGAGCAATAGTGCTAACCACAAGAATGTTGGTAAAGTGTGTCCTATGATAATATAATTAAGTTGCAACATCTGGTCATTTATCCCAGTGTGTAAATTAACACTGTATCATATGTACTCAATCCCTTAGCCTATGCCTGCAAACACCTATTTGCTACAATGGATTAGGATTTTGAATAAGTAATTAAGGAATATATTTTTATTTACTGGTTAAGGGACATTGAGTAACAACAATTCATTCTTTCTCCTCGAATCATTTAAAGATTATAATACTCTTACCTCCTCAATCTCCTCAGCCTTGTGTAATTAATGGGCTTTTGAAATCCAAGCTGGACATAATTGAGTCAGGTGTCCCTAATAAACTTCATCTTGTCTCTTACTCAACTCAACGTTGCCATTGCGCTTCAGCTTCTCAATAACACACATTCATATCAACTCGACGAAGTTGAAAGCATTGTTTGTATTGACACTTTGATTTATAATTGAAGGTGTGAGCAGAAAAACTTTGAGTGGTTCTTTTGTTACTCTGCTTCCCCAGGGGTGAATATCTGTGAGGAGCTCCCAAGCTATCCCTGCATTTGCTTCCGCCACTATTTCTTAATAGGAGTGGTATTTTCCACTGCAGGACGCTGCTGTCAGTCCAAAATGATGTTCTGCCTACCGCAGAACTGAGCCATGTCATTTGTGAATTATAGTGCTGGTGCGATGCCAGGTATGGAAGCTGTATGTCCTAGCCATTAGCTGATTGAAACAAACAGCACATTCCTTATGTTGTTTTAATAAGTCAGGGTACACACCATACTTAACTCACCGGTGCTTACAAAATGCAGAACAAAAGATTATCAGTCAACCTCTTAACGTAGCTCATTTGCATTTGTTAGAAATACATACATTTGTACACAGTGACCCATTCTCTACAAAAGGCATAACTCTTGCACCTTTTTTTAAATACCCGGGAACTAGGGGGGCCTATAGTTCCTCTTGCTTTCTCCATGGCAATGCTTCAGCCAATCAGAGTTCTAATCAGCATTATTTTTTTCTGTAGTATAAATTGCGATTAGGTGAAATTTGGCATTCTTGTATTTGCCCTGATGAGTGTAAGGTGTGTAAGAGTGTCTCTCTTCAACAATATTCATGTTCTGTACTACCAAGTGACTGTTTCTATCTACGTCTATTTGCAGTCTTTCTTCTTCACAACTTGCTTTCCGACCTACCTTTGTATCACTATCACATTTGGCTATAATACTGTCAGCCCCTTCATCCAAGTCATTAATATAAAAATAGTTGAGACCCCAGCATTGATCTCTGTGCATTCCACTAATTATAGTTTGCTAACCTGAACTCTAACCCTAATGACCCTTCTTTTAACTTACTATTTTCCAGTGGTAAGCCAATCATCTACCCATACTGATATATCACCAACACCTTGAGCCCTTTTCTTGTGTAGTAAACTTTTGTATGGCACCTCATTGATTACCTTTCGGAAATCCATATATACCAAGTCTACTGGTCCTCCTTTATTTACTCTATTCTTATCAACAAGTAGCTCTAATTAATTTGTAAAACAACATTTTTCTTTGGTAATAAAACCGTGTTAACACTGCTTGATTGCAATGATTTTCTAAATGTCCTGTCACTATTTCCTGATTCCAGCATATTTCCCAGTGACCGGTGTTAGGCTAACTGGCCTACAAGTTTTGTGCCTCATGTCTCACTTTCTTGACAAAGGACATTACATTGGCCATTCCCAATCTTTTGAGATCTTTGCAGAGTCCAGGGAATTTTGGAAAAATATAACTGAAGTATCTTCCATCTTTGCAGCATTTCTTCTTAGACTAGAGGATGTAGCCCATCAGGTCCAAGGGTCGTGGCAGTCTGTAGTCCCATAAATATTGTCTAGTATTTTTCTTCTTGATAATGATTTAAGACCATAAGACATAGGAGCGGAAGTAAGGCCATTCGGCCCATCGAGTCCACTTACCCGCTCTCTCTCCATAGCCCTTAATTCCTCGAGAAATCAAGAATTTATCAACTTCTGTCTTAAAGACTCTCAACGTCCCGGCTTCCACCGCCCTCTGTGGCAATGAATTCCAGACCCACCACTCTCTGGCTGAAGAAATTTCTCCTCATCTCTGTTCTAAAGTGACTCCCTTTTATTCGAAGGCTGTGCCCCGGGTCCTAGTCTCCCCTGCTAATGGAAACAACTTCCCTACGTCCACCCTATCTAAGCCATTCATTATCTTGTAAGTTTCTATTAGATCTCCCCTCAGCCTCCTAAACTCCAATGAATATAATCCCAGGATCCTCAGACGTTCATCGTATGTTAGGCCTACCATTCCTGGGATCATCCGTGTGAATCTCCGCTGGACCCGCTCCAGTGCCAGTATGTCCTTCCTGAGGTGTGGGGCCCAAAATTGCTCACAGTATTCTAAATGGGGCCTAACTAATGCTTTATAAAGCTTCAGAAGTACATCCCTGCTTTTATATTCCAAGCCTCTTGAGATAAATGACAACATTGCATTTGCTTTCTTAATTACGGACTCAACCTGCAAGTTTACCTTTAGAGAATCCTGGACTAGGACTCCCAAGTCCCTTTGCACTTCAGCATTATGAACGTTGTCACCGTTTAGAAAATAGTCCATGCCTCTATTCTTTTTTCCAAAGTGCAAGACCTCGCACTTGCCCACGTTAAATTTCATTTAGCCCTCGATGTTCTCCTATTATTGGTATGCTTTTGATTACTTTTACTATGAAGATACAAAATATATGTTAAAATTTGTAATTATCAATTTGGGTGCACAGAAAAGCAATTAAGTGGTATGCGTCGAGTGCAGTTACTTTCCGAATTGAAGATATTTTTCATGGTTGTAATTTAGTTTGGAAATTCTAATTTTACTATTGAATTCCAATCCTCTCTGTGACCTACCTTCCCTGAGGCACTCCACACAGAATTGCACAATAGCCAGTTTCACTTTGTAAAGTGGTCCGGAGACAATGTTAAAATGTTATATATGTGCAAATTGTTGTTACTTTGAATAGTATTTCTGAATTTTCAGTGATCAAAATACAAATCTTCCCATTGGGAAAGTGTGAGAAGCAAAATGTAAGAGCAAAGGAAAACCTCTTGTTATTTTGTTATGGGCCAGGGTTTATAGAATCCCAAAGTCTATCATGGAGTTCACATGACCCACAACATTTAACAGATTGTGGTATGGGGAGCACACGGCTCACTCTACAGGTATGGTACAGCAGACATGGGCCAGTGTTTTTTTTTAAAACAAAACACTGTTTATTCTATGAACTCAAGTTAATCTTTCTAAAATAACAGTACAAAGTCTTACAACACCAGGTTAAAGTCCAACAGGTGTGTTTCGATGTCACTAGCTTTTGGAGCGCTGCTCCTTCCTCAGGTGAATGAGGAAGGTTCGCCTGAGGAAGGAGCAGCGCTCCGAAAGCTAGGGACATCAAAACAAACCTGTTGGACTTCGTACTGTGCTCACCCCAGTCCAACGCCGGCATCTCCACATCATTTCTAAAATAAAGTGAACATCTTAGCAACCAGTAAATCAAATACACCCCCCAAAGAATACAACACTAAGTAATTTGTATGCTGTTCTTTTAACATCCAAAAGACTTAACAAACCTTCAAACAGGAGCACATTAGGGTTTACATTCAAGACTGAAAACATTGACAATTCTTCTGAATTCACCAAATGATTAAGAGATAGTCCTTCATGGCAGAGATCAACAGCAGTGCAGCTCCCAGACACACCCAAGCTTTCTCAAACTGAAACAAAAAAAGCAGTAGGGCTCAGCTCCACCCACACTCTGACATCACTCCAGTAACACGAGCGGCTCCATTTCTTAAAGGTATATTTCATAAACACTCATTTCTATTCACATGACAATTTGCATGTGTAAACCATAACAATGCATTACATTTCTGAGAACACACAATAAATAGTACCAAAGATGAAGATGTTAGCTGGCCAGCCTTTGGAAAAACAAACGGGTGGTCAACTTTTCTGATGTCGCATCGTCATTAGAACATTATATTTGAATAGTAATACGATCTGTCCAAAAGGCACAACTATGCCTCCATTGCTGAATATGGATATTTCTAGTTATTTCAGGAAGTGATCCTTTGAATAGGTTTTCAACATTAGCATTAATGAAAGCAAAATACAGCAGGTGCTAGAGATATGAAATAAAAACAGAAAGCACGGGGCAGGGGCGATCTGCAAGTTTAACATCTATGGAGATTGAAAATTCAGGTTGATGGTAACTAACTCTGGTTTCTCCCTCCACGGATGCTGCCAGACCTACGGAACTTTTTCAGCATCTTCTGTCCAACGTTATGACCTGCCTTTGCTCGCGCAGTTGGATTTATCTCCGAGAGCAAATAAACTCTGCTTTCACTCCGTGTGAAACTGAGTGTGGCTGAGGCAGTGAAATAAATTGTCCCGATAACTACCTTTCACTTCAGCTTCAGGGACTGTTTCCCTTTGCTCTCTGTGCCTGAGGGAAGGCGAGAGAAACTTCAGCAGCACGGCCACGTGACTCCGATCCCACACCTGCCCGCCATTTGCAGCCGCGGGGCGCCGCACGTCGGCCGCTGACGCCGCCAATGGGAAAGGCGCTGCCGACGTGCCTTCGCGCGCGCGCGCGCCCTGACGTCCTCGCTCCACCCGCGCGGCCAATCGGCGGTGGGCTTGTATTGGAGACGGGGCGAAGCCGGCCAATAGGCGCCGCTGTTTAACGCGGCGGTCCGTGTCGCCGGAGCTCGAGAGAGGGCTTTGAATGTGAGCGTGCGCGGAGCGGTCGAAGGGGGGGGGGGAAGAGAGAGAGAGAGAGAGAGAGAGAGAGGGAGGAGAAAAGATGGCGGAAAACAAAGGTGGAAATAATATCGAGGCGAATGGCGTTAGCGAGGAGAAGAGTGCGCAGCCCGATAAGGACGAAGAGAGCCGGGAGAAAACGGAGCCGGAGGTTAACGCGGCGATGGCGGTGACTGGATTATCATCATCAACGACAACATCAACAACAACCCCGCCAGCGGCGGCGGCGGCACCCGTACCAACGGCCGCGGCGGCCGAGGGACTGGGTCCTAGCCCAGGCCTAAGTCCGGGAGTGGGCCCAGGGCCGTGTCCGGCTGCAGGGCCAAGTCCGGCTCCAGGACCCAGCCCGGGAGCGGGTCCGGACAAAGCAGCAGCGGCGACGACGGCTGTGGCCCCCGCCGAGGTGAACCTGAACCTGCTGGACGAGTGCGCCGTGTGCCGCGATACGCTGCAAGGCAAGGAGCCCAAGCTGCTGCCCTGTCTCCACTCCTTCTGCAAGCGTTGCCTGCCGGAGCCCGAGCGGCAGCTCAGCATCCCCATCCCCGCCGGGGGCAACAACGCCGCAGGAAATAACGGGGATTCGCCAACCATCCAGCAGGGTAAGTACCGCCTGGGTGCAGGGGAAGGAGAGGGAGATCCGCTGCGGACTTTACTTCCAACTTCTCCAGTTTAATGCCTCCGCACCCCATATTGACACGATCAGATTGAAGTTATTACACCGTGAACTCTTGATCTGACAGTGTGGCGACTACGTTGTCCAGTCTCCAACTGCAATGGATTTACTCTTGTGCAGAAGGAAAAGGGGCTGCGGTGAAATCGTAGTTCTTTATAACCTTATGCTGAGCGGTTTGTCTTTAGATTGAAAGGTTTTAAGGTAAATTCCAAAATATAAAGCCTTAACAGTTCATTTGACACCCGGCGGTTTTGTGTTTTTAAAAGTGACGGCGGCGACCCTTTACAGATTATTTGTCCGAATTTTGCAACGATCACGAGTTCATGTCGTATTGTAGAACCGTTTTACATTGGATAATAATATCACGAATCCAAATTCGAGAGCACTTTTGGATTGCAGGTGTCTGGGCAGACTTTTCCTAAGCTTGCTAGTAGCATTCGTAATATAGGGTAATCGTTTCATACTAAGTCGTCCTCCCGTCCCCCCCAACCTTTCCCCGTATAAATCCAGCAGATGCGTTCTTAATTGTGTTGCACAGAATAGTGAGTGATTGCCGCTGATCAAATATATTATTTGATTATAGGTGAATTTATGGCACACAGTCAATATCTTTGAATTGGCATAATAGCAAATAGGCTAGAGTAATATTTGTTTATAGAGTGCATATTTCAAATTAGCTGAGCCTGTTTGGGAACTTCACTGGTTGTCAAAATATCTTATTGGGACTTAGACTCTGAATTTAAAAAGCCTACCCTAACTCATTCATTCAATTTAAAATAAACTCCATTGCAAGGTTTAATTCTGATCCATTAGTTCAAGAATACCCACCACTACCCAGGGATGGGTCATAACAACACCTTGCCAGCATATCCCAACAACAATTTGAAAGACGTTGTGTTAATATTTATTTCTTGCGCATCCCTGATTTTAATTCCCCTTCCTAAATCCCTTGGCCTGTCTACTTCATTTTCTTCTTGTAGGACACTTTTTAAAGACTACCTCTGATCAAGCTTTTGGTCATCTCAATTTGAGCTCCTTCTCTGGCTCAGTGTCCTATATTGTTTTATAATGCCATTTGGGAGTGACCTGGCCCATTTTGTTGCATTTAAAGCACTATATAAATTTTAAAAATTACCAATATGTTACTAGTTGAGTTACCACATCAATGTTCATAGACAAAAACTGGTTTGGAAACCTTTGACAATATCAATTAGGTTATTGTGTAATTCGAGACTGAGAGCCAGCTGTAAGCTTTGCATGTCAAAATACATTTTTTTAATGGTGATTAAATCCCTGTGGTTCTGATGATTGAAAAGGTAAACAAATTAATTAGTTACTTCATTTTATGACTTTATCCACTCCCACCAATTATGGTATCGAATGATGACGTTATCGAATAATTGCTCAGTTTTCTTTGGTCCTGATGGCTCTTCCCTCCCCAAGAAAAGAATCACTCAAGTAAATTAACGTGACTTATTGGCCCTGACCTTCCAATACATTGGTGATAAACTTTGAAACATTTTCCGCTGTTGAGCTTTCAGATGGATCTCTTTCCCCCCCCCTCCTCTCTTCTTCTCTTTCCCCCCACCCCCCCCCTCTTCTTTCTCTCCTCCTCTCACTCTCTTTGCCCCCCCCCCCCCCCAATGGCTGGATGCCCTGGACCTGCCAGGAAATCTCCAAGATCATTCCGCTGTTAATCACAGACATCAGTGCTTAATGGCAGATGCTTAAAGGCCGTTCAATGTATCTAAAAGTAAACTTACTATCCCGAACACGGTACTTACTTTTAAACTGTCCTTGTCAGCTGCTAAAACTAAAAAAAAAACCCGATGCATTCAGACCTGAGATATTTGGGAACCCTCGGGTAAATCAGTGCATTGTGATCTTATGCATTTCACCGTTTATTTCATTTGGAGTACTTCAATTCAGGTCAAGCTATCTCCACATTAACGTAAAATAAATGTAAAACTTCACATTTGAAAGACTAAAAACAGTTGAACGCTTAAGAACTTTACAAAAACTTGCCATAACTGGGCCACATAGGGCATTCCTTCCACTGTTGCCATCAAAGGGGGTGTAGCCTTGCTGCTTCTGAGCTTCGCCGTGACATCTCGTAGTTACCTTTTGGTGGTTACATCCTTCAGTTGGTATAGGAAGTCCCTAGCTTCCACGCATAATGCGAAGTACCAAAGCCTCCCTGGTGACTGGAAGATCTAGGCCTATTTTCTCAGCGTTGCTTCACAGATGTTGGGTTTTAAAATAACGAAGTAAATGTGTAGCGGTAAAACCCTAGGAATGGTGTAGTCCTTATTGCAACAGTTGAGTCTGATAACTGCTGCAAAGCAATCTTTGTGAACATACCTGATTTCAAAGTAAGAAATGGCAAATGTAATGATTTAAAGCACAAAAAAATTGATTAAATCGTAAATTTTGTGTTTGTGAAAAAACCTTCTACTATAATTAATAATTCACTTCTGACATGAGACCACAAAAATGGTCACATGGCTAGGAATCAGTCATGTGATAAGCATGGACCTATTGGATTGGACAGACCATTTTTTTATAACTTAGTGCTGCAATTGGTTGATCAAACAAGACCAGAAGAACATAAGAACTAGGAGTAGGCCACCTGGCCCCTCGAGCCTGCTCCACCATTCAATGAGATCATGGCTGATCTTTTGTGGACTCAGCTCCACTTTCTGGCCCGAACACCATAACCCTTAATCCCTTTATTCTTCAAAAAACTATCTATCTTTATCTTAAAAACATTTAATGAAGGTGCCTCTACTGCTTCACTGGGCAAGGAATTCAATAGATTCACAACCCTTTGGGTGAAGAAGTTCCTCCTAAACTCAGTCCTAAATCTACTTCCCCTTATTCTGAGGCTATGCCCCCTAGTTCTGCTTTCACCCGCCAGTGGAAACAACCTGCCCGCATCTATCCTATCTATTCCCTTCATGTTTCTATAAGATCCCCCATCATCCTTCTAAATTCCAACGAGTACAGTCCCAGTCTACTCAACCTCTCCTCGTAATCCAACCCCTTCAGCTCTGGGATTAACCTAGTGGAACCCTCCATTGCCAGTACGTCCTTTCTCAAGTAAGGAGACCAAAACTGAACACAATACTCCAGGTGTGGCCTCACTTATACATTTGCAGCAGAACCTCCCTAGTCTTAAACTCCATCCCTCTAGCAATGAAGGACAAAATTCCATTTGCCGCCTTAATCACCTGTTGCACCTGTAAACCAACTTTTTGCGACTCATGCACTAGCACACCCAGGTGTCTCTGCACAGCAGCATGTTTTAATATTTTATCATTTAAATAATAATCCCTTTTGCTGTTATTCCTACCAAAATGGATAACCTCACATTTGTCAACATTGTATTCCATCTGCCAGACCCTAGCCCATTCACTTAGCCTATCCAAATCCCTCTGCAGACTTCCAGTATCCTCTGCACTTTTTGCTTTACCACTTATCTTAGTGTCGTCTGCAAACTTGGACACATTGCCCTTGGTCCCCAACTCCAAATCATCTATGTAAATTGTGGACTCAACACTGATCCCTGAGGGACACCACTAGCTACTGATTGCCAACCAGAGAAACACCCATTAATCCCCACTCTTTGCTTTCTATTAATTAACCAATCCTCTATCCATGCTACTACTTTCCCCTTAATTCCATGCATCTTTATCTTATGCAACAACCTTTTGTGTGGCACCTTGTCAAAGACTTTCTGGAAATCCAGATATACCACATCCATTGGCTCCCCGTTATCTACCGCACTGTTAATGTCCTCAGAAAACTCCAGTAAATTAGTTGGGCATGACCTGCCCTTTATGAACCCATGCTGCGTCTGCCCAATGGGACAATTTCCATCCAGATGCCTCGCTATTTCTTCCTTGCTGATAGATTCCAGCCTCTTCCCTACTACCGAAGTTAAGCTCACTGGCCTATAATTACCCGCTTTCTCCTTTTTTAAACAATGGTGTCAAGTTTGTTAATTTCCAATCCGCCGGGACCACCCCAGAGTCTAGTGAATTTTGGTAAATTATCACTAGTGCATTTGCAATTTCCCTAGCCATCTCTTTTAGCACTGTGGGATGCATTCCATCTGGTCCAGGAGACTTGTCTACCTTTAGCCCCATTAGCTTGCCCATCACTACCTCCTTGGTGATAACAATCCTCTCAAGGTCCTCACCTGTCATAGCCTCATTTCCATCAATCACTGGCATGTTATTTGTGTCTTCCACTGTGAAGACCGACCCAAAAAACCTGTTCAGTTCCTCAGCCATTTCCTCATCTCCCATTATTCAATCTCCCTTCTCATCCTCTAAAGGACCAATATTTACCTTAGCCACTCTTTTTTGTTTTATGTATTTGTAGAAACTTTTACTATCTTTTTATATTCTGAGCAAGTTTACTCTCATAATCTATCTTACTCTTCTTTATAGCTTTTTTAGTAGCTTTCTGTTGCCCCCTAAAGATTTCCCAATCCTCTAGTCTCCCACTATACGGATCCAGGAAGTGTAGAAGATTTTAGTTTAGACGGGTAGCATGGTCGTCACAGGCTTGGAGGGCCAAAGGGCCTGTTCCTGTGCTGTACTTTTCTTTGTTCTTTGATCTTTGCTACTTTGTATGTTTTTTCCTTCAATTTGATACTCTCCCTTATTTCCTTAGATATCCACGGTCGATTTTCCCTCTTTTTACCGTCCTTCCTTTTTGTTGGTATAAACCTTTGCTGAGCACTGTGAAAAATCACTTGGAAGGTTCTCCACTGTTCCTCAACTGTTTCACCATAAAGTCTTTGCTCCCAGTCTACCTTAGCTAGTTCTTCTCTCATCCCATTGTAATCTCCTTTGTTTAAGCACAAAACACTAGTGCTTGATTTTACCTTCTCACCCTCCATCTGTATTTTAAATTCCACCATATTGTGATCGCTCCTTCCGAGAGGATCCCTAACTATGAGATTCTGAATCAATCCTGTCTCATTATACAGGACCAGATCTAGGACTACTTGTTCCCTCGTAGGTTCCATTACATACTGTTCTAGGAAACTATCGCAGATACATTCTATAAACTCCTCCTCAAGGCTGCCTTGACCGACCTGGTTAAACCAGTCAACATGTAGATTAAAATCCCCCATGTTAACTGCTGTACCATTGCTACATGCATCTGTTATTTCTTTGTTTATTGCCTGCCGCACCATAATGTTACTATTTGGTGGCCTACAGATTACTCCTATCAGTGAGTTTTTGGCCTTACTATTCCTGATTTCCACCCAAATGGATTCAACATCCTCCATAGCACCGATGTCATCTCTGACTGTTGCCCGGATGTCATCCTTAAATAACAGAGCTACACCACCTCCCTTACCATCCACTCTGTCCTTCCGAAAAGTTTGATACCCTCGGATATTTAACTCCCAGTCGCGACCATCCTTTAACCATGTTTCAGTAATTGCCACTAAATCATAGTCATTCACGATGATTTGCGCCATCAACTCATTTACCTTATTCCGAATACTACGAGCATTCAGGTAAAGTACACTTATGTTGGCTTTTTTACCTCTGTTCTGAATCTTAACACCTCGATCAGTAACGTCTCCTAAGTTATATTTCCTCTTAACCTTTCTCCTAATTTTCCCTGTCGTTGAACCCATATCTTCATGTAACAACCTGCCGCGTCGCTTACCATTAATGTTTTCACTTCCCGTTTTTATTTCTTTTAGTATTCCTGGTCCTATTCACTGAGCTCCCCTCAGTCACTGTACCTTGTACTGTCACCCTTTTTGATTTTTGACCATGGCTTCTCTGCCTTACACTTTCCCCCTTAACTGCCTTTTATTTCTGTCCCTGATTTACTACCTTCCAACTTCCTGCATCGGTTCCCATCCCCCTGCCACATTAATTTAAACTCTCCCCAACAGCTCTAGCAAACACCCCCTCCTAGGACATCGGTTCCAGTCCTGCCCAGGTGCAGACCGTCCGGTTTGTACTGGTCCCACCTCCCCAGAACCGGTTCCAATGTCCCAGGAATTTGAATCCCTCCCTCTTGCACCATCTCTCGGTGTGCATTGCATAACTATACTCAAACTGACAACATTCTGCATCAAAATTCAAACAAGGATTGTTATTTCAAGTTCTGACAGCATATGTGCTTTCATTTGTATGTTACTTTCAGTTTTCTCTCCTCTCTTGCTCCCCCTCCCATGTATGTTTCTCTGCATGTATTGATTCTCTCGCTGGGGTTGAGGAAGTTGCCGTCTAGTAATTTGCCCGATTGGATGTTATTTTCATTCAGTTCCTGGTGCTCTTGCCACTGAGAAAGTTGTAGAACCAGTCTTAATCCTCAATTTGAGTACAGGATTCATGGGATTATCCTTGGTGATTGATTTCCGGATCAGATATTAAACCAACCCTCAGATAGTTAGGTGGACAGGATCCAGTGCTTCTATTGCAGAAGGAATAGGGAGTTCTTCAGTGTCCAGGCTAACATTTTCCTTCGACCAACACTACCAAATTTATGTTGAGTAACTGATGATCTTATTGTAGGTTTTTGCTGTGTGCAAAATGGCAACTGTTTAAATTAAACAAAATTACAGGTGTGACAGCCCCTGATGGGGTACTGTATATAAAATAAAACGGCAAAAAGAAACGTAACTAATTAAATCGAAATGTCATTCCCGAGGTGACGATGCACCCATCCCCTGCTGCGCCCACCGGTCGTGGAAGACCTGAAGCATACCGGTGGACATCACATGCTCCCTCTCCAAAGCCACCTGGTCGCAAACGTTGACCGCGATAGAGGGGCAGACAGTCTGGTTGCTCCCTGCACCGATATGAACTTCCCAACAAGGTATGGCATTGTTTTGATCATGCTCTCTTGGATTTGTGGCATAAGGCTAGTTGTGGTGTCCCAAAAGCCTACAGCTAAGATCAAGAAAGTAAGATGTACCCAAGATCGGGTGTGATATGCGATTGCATATCACCAGCATGAAGCAGTGCTTTTCTCATTGGTTATCTTTGAGCTTTGGCCTGTGTCTTTTTTTTAAGGGAAGCAGGGAAGATGGCGACAAAAATTCTAATTCCATCATGGTCCTCCAGCATGTCAACGTTACTGATATGACTTCAATATTTCAGCAAGTAATTGCTTTCTATTGGTTCATACCACTGCCGGTAATGTAACTTCTTTTATTCTGTTCACAGGATGTGGGCTTCACTGGCTAGCCCAACATTTATTGCCACCTCAAAGGTATTTAGGGATAGACAATGAGCTGCCGCCTTGAACCAATGCGTTTCCTGAATTGCAGAGTATCAGTATGTTTATTAAAAAAAATAATTTGACGTATGCAAATCAAATTACTACTCTTGTGTTGCAAAGGTATTTATCATTGTCAAAAATGCCCAGCATTTCAGTGCCATTTTGGGTCAGGTTGAACGTCAACAATAACTATTATCCTTTTCTAAACGACATTGAAGCAGAGGTTGCTTGTTCATTCATGTCAAGCTGGTGCTGCAGGGTTGAAGAGAAAGGTGGTAGTAAATTGCAGCTTTGTCATGACAGTTTTTTCTTTCTCAAATTGATAATGTAAAGATTGCTTGAATTGTTTCTATTTTTAACATAAATGGTAAATGAGCTCAACAGTGTAACCATGGTTTATTTGTTAAACTTTGGAACTCTTGAGTTGGAAGTGCAATCGTACCCTGAAAGAAGAAACCTTGCACCATACTTCCTAATACATGGGCGTGTGAATTTACATTTGTGGGAGACTTGTAGAGAAGAATAATTTAATCTTGCAATGTGTAACTAGAGTATAAATCTGTGACTGCATTGCCACGGTGAATGGTTGAATGAGTTAAAGGAGGCAGTTGCTGGAACCACATAGAATAATGATTCGACTGGGCATTGTTCATGGACAACTAACTGGCATAGATGTTTTGGATTTCATCATGGTGTTTAGATACGTGGCTATTTATCAGCCCATTGATCACTGGTAATTTTGGAGATTCTTTGATTAAATCTTATGAAAGTATTCCTGAAGTATCTGTTTGCTAGCTAAATATGTTGCTAGCTAAATGTGTTTGTAAGGAAATAAAGATATATATATATATATATATATATATATATATATATGATATTGCAATACAAGTATTGCAATTCTGAATTAAAAATGCTGGAACACGCCGAGGTCCCAGGTTCGATCCCGGCTCTGGCTCACTGTCTGTGTGGAGTTTGCGCATTCTCCCCGTGTTTGCGTGGGTTTCGCCCCCACAACCCAAAAGATGTGCAGGCTAGGTGGATTGGCCACACTAAATTGCCCCTTAATTGGAAAAAATGAATTGGGTACTCTAAATTTATATTAAAAAAAAAAAGAAAATGCTGGAACAAGGATATATGACAACCAAACAGAACTGACCAAGTTTGCTTTCTAGAATGGATTTTGCCTTTGCAGTGGTTATTTTATTTAGAAAAAAAATTGATTTTGTGCAGATGGGATTTGCTGAAAGGTTTCTGATTATTTGAAAATGTGCTCATGATTTGAAAATGCACGAGGTGGTAAATAACACCAGTCGTGTTTTTAGTGGAGTATTTTGCTCCTCTCTTTGGGCATGAACTCCCACAAAGTGGAATCGGAATTGGATTGCCACTCCGCTTCTAAAATGTTTTTGGTCCTACTTTGCCTGACCTTCCATCTATGGCTGGACAGTGCGTTCCCCCCCCCCCTGACGACTAGCCAGCTCCTTTTTCAATCCAGCTCCTCACCCGGTTCCCACGTAGCCATATCTCCCCCAAGCGGCGCCCCCCCCCATACCAGCTCCCCCTTCTCCCCAGCAGCAGCTACCCAGTTAACTAACCCCCCCCCCCCAGCTAGATCCCAAACTAGCGTAATTGCACCCCCCATGTTGCTCCCAGAAGTCAGCAAACTCTGGCCGACCTCGGCTTCCCCCCCGTGACCTCGGCTCACACTGTGCGAGGCCCCCTCCTTCCTGCTTCCCTGTTCCCGCCGTGATTACCATAGCGCGGGAACAAAGCCCGCGCTTCCCTTTTGGCCCCGCCCCCAATGGCCGGCGCCCTCAGTTCCTCATCCCCCCCCCCCCCCCCCCCACATGGGGGAGAGAGAAAAGTTACAGGGTCGCAGGATTAACAACTTGGGAAGTCATCTCTTCCCTCTTTTCCCCCCCTTCATCCCACATATTCACCCCCCCCCCCCCCACTTTGTCCCAAACGTTCTTTTTCTGGCCCGCTCACTCCAGTTTCTCCTCGACAATAAATGTCCACGCCTCATCTGCCGTTTCGAAGTAGTGGTGTTTCCCTCGATGTGTGACCCACAGTCTTGCCGGTTGCAGCATTCCAAATTTAATCTTCCGTTTATGCAGCACCGCCTTGGCCCGATTAAAGCTTGCCCTCCTTCTCGCCACCTCCGCACTCCAATCTTGATATATGCGGATCACCGCGTTCTCCCACCTACTGCTCAGAGTTTTCTTTGCCCATCTGAGGACCATCTCTCTGTCCTTATATCAGAGAAATCTCACCACTATGGCTCGAGGAATTTCTCCAGCCCTCGGTCTTCGCGCCATAACTCGATAGGCTCCCTCCACCTCCAGCGGACCCGTCGGGGCCTCCAATCCCATTAACGAGTGCAGCATCGTGCTCACATATGCCCCGACGTCCGCCCCTTCTACACCTTCGGGAAGACCAAGAATCCTTAAATTCTTCCTCCTCGCATTATTCTCCAGCCTTTCCACACACCTTTTGTGTTGTGCCTCATGCATCTCCGTTTTCACCACCAGGCCCTGTATGTCGTCCTCATTCTCAGCAGCCTTTGCCTTCACGACCCGAAGCTCCTGTTCCTGGGTCTTTTGCTCCTCCTTTAGCCCCTCAATCGCTTGTAATATCGGGGCCAACAGCTCCTTCTTCATCTCCTTTTTGAGTTCTTCCACGCAACGCCGCAGGAACTCTTGTTGGTCAGGGCCCCATATTAAACTGCTCCTTCCGACGCCATCTTGCTTTGTGCCTGCCTTCCTGGCCGCTGCTCTAGAGGATCCACCGCAATCCGGCCACTTTCCTCTCTTTTTTTCCATCCGGGTCCAGGGGGGATTCCCTTCTGGATTACCGCACAGTGTTTTTTGCCATTAAAATTGCCGTTGGGGCTCCTATCAAGAGCCCAAAGTCCGTTCCACCGGGAGCTGCCGAAACGTGCGACTTAGCTGGCCATCGCCGCACCCGGAACATTTCTCACATGATTTGATAGCCCTTTGGGGGTGACCTTGAATAACTATACTAATTTTACGTTTAAACTATTTTTCCTTTCATACAGTGAACAAGATAGATGGATATTTGATGCATTTTAAAAAGAATTAAGGAGTAAGCAACAATATTAATGTGTCGGTCTCTCCCCCGCAACCCAAAACAAATGTGCCTGGTAGGTGAATTGGCCACACTAAATTGCCCTTTAATTGAGGTGGGGGGGAGGAAATTGGGTATTCTAAATTTTTTTTAAAAAGTGCAACAGGTCAGTTAGAATGTAGCTGAATGGGGTTGAAAAGAATTACAATGATTTCATTTATTGTCACATTATAGAGGTACAGTGAAGGTATTGTTATGCTCCAGCCCTGGCAGATCACTCCATACATGAATGCATAGAACATGCAAAATTAATAATTATGGAACATACTATAATAACGGTTATAAAGATGTAGGAAGAGGATCTGTAGGGATGAGCTCAGAGTCGCCACGTTCCGGCCACCATCTTGTGGGGTGGGGTGGGCAATGAAAATCCAGTAGCAGCCTATTTTTTTGTGCTAGATGTCAGTCAGGAAGAGGAAGAGCTAGTCCAATTCCCTTGTAATTGGCCTCCTTGGCTCGGAGAAATGTGCGATCAGCTGTCCGATCTCTTTGCTCCTGCTGCCACATCGCACAGGCCTCACTCGCTTCCACCGGCATCTTCCTGTAATGTACCGCCGGGGCTGTGGTCCATGGCCCGGCCGCCGCCGAACCGGTCCTGACCTTGCCAACGGCCCTCGCCGCCCAGCAAGCCAGCCGCTTTCTGGGGAGCGCCTGAACCAGCCCCGCAGTGATGAACAGTTCATGATATTAATCATTTATTTGCCTATTCACTGAATGATCTCATTTGATTCCCGTTTCTTATCACCAGTTATTAACCAGCAGTAAGGGAAATGATGAGAAGATGTGGTAACCTCATAAAACTAGTTGTTCTCACCACGCTCTTCCTTATCTAGTTTCATGCAGAAATTTTTTTGTTTCAGTTCTGTACCATTTTGTGTGAAACTTCAATTTGGAACCATTATTACCGTACAAGCAGTCAGAACCAGATTAGTCTTAATTTTGCAGTAATCTGGAAATCGCCTTTTTCTGATGCGGGAGCTGGTTTTGTGAGGTTTTTCCCTATGTTAATCAAGTGATGACTGTTACTTCAAAAATAATGGATTTTTTTTAAACTATCAAGAGAAAGCAAATCACTACTTTAATTAACCTAGCAAACCTGAGTTAGGAAAAGTTTGCTGGTTGAGGATGAGGGAGTGGTAGTGATTTTTGGTAGGGTGGAAGGGAACATTGTGAACAGCTACCAAAATACATGGTTGGAAAAGCTCAATGTTGAATAAGGAAATAATGGCTCCCTGATTCATAAATGTGTTGCACCTGTAGATTGTACTGATATGTGTACCCTCGGTTACATTTTCCGGAAATTCTCTTCGATTCCAAGAGCACTTACAGGAAATAAATACTCTTCGATTCCAATAGCGCTTTGTAAATGGTGAAATTCTATATTTTTCAAAATAAGAGTAAAATTGTTCCCTCAATAGTTTGTTAGTATCAAGAAGGAACAACAAAGACGACTTGTCATATCCACCAACTAAATGGGGAAGAGAGTGTTACACTAGGTAATTCGAGTGCGCTCAGCCCTCTTTCTTCAGGAACACCGTTAACCTAATCGGCATAATTGAACAATGAGAGAACAAGAAAAGGTGGGTGACAACTGGCATTAAGTGTGCGGCCACTAAGTTTCAAATAAAAAGTCACATTGATTTAGCATGACTGTTCCTGAACATTACAATCAGCAATTTTGCTGACACATACAGCCATTTTGCCTTTGCACTTGGGGGATCTTTGGTCTATATCTAGAGATCTCGGAGGTGATTATCTAGTGCCCGGGCCTGAAGAACAGCTGAGGGATTAGCACGGGCCTGATGAATGACCGAGGGACCAACCTGTGTAGTTAATATCTGCAAGTTGTTAGTAGCTGAATTCATTTGTTCCTTTGACAACTCCGAAGGTGCAATGTCTGCATATAGCAACCATGGCTGATCCAAACCATGTAGAATTGCAGATGATAGATTGGGTGGAAAATATTGTGCACCAACAGCAACAACTTGCAGTTATGCAATGCCTTTAAGCTGCCCCACAGAGGCACAAAGGGATAAAAGTATGAATTCCAAGAGAAAGAATATTAGAAAAGATAACCAAAATCTTAATCTGCAAGGTGCATTTTAAGAAGTGGATAATTTTAATGAAGAGTATTCTAAAATATGCACCCTAAACAATTGAAAGCTGACCACCAGTGCAGTGTTGAATGTCCAACCATTAGAAAGACAGCAGTAATAAGAGCTTGTAGTGAATGCAGTAGGGCCTGTCTATTGAGCATTTTGTAATTTGGAAATGTTTTTTACATTGGGCACCATTTGCATAATAGGATGCCACTTTGTAATGCAGACCGAGGAGAGGCAGTAAACAATCTCTAACATAATTAAGAAATTATGTGGAGATGCCGGTACTGTACTGGGGTGGGCACAATAAGTAGTCTCAACACCAGGTTAAAGTCCAACAGGTTTATTTGAAATCACAAGCTATCGGAGCACTGCTCCTTCATCAGGTGAAGTGGAGGCAGATTCACAATCACAGTTTATATAGGTGTCTCTCTATATATGCTGTGATTATGAATCTGCCTCCATGTACGTGATGAAGGGTTCACCTGATGAAGCAGTGCTCCGAAAGCTTGTGATTTCAAACCTGTTGGACTTTAACCTGTGTTGTGAGACTTTTTAAAAAAAATAAACAATTTTAATGAGATATTTTTGGCATTACAAACAGCAACAGTATAAAAACAATGTACAAAGAACAATAGACATAGTGCAATCACCGACTCCCACCCCGCCAAGACCCGCCTAATTGACCCCCTATTCTACGCTACCCTAACCCCCCTCCCACTCCCCCTGCTGATGATTAATTCTCTGCGAAGAAGTCGATGAATGGTTGCCACCGCCAGGCGAACCCTAATAATGACACTCTCAAGCCGAACTTAATCTTCTGTAGGCCAAGGAAGCTTGCCATGTCAGTTAGCCAGGTCTCCGACTTCGGGGGCTTTGAGTCCCTCCAAGCTAGCAGTAGCCGTCTCCGGGCTACCAGGGAAACGAAGGCCCGAACATCTGCCTCTTTCTACCCCTGGACTCCCGGGTCTTCCGACATCCCGAAAATCGCCACCTCTGGACTCATTGCCACCCTTGTTTTCAATACTCTGGACCTGATGTCCGCAAACCCCTGCCAATATCCCCTAAGTTTTGGACACGCCCAGAACATGTGAACATGGTTCGCTGGTCCTCCCACACTTTTTACACACCTGTCCTCCACCCCAAAGAATCTACTCATCCGGGCCACTGTCATGTGGGCCCGGTGGACCACCTTGAATTGGATCAAGCTGAGCCTGGCGCATGTTGCGGTCGCATTGACTCTGCTCAACGTGTCCGCCCAGAAGCCATCCTCCATCTCACCACCAAGCTCCTCCTCCCACTTACGCTTCAGCTCCTCGGTCTGCGTCTCCTCCGCCCCCATGAGTTCTTTGTAGATGTCCGAGACGCTCCCCTGTCCCACCCATCCCCTCGACACTACCCTGTCCAGGATCCCCCTTGGTGGCAGGAGTGGGAAGGATGATACCTGCCACGCAGAAAGTCCCGCACCTGTAAATATCTAAATTTGTTCCCCCTTGCCAACCCAAACTTCTCCTCCAGCACCCTCAAGCTAGGGAAGCTCCCTCATCTTCTCAATTCCTGCCATTCGCCATACTCTGAACCCCCATCCAAGCTCCGCAGGGCAAACCGGTGATTGTCACATATTGGAGACCAGACTGATGCTCCCACTGCTCCAGCGTACCTCCTCCACTGACCCCAGATTCTCAGGGCCGCCACCACTACGGGGCTGGTGGAGTACCTCGCCGGCGGGAACGGCAGAGGTGCCGTTATCAACGCCCCCAGACTGGTGCCCCTACACGACGCTGCCTCCATCTGCTCCCAGACCGACCCCGCCCCACCACCCACTTCCTTATCATGGCTATGTTAGCTGCCCAGTAATAATTACTCAAATTAGGCAGCGCAAGCCCTCCCTCTCCCTGATTCCACTCGAGCATCACCACCTTCACTCGAGGGAACTTACCCGCCCATACAAAGCCCAGGATGGTTTTATTAACCCTAAAAAAAGGACCGTGGGATGAAAATTGGGAGATACTGAAATATGAACAGAAATCTCGGTAGGACTGTCATTTTGACCGTCTGCACTCTCCCAGCTAACAACAGTGGGAGCGCATCCCATCTCTGAAACTCTCCCCTCATCTGTTCAACCAACCGGGACAAGTTCAACTTGTGTAACCAGCCCCAGTCCCGCGCCACTTGTATCCCTAAGTACCTGAAACTGTCCCCATCTAACCTAAATGGCAGCTCCCTCAGCTGACCCTCCTGACCCCTCGCCTGGACTACAAACATCTCACTCTTTGTCATATTCAGCTTATACCCCGAAAACCGGCCAAATCCCCACAAAATCGGCATAATTTTGCCCATCCCTGGCCCTGGATCCGATACGTATAAGAGCAGGTCGGCCGCGTACAGCGAGACTCATGTGTCGTCCCCCGTCCCCCCCCCAAACCAGCCCCTTTAAGCTCTCAGAGCAATTGCCAGCGGCTCTATAGCTAACGCAAACAACAGTGGGGAGAGGGGGCACCCCTGTCTTGTCCCCCGGTACAGTCTAAAATAGTCCGAGGTCGTCCTATTCGTCCTTACACTAGCTTCCGGGGCCTGGTACAGCAGCCTGACCCAGTCGATAAAGCCTTTGCCGAACCCAAATCGTCCCAGCACCTACCATAGATAGTACCACTTCACCCGGTCGAACGCCTTTTACGCATCCATTGCCATAACAACCTCAACCTCCCTACCCCAGGGGCATCATGATCACATTGAGCAGCCTTCTTACATTGGCCACCAACTGCCTGCCCTTGAAAAACCCGGTTTGATCCTCCATAATCACATCCGGCGCACATTCTTCAACCCTGGAGGCCAAAATTTTGGCCAGCAACTTGGCATCCACATTAAGCAGGGAGATCGGCCTATACGACCTGCATAGCTCCGGGTTCTTGTCCCGCTTCAATATCAACGAAATAGTGGCCTGCGACATTGTCGGGGGCAGCACCCCTCTGTCTCTTGCCTCATTGAAAACTTTGACCAGCAACGGCCCTAAAATCCCCGAGAACTTTTTAAAGAATCCCACCGGGTACCCGTCTGGCCCCGGGGCTTTAGCCGACTGCATTGCCTTCAAGCCCGCGACTATTTCTTCGGCCCTAATCGGGGCCTCCAGCCCTGCTACCAGCTCCCTATCCACCCTTGGGAAGGTCAGTCCATCCAAAAAGTGTCTCATCCCCACCGGCCCTGAGGGGGGGGTTCCGAGTAATAGAGCCTACTGTAAAAGTCCCTGAACGCCCTGCTTAGCCCTGCTGACTCCCCTACCATGTTCCCATCCCCATCAACCACCCTCTCTATTTCCCTGACCGCCTCCCTGACCTTCTCCCTATGTTCGTAAAACGCACCCCTCTCCTTTCTAGCTGCTCCACTGCCTTACCTGTGGACAACATCCCAAACTCAGCCTGCAGCCTCCGACGTTCCCTTAGGAGCTCCACTCCCGGAGTTACCACATACCTCCTGTCTATCTGTAAGATCTCCTTAACCAGTCGGTCCATTTCTGCCCTATCCGTCCTGTCTCTCTGAGCCCGGATCAAAATTAGCTCCTCTCTCACCATTGCCTTCAGTCCCTCCCAGACCACTGCTGCTGAGACTCCCTCCGTGTCATTAACCTGCAGATAATTCTGCATGCACTTTCTTAGCCTCTCGCACACCGACTCGTCCGCCAACAACCCCACGTCTAGCCTCCATTGCAGGCACTGGAAGGTCTCCACGCTAACCTGCAGTTCTACCCAGTGTGGAGCATGATCCAAAATAGTGATGGCCGAATACCCCGTGTCCACCACCCCCGCCAGTAAATCCCTGCTCAAAATGAAAAAGTCTATCCAGGAATAAACCTTGTGAACATGCAAATAAAAAGAAAACTCCTTCCTCGTCGGCTGCCTAAACCCCCATGGGTCGACCCCCCCTCCCCATCTGCTCCATGAACCCTATCGGTTCCTTTGCCATTGCTGGCACCCTCCCTGTTTTTGAACATAACAGGCCGGGGTCGATGACTGTATTAAAATTCCCTCCCATAACCAGCTTGTGCGAGTCCAGGTCCGGTATCTTCCCCAGCAACCTCTTTATAAATTCCACATCATCCCAATTTGGCGCATACACATCAATCAAGACCACCGTCCTCCCCTCCAGCTTACTGCTAACCATGATATAACAGCGCCCCCTGTCCGAGACTATACTGCCGACCTGAAATTGCACCCGCTTGTTGATCAAAATCGCAACCCCTCTAGTCTTGGTGTCCAGCCCCGACTGAAAGACCTGACTGACCCAACTCTTCCTTAGCCTGACTTGATCCGCCACTGTCAGGTGTGGCTCCTGCAACATTAAAATGTCCGCCTTCAGAGCCCTCAGATGCGCGAACACACGTGCCCCCTTGACCGGCCTGTTCAACCAGGTGATCAGCCTAGTTGGGGGGCACCGTGCCCCCCCCCCCCCCCCCCCCCCCGATCAACCATCCCCTTTCCTGGGCCCGCCACCAGCCCATGCGCCGCAGCTCCATCGACCTGCCTCCTGCCAGCCCCCACCACCCGAAACCCAAGTCCCTCCCTCGTCAGCAGAGTAACTCCCCCCCCCCCCCCCCCCCCCAGCAACAACACTTTGGAACCTAACCGATGCCATAGATTAATCATATGCACACACCCCACTTTTCTTCGTAGACTAGCTCACCCAGCTAGCCTGGTGGCCCTCGCCTCCAGCACCAAGAAGTCTCCCCACCTATTGTTTCTCCCCCCCCCCCCCCCCCCCCGCCCATCGAAATCACTTCCCTCATCAAACCGACCCCAAACAATCGCCCAATTAACATAAGAGACAACCCAAAAAGAAAACACACAGAAACCCCTCCCAACAATGTAAATCAAAGTAAAAAGCCCCACCAGTCACCCCCACCAAAACACCGAAAACCCGCAGAAACCGAATAACTTTTACTTCCCCCTTCTTCAACCAAACTCAAATACTGAAGAGAAACGACAATAGAAACATACAAACATCACTCAAAGTTGCAACTTAAAACAAAAAGTTCTCAGTTCAGCACCAGCCCTTTCCTCTTGGCAAAGTCCATCGCATCTTCGGGCAAAGTAATGGTGCTGGTCCTCGTACGTAACCCAAAGACGTGCTGGGTATAATAGTCCAAATTTCACCCGCTTCTTGAACAGGATCACCTTAACCTGGTTAAAGCCTGCCCTCCTTCTGGCCACCTCCACGCTCAGAACCTGGTAAACACGCAAAATGCTGTTGTCCCATTTACAGCTCCGCGTATGCTTGGCCCACTGGAGAACACACTCCTTGTCCAGGAACCTGTGGAACCGGACCACCATCGTCCTTGGGGGGGGGGGGGGGGGGGGGGGGGGGGGGGCTGCCCTGAATGCCCTGAATGCCCTGTCGACCTCCAACAGTCGGGGGGGAAAGCCCCCTCCCCCCGAAGCTTCTGAAACATACTCGCCACAAACACGCCAGCATCAGCCCCCTCAACCCCCTCCGGGAGACCGACAATTCTCAAGGTCTGCCGGCGAGCTCTATTCTCCAGGTCTTCTACCTTCTCCAGCTGCCTGTTTTGCTGATCCTTCAGCATCCCCACCGCCAGCTCAACCACCGTTTGGTGCTCCTCCTGGTCCGCCAGTGCATTTTCCAGCTTCTGAATCGTCCGATCCTGGGCATCCAGCCTGCGCTCCAGCCGATCGATTGATTCCTTTATCGGATCAAGACAGTCCCATTTCTGACTAGCGAAACCCTCTTGAATGACCTGCATCAACTCCTCCGTTTATGGTTGGGCCGTCACAGCAGGGGTCCAAACATCAGCCATATTGTCTTCTGCCGCAACCTCCACCCAGCCCTTGCTTGTCGTTGTATTTCTCCCTTTTCGATCCCTTGGGGTTCTTTGTTCCATACACCAATGTGTGGAACCAGTGCCAGATTGACTTCGCCTTCAAATCCAGTGCTCAAAAACGCAAAAAAGTCCGGGGGAGAGGTCCAAAAGTCCGGCCAGAGCGGGAGCCACCAAATGCGCGACTTGCTCCCCCATAGCCGCCACCGGAAGTCTGTGTTGTGAGACTTATTACTATAATTGAGAAACTTACTTGGGGCACTGGAAGCAGTAAGACTGTTGTGTACAGCAAGTGCTTGTAGTGTTACATTTACTGTGTACTTTGTTGTTTTTCATAAGTTTTGTCATTGGTGCTGCTTGGTTATTTGAAGCTCTGAGTATCTTAAATTTGGTAATTCAGCACACTTGTTAATCCAATCTTTTGCAGGAATTATGATTAACAAAAATAAACTGCCTTTGTAGAGATTTGCGTATCCCAATTAATGTGAAGTTCAGGGATGCAAGTTCATTTATTGCTCATTATCTTAGTTTCCACCACCATTGAGGCTTCCATTACAGCAGCAAGTTGCATTTTTTTGTACAGCAAAAAAAATTATTTGGCTTTTTGAGTCCCCAGGGCAATTGTAATTTACTACCTGTAGTTTTGAAATGAGAATCTGCATACTAAAATGTTATACCTGGTCAGTATTGAATTATAGATGTGAAGCTTGGGAGTGTTGGAAAACAGGCAGAAAAGAAAATCAATAGCTTTGAAATGTAGTGCTTAAGAAGAATCTCTAGGATAAGCCAACAAAGGAGTACAGAATTAGGCCAGAAGAACAAAGTTATTTCAAATAATATCAAAAGACGACTGTGCAAGTTATTTGTGCAGAAGAGTTGGATTACCTAATCAATGCCAGAAAGATTAACTGAAGAATAGCATTTTCTCGCTTTTCTCTCTCTCGTTTCTTTCTCTGTCGCTCTCTCTCGCTTCTTTTTCTCTCGCGCTGCTTTTGCTCTCGCGCTGCTTTTGCTCTCGCGCTGCTTTTGCTCTCGCGCTGCTTTTGCTCTCGCGCTGCTTTTGCTCTCGCGAGCTGCTTTTGCTCTCGCGAGCTGCTTTTGCTCTCGCGAGCTGCTTTTGCTCTCGCGAGCTGCTTTTGCTCTCGCGAGCTGCTTTTGCTCTCGCGAGCTGCTTTTGCTCTCGCGAGCTGCTTTTGCTCTCGCGAGCTGCTTTTGCTCTCGCGCGCTGCTTTTGCTCTCGCGCGCTGCTTTTGCTCTCGCGCGCTGCTTTTGCTCTCGCGCGCTGCTTTTGCTCTCGCGCGCTGCTTTTGCTCTCGCGCGCTGCTTTTGCTCTCGCGCGCTGCTTTTGCTCTCGCGCGCTGCTTTTGCTCTCGCGAGCTGCTTTTGCTCTCGCGAGCTGCTTTTGCTCTCGCGCGCTGCTTTTGCTCTCGCGCGCTTCTTTCTCTCCCTCTCTCGCGCTTCTTTCTCTCCCTCTCTCGCGCTGCTTTCTCTCTCCCTCTCTCGCGCTGCTTTCTCTCTCCCTCTCTCGCGCTGCTTTCTCTCTCGCTGCTTTCTCTCTCTTCTTCTATTGTGTTCCCCTCTCTGAAAATTATGATAATATTTGATGCACTGGGATGACTTCCAGTTAATGTGTTTCACCTGAGGAAGGAGCTGTGCTCCAAAAGCTAGTTATTCAAAACAAACCTGTTGGACTTTAACTTGGTGTTGTAAGACTTCTTTCTGAAGTTACGTTTTTGTTTCGGTACTACTTCCTTCTAGGCTTGAGATGGTGTTTTCTGGCAAGTTTGTCTGCTTTCTCTGCAGACTCAGGATCATTTCAAGTTTACAGCAAAGATGTGCCAGGTCCACTGGTTTTAGAACAACAATGCAGTTCTTTCACCTCAAGCGAGAGTTTTCTTCTCCTTCCAAGTTTTAAAACCCTTATGCCCAGTTCTCTCAGAAAGCTCCTCATGGGCAGCATGGTGGTGCAGTGGTTAGCACTACTGCCTCACGACACCAAGCTCCTAGATTCAATCCTGGCCCCGGGTCATATGTGTGGAGTTTGCACATTCTTCCATGTCTGCTTGGGTCTCATCCCCACAATCCAAAAAGATGCGCAGGGTGAATTGGCCACGTTAAATTGCCCCTTAATTGAGAAAAAAAAAATTGGGTACTCTAATTTTTTTTAAAATAGAAAGCATCACGCAGGAACCAATCACTGTTGTCAGGCAGAGCATTGTCCTTGGCCAACCCACCTGTTGCCAGTTAACCAATCGAACTGACCTCCTCTGAAACTGGTTCTTAAAAACAACCTGGTGTCGAAGGGTGGTTTCTTCTCTCCAAAATACGAAACCTGGAAAACACTGTCCTGACCTGACTTAAAGGCGCATCCAGATTGTGTCCACAAAGCAAAAAAAAAAAATTCGAATAAAGGAAATAACAGGAAGGACTCTTAACATCTCCCTGGTGCTATTGGGAGGGAGACTGGGTAGCGGTCCACACGGCAGCTTTAAGGAATAGTGATTCACATACCACAACATTGGTGCATTAATCGGCATTTGCGTTAAATTCTGAAATTGCGGTTAGGCCTGGGTAATGGCGATCTTCCATCAAAAACCTGGCAAATTCCTCTCCTGTGAAAAGTAGCAGACCTAGGAATGACCCCTTGACGACACGGTGCGTGAATAACAGGTCTCCAAGCTGAAAGATATGTTAACTACAACTTGACTCCATGATTGGAGCCAATTCCTAATCCTGGGTTTAAAATTCATAGTGATATCACAAGATTTGTTTTTCAAAGTAACCTGGTGTGAGGTTCCTTTTCAGAGCCTGACTGAAAGCCCAGGATAGACTGACTATACCTGTTGGATAGAATTCAAATATGCTGTGCAAAGCTCTGCCAAAATTATACAGGGGCGGCACGGTAGCACAGTGGTTAGCACTGTTGCTTCACAGCGCCAGGGACCTGGATTTGATTCCAGGCTTGGGTCACTGTCTGTGCAGAGTCTGCACACTCTCCCTGTGTCTTCGTGTGTTTCCTCCAGGTGCTCCGGTTCCTCTCACAAGTCCCGAAAGACTGGCTTGTTAGGTGAATTGGACATTCTGAATTCTCCCTCTGTGTACCCGAGCAGGCGCCTGGGCGTTTTCACAGTAACTTCATTGCAGTGTTTTTATTTCATGGGATGTGGGCATCTCTGGTTAGGCCAGTAAATATCTCGTGTGGGATTGTGAAAGGCACAACATGGCCGTCTCCTGACAAAGGTGGAGTGGGGGCAAACAACAAGGTGGCCAACTGGTCAAGAAATAGCAAGAGAGTTGAGGTAAGCATAGTGCCTCAAATTGGAGGAAGGTGGAAAGTGGTGTTGCATAAGGATCAGTGCTAGGACCACTGATCATAATTTACATTAAAGATATGGAGTTGGGAACAAGTTGCTAATAACATAGTTTGCAGATGATAATTAAACTGCATGGTACATATGGAGGAAGAATGCATCATAAAACAAAAGACATTTGGAAATTTGCAGACTGAATAGTTAAGTGATTCAATATAGATAAATGTGAGGAAATGAACTTGATAGGAAACTAAGCACCACTATCACTTCAGTAAATAAACTGGGGTAGAAGCACAAGGAGATTGAGGAATGCAAGAAAATAAATCATTAAAAGCAGTGTTGCAGTTTAATAATACAATTAAAAGAGCACTGGGATTTATTTCTAGAGATATAGAATTCAAAAGTAGTGAAGCCATGTTCAACTTGAATGGAGTGCTGATCAGTATTAGAGACCAGAACTGGAGGAAGTGCAAAATAAGATTTACAAGGATGATATTCGAACTGAATATATCTCTTGGGGGAAGATTAAGCAGGTTAGGGCTTTTTAACTTTGTAAAGAGAAGACTTGAAGGTGGTCTGATCTTGGTCTTGAAAGTTATGAATAGATTTGATGGGGAGCTGTGGAGAGATTATGGGAAAATTCAAAACTGCGAGTCATTAATATGAAATAGGCAATCCAATCCTATTGTCCTGTCCATAAGGCAGGAAGAAAAATGTATATCTGCATCAACTTTTGGCCAAAGGCTTTAACCCTGATATGCCTGACTAGCTATGACTTACCAGAGGAATTTCTAGCCTTCAGAAACTAGCAGACCTCAGTTACCTTTTAAGGAGGCGTCATGGCCACTGTGACTGCAGAAAAGCAAATTTCAAAGGAATGCACCAAAGTCCTTTACATTTCTAAGGCAGATCTAGCCAACAGAGATGATGGCTGTGATTCTCCCTTCCCTCCGCTAAGATCGGAAATCTCGATCGGGCAGTGAATCCTGTCGCAGGACAAAATCTGGATTTGCGTCGAGCAGCAAACTGGACAAGAGTCTTTGTGCCTGCCCCGTCAGCCATAGTGGGTTTCCCAACGAGGAAAAAACAGCTGAGGGGGCTGCCCTTTCACTTTCTATGAGGCACTCCAGAACAGAGGCAGGTCCAAAAAAAATTGCAATTAGAGAAACAACTGGTTCCCTGACGTAATGAATCCCTGCAGAGCTATAAAAATAAACACACTGATTCAATCGCTTTGATATTCCAGCAAGTTGTCCATCACTATACTCTAAAAAATGTTTTAAAGCACCAATTCATTTTTTCCAATTAAGGGGCAATTTAGCGTGGCCAATTCACCTACCCTGCACATCAAAGAACAAACAAAGAACAAAGAAATGTACAGCACAGGAACAGGCCCTTCGGCCCTCCAAGCCCGTGCCGACCATACTGCCCGACTAAACTACAATCTTCTACACTTCCTGGGTCCGTATCCTTCTATTCCCATCCTATTCATATATTTGTCAAGATGCCCCTTAAATGTCCCTATCGTCCCTGCTTCCACTACCTCCTCCGGTAGTGAGTTCCAGGCACCCACTACCCTCTGTGTAAAAAAACTTGCCTCATACATCTACTCTAAACCTTGCCCCTCTCACCTTAAACCTATGCCCCCTAGTAATTGACCCCTCTACCCTGGGGAAAAGCCTCTGACTATCCACTCTGTCTATGCCCCTCATAATTTTGTATACCTCTATCAGGTCGCCCCTCAACCTCCTTCGTTCCAGTGAGAACAAACCGAGTTTATTCAATCGCTCCTCATAGCTTATGCCCTCCATACCAGGCAACATTCTGGTAAATCTCTTCTGCACCCTCTCTAAAGTCTCCACATCCTTCTGGTAGTGTGGCGACCAGAATTGAACACTATACTCCAAGTGTGGCCTAACTAAGGTTCTATACAGCTGCAACATGACTTGCCAATTCTTATACTCAATGCCCCGGCCAATGAAGGCAAGCATGCCGTATGCCTTCTTGACTACCTTCTCCACCTGTGTTGCCCCTTTCAATGACCTGTGGACCTGTACTCCTAGATCTCTTTGACTTTCAATACTCTTAAGGGTTCTACCATTCACTGTATATTCCCTACCTGCATTAGCCCTTCCAAAATGCATTACCTCACATTTGTCCGGATTAAACTCCATCTGCCATCTCTCCGCCCAAGTCTCCAGACAATCTAAATCCTGCTGTATCCTCAGACAGTCCTCATCGCTATCCGCAATTCCACCAACCTTTGTGTCGTCTGCAAACTTACTAATCAGACCAGTTACATTTTCCTCCAAATCATTTATATATACTACAAAGAGCAAAGGTCCCAGCACTGATCCCTGTGGAACACCACTGGTCACAGCCCTCCAATTAGAAAAGCATCCCTCCATTGCTACCCTCTGCCTTCTATGGCCTAGCCAGTTCTGTATCCACCTTGCCAGTTCACCCCTGATCCCGTGTGACTTCACCTTTTGTACTAGTCTACCATGAGGGACCTTGTCAAAGGCCTTACTGAAGTCCATATAGACAACATCTACTGCCCTACCTGCATCAATCATCTTAGTGACCTCCTCGAAAAACTCTATCAAGTTAGTGAGACACGACCTCCCCTTCACAAAACCGTGCTGCCTCTCACTAATACGTCCATTTGCTTCCAAATGGGAGTAGATCCTGTCTAGAAGAATTCTCTCCAGTAATTTCCCTACCACTGAAGTAAGGCTCACCGGCCTGTAGTTCCCGGGATTATCCTTGCTACCCTTCTTAAACAGAGGAACAACATTGGCTATTCTCCAGTCCTCCGGGACATCCCCTGAAGACAGCGAGGATCCAAAGATTTCTGTCAAGGCCTCAGCAATTTCCTCTCCAGCCTCCTTCAGTATTCTGGGGTAGATCCCATCAGGCCCTGGGGACTTATCTACCTTAATATTTTTTAAGACACCCAACACCTCGTCTTTTTGGATCACAATGTGACCCAGGCTATCTACACCCCCTTCTCCAGACTCAACATCTACCAATTCCTTCTCTTTGGTGAATACTGATGCAAAGTATTCATTTAGTACCTCGCCCATTTCCTCTGGCTCCACACATAGATTCCCTTGCCTATCCTTCAGTGGGCCAACCCTTTCCCTGGCTACCCTCTTGCTTTTTATGTACGTGTAAAAAGGCTTGGGATTTTCCTTAACCCTATTTGCCAATGACTTTTCATGACCCCTTCTAGCCCTCCTGACTCCTTGCTTAAGTTCCTTCCTACTTTCCTTATATGCCACACAGGCTTCGTCTGTTCCCAGCCTTTTAGCCCTGACAAATGCCTCCTTTTTCTTTTTGACGAGGCCTACAATATCACTCGTCATCCAAGGTTCCCGAAAATTGCCGTATTTATCTTTCTTCCTCACAGGAACATGCCTGTCCTGTATTCCTTTCAACTGACACTTGAAAGCCTCCCACATGTCAGATGTTGATTTGCCCTCAAACATCCGCCCCCAATCTATGTCCTTCAGTTCCCGCCTAATATTGTTATAATTAGCCTTCCCCCAATTTAGCACATTCATCCTCGGACCACTCTTATCCTTGTCCACCAGTACTTTAAAACTTACTGAATTGTGGTCACTGTTACCGAAATGCTCCCCTACTGAAACATCTACCACCTGGCCGGGCTCATTCCCCAATACCAGGTCCAGTACTGCCCCTTCCCTAGTTGGACTGTTTACATATTGTTTTAAGAAGCCCTCCTGGATGCTCCTTACAAACTCTGCCCCGTCTAAGCCCCTGGCACTAAGTGAGTCCCAGTCAATATTGGGGAAGTTGAAGTCTCCCATCACCACAACCCTGTTGTTTTTACTCTTTTCCAAAATCTGTCTACCTATCTGCTCCTCTATCTCCCGCTGGCTGTTGGGAGGCCTGTAGTATACCCCCAACATTGTGACTGCACCCTTCTTATTCCTGATCTCTACCCATATAGCCTCACTGCCCTCTGAGGTGTCCTCTCGCAGTATAGCTGTGATATTCTCCCGAACAAGTAGCGCAACTCCGCCTCCCCTTTTACATCCCCCTCTATCCCGCCTGAAACATCTAAATCCTGGAACGTTTAGCTGCCAATCCTGCCCTTCCCTCAACCAGGTCTCTGTAATGGCAACAACATCATAGTTCCAAGTAGTAATCCAAGCTCTAAGTTCATCTGCCTTACCCGTAATGCTCCTTGCATTAAAACATATGCACTTCAGGCCACCAGACCCGCTGTGTTCAGCAACTTTTCCCCGTCTGCTCTGCCTCAGAGCCACACTGTCCCTATTCCCTAGTTCTCCCTCAATGCTCTCACCTTCTGACCTATTGCTCCCGTGCCCACCCCCCTGCCATACTAGTTTAAACCCTCCCGTGTGACACTAGCAAACCTCGCGGCCAGGATATTTATGCCTCTCCGGTTTAGATGCAACCCGTCCATCTTATACAGGTCACACCTGCCCCGGAAGAGCTCCCAGTGGTCCAGAAAACGGAAACCCTCCCTCCTACACCAGCTGTTTAGCCATGTGTTTAGCTGCTCTATCTTCTTATTTCTAGCCTCACTGGCACGTGGCACAGGGAGTAATCCCGAGATTACAACCCTCGAGGTCCTGTCTTTTAACTTTCTGCCTAGCTCCCTGAACTCCTGCTGCAGGACCTCATGCCCCTTCCTGCCTATGTCGTTAGTACCAATATGTACAACGACCTCTGCCTGTTTGCCCTCCCCCTTCAGGATTCCCTCTACCCGTTCGGAGACATCCTGGACCCTGGCACCAGGGAGGCAACATACCATCCTGGAGTCTCTTTCACGTCCACAGAAGCGCCTATCTGTGCCCCTGACTATAGAGTCCCCTATTACTATTACTCTTCTGCGCTTTGACCCTCCCTTCTGAACATCAGAGCCAGCCGTGGTGCCACTGCTCTGGCTGCTGCTGTTTTCCCCTGATAGGCTATCCCCCCCGACAGTATCCAAAGGGGTATATCTGTTCGAGAGGGGGACAACCACAGGGGATTCCTGCACTGACTGCCTGCCCTTTCTGGTGGTCACCCATTTCTCTGCCTGCACCTTGGGTGTGACCACATTTACATAACTGCGATCTATGACGCTTTCCGCCACCTGCATGCTCCTAAGTGCATCCAATTGCTGCTCCAACTGAACCATGCGGTCTGTGAGGAGCTGCAGTTGGGTGCACTTTCTGCAGATGAAGCCATCCGGGACGCTGGAAGCCTCCCGGACCTGCCACATCTCACAGTCAGAGCACAGCACCCCTGGGTTGTGGGGGTGCAACCCACGCAGATACGGGGAGAATGTGCAAACTCCACAAGGACAGTGACCCAGAGCCGGGATCAAACCTGGGACCTCGGCGCCGTGAGGCAGCAGGGCTAATCCACTGCGCCACTGTGCTGCCCTAATCACTATGCTTTAAGCAGGCAATGGAGTGTGAATTTCAAGTAAATTAGTTTTTAGAAAAAAAACATTCAGCCACCAATTCAGACAATACCTCTTCATTCACCTGAGGAAGGAGCAGTGCTCCGAAAGCTAGTGTTTGAAACAAACTTGGTTGGCACTGCCAAGGAGTGAGGCCTGATTGGTTGGGGGGGTCCTGCCAGCAGTTAGGGTGGGGTGGTGCCCTGCCTGCGATCTGGGGGAGCTGCAGCAGTCGTTAAAACTGGCGCTCCAATCCGAGTGGTGGAACCAGTCCGAGAGATTAGAACCATCCCCCAATTGCCGCGCGGATCGAGGCAAGCCATGGAATGGCACAGACTACTTAATTTCTCAATTTTTACCTCAAGTTGTGGGTGCTCCAGCGCCACAGGAGACCAGTCCTGATTATCCACTGGTGGGAGCACTAGACTGCACTAGGACTCCGGAATGGAGAATCGAGGCCGATGTCTGCAAGAAAAAAAGGGACTCTGACTCCTCGATTACACACCTCAGATTCCAGACCTGGAAAAAGACCTCTTTTATTGAATGAGCATGAAAGAGGCAGATGATGTCCAAAACCCAGGAGAAGTGGTATGTCATATGACCTCTCCCAAGTTGCTAAAACCTATAATATTGTTGTGTGGAACTGAACCCTGGCATTCTACCACCCAACAAGTGGCAACATCTCTCATCTACACTACTACTGGACATGTCGGGACTCCTGTATAAGTGCCTATAAGATCTCTGCATGTCGTTTTCCATTGTGGAAATCCTCACTTTTGGAAAGACTGATCACCCTGCAACAGTTCAGCCTGCTAATCTCTCATGGTCTTGTCCTGTATCCCTTCTTTCCATTGTCCCTCTTATTGTATGAGCGCGAAAGAGTTAGATGTTGCAAAACCCCCTTCCTGCGTTTTGTTTGTGTAAAATAAACCAACTGTCTTATTTCACCGTAGCTCAAGTTTGATGTGAGGTTATTTTGGGTGGCATGGCAGCACAGTGGTTAGCACTGTTGCGTCTCAGCACCAGCGACTCTGGTTCGAATCCTGCTTCAGATCTGTCTGTGCAGAGTCTGCATGTTCTCCCCGTATATGTGTGGGTTTCCTCCGGGTGCTCCAGTTTCCTCCCACAAGTCCCGAAAGACATGCTTGTTAGGTGAATGGACATTCTGAATTCTCCCTCTATGTAGACAGGGGCAAACCCCTAATCCAGCTCCTTGCCTGCTCCAAAAACTTATTCAAATTGAATCCAATTCATGGTCCCCACAAGCGAGACATACCAGATCCAGGCATTACACCTGACCTCACGCTCATCTTAGCCAGAAAGCTGAGAAGCGATGAAGATTATTATTGTTATAGTGGATTGGATCATTCTAAAATGAAAGTTCAGGAAAATATAATACCACTTTCTGTTTATGGACAGGTAGTGGAGAGGGCTGTTTAAATTAATCCCCTCCTCTTTGGAACAGTATATTTTCCTTTGGTGAATTTGATTATATAACCTGCATATTATTTTAATTACATTTTTTCTGAATTAATTGTCAGGTATCATTGTCTGAGCTCTTATTGTTGGTGTTCCATCGGTGTCACCTTACTGTTGCTAAATCTAAAAGCTTGACTCAAAATATTCTTTAGGTTTGATTTTGCTGCCAGTTCGACAAATAATTGGCAAGGCTTTGGATCTACTGTGGAATATTTTTAATATGGGCGTATTTAGGTGGAGGTGTTTGTACTCCTGTTGCTTCTCTTAAATCTTTTGTAAATCTTACACTATTTGGAACCTCTGAAGTCAAATTGCCTGAAGCACACTATGTAAGATTTTTTAAAAATCCTCCATTGTACCATCTCATTGCCACCAGAATGTTTGATTAGCTCCACATGTTTAGTCAGGTTCATATCGTCGGAATTTTCCCCCCTGCTATTGTCATGCTGTTAAGATCACAATTGGTGATACTGGCAAGTCCGATCCTAGAGTGAAACCTGGCTTGACCTCTCTAGAAGCCATGGAGGAATTGTAAAATTGACAGGAGTTTGCTGATCAACTTTTTACGCAAAATTAAATATTTTATTAACTATTACACCAGACAAAAGGTTGGAAAGATCGCAATACAAACACAAAATGTTCAATTACCCAGTATTCTTTTGCGCATATCTTTTCAGACACTCGAACCAACGCAGGGTTACCACAAACTTGACATAAAGGTTTCATGCTTAGGAATTGTACAAATGTTTTTCTCCTGGTGAAGTCTTGAACATTCCGTTAATGTTTCTCGTCTAACTCTTATCCTCCCCAAGGCACTCAAATATAACTGCGCTTTAAACTCGCTGTTTCAATAGCAACACTGCTGAACTTATCACGTTTGAGTTCTATAACTAACTATTCAGTTAACTACTGTCCCACCGTCCTTGTACTTTTTCTCTTCTGAGAGCTGAAAAATCCCTGTCTTAACTCTCTGTACCCTATCTTTCTTTAACTTGGAACTGTTACTTGGCATCAGCTCAGTTTACTAAACATCTAACCTCATTTTGACTCATCTCTTTAACTTTTGGGATTGTAAAACCTCATTAAAATGTGTGTTTGTATATACTTTATATATTTATAAACAAACCCAAAAGTTTGGCCCTTCAGCCACAGGCCCACCAAGACTCATTAACAAAAAAATAGCTAACATGGAGATAATCTATTCAATTTACTGCTGACCCATCTTGTGATCTGTAAGCATGATCCTGACATTCCAGTTGTTTACCACTTTAATTCACCATTGTCCTCCGACTTTGTTTCTGTTCTTGACCTACACTGTTTACATTGTTGCAATGAACTTAACACAAGCTCAAAGAATAGACCCAAATCTTCCTAATAGAAACTATTGCAGCCTTCCACTCAATTTGGTAGACAGCTGGCAGTGGAGTGGCTGCACCAGAACCACTGCTTTTCTTCAAGACAAGTTGGCACATGTGGCCATTGGTGAGTTGATGGCTAAAAATCTTAACATTGTTTTAGGTGATTATATATGATTTAGTTGTTTGTTGTCCAAGGCGGGCAATATCTGTTTTTGCTTTTATGCTGCTTGTGGCAGGAATAGGGCAGGGGTTGCCCCTAGGTAGGGTGCTCTTTCAGAGGAGGGTCTGTGCAAACCCAATGGGCTGAATTGCTGCCTCCTGCACTGTAGGGATTCTATGACCTAATGATGCTGTTGGTTCCCCCAAGATGGGAATATTTGTGTTATAAAGTTCAGCAACTTGTTCAGACAGTTGTACGGTTTTATGGAATCATCGTAGTTCCATATGCCTGTCTGGTTGGTCCTTGTCTTTCAGATTTAGACTTAGCTACTTCCAAGTTGGTGCTATTACCCAAGTCTAGCAGGTCAGTTAAAGTACTAAACTAAGGGGAAAAATGCACAAGATCAGTAACTGTGCCGACTTTACTTGATTTAAATGTATGCTTGTTTTTGATGTGTGGAAATTGATTACCCACAGTGGTTAACTCTGAAAATGTTCCTTTCGGGATTCTAAACAACATTGGAACGTTTCAAGCTTTTTTGTGTAGATAATGGGACACGATGCACTGTACCTTTTTGTCCTATTCCAGCAGATTTGTGGGGCACTATAAATTTCTGCCATCCTGATTCCTATTTGAACTGTGTAAATTGCTTCTTATTAATTCTAGCACCAACCTGGTCAGGCATTTAGCTTTAAATGAGTTTTACTTGAAGCAATTCTGTTCATATAGCCCTTTCACTTGAATACAGCAATTTTGTTCAGGTTATGAGTAACAAACTCCAAAGTGGGTGTGTTGGTATAAAGCAATGCAATATTTCTGTTGTCCAGAGAAGGTTCGTTCCAATCTTACAATCCCTTATCTTTCCACTAAATTGAGAAACACGCGTCCTGCAAGTGATAACAATCCTTTGGGGAACAAACAAAGGTTAATTTTGTGATCTCATACCAACAGAACGTTAATGTGTAGTTTAGGGCTGTGCTCTATATCTGCACCAGTAAGTGCTTGAAGTTTTGCATAAAACTTTTGTATTCGAGAAATTAAGGCCATAGTAATTTGAATATTATACAATAAAACTAGAAAGAAATGTGCATCACACATTCTGACGTTCTGAGATAATATGGTATATTGCATTCTCCCATCACTTCTGTGGGCAATACATTCCAGATCATAGTGACTTACTGTGTAATTTTCTTCCCCTGATAGTGCCCCTGATTTCTTCTACCGATTATCTGAAATTAGTGTCGTCGTGTCCCCCCCCCCCCCCCCCCCCCTGGTTACCCACCCTCCTGCTTTGTCAGTTATTCAGTGGTTACTTTTTTCCTGCACAAAGTATATGACAAATAGCTCCAGATGACTTAAGAGCAGGAATAGGCCTCAAGCCTGTTCCGCCATTCAACAAGATTATGGCTGATCTAATTGTGGCCTAAACTCTCTTCCTTCCTTCCCCCATTATGCCCTTTGTCATTCAAGAATCAACCTGATGCCGTCTTAAAAATATTCAACAACCCTTCCTTCTCCATTCCCTGAGGAAGAAAGATCCACAGACTTATGACAATCCAAGAAGAAAATTCTCTTAATCTCTGCCTTAAATGGGAGACCCCTTAATTTAAAACTGTGGCTCCTTCTGTCTGGGCACTGCATTGGATGGCAATTATGAAAAAGGGCAGCTTCTGTTAAATTTGTCTACAAATATCCTGCTGATCCTTTTTGGTGGAATCCCCCTGTATTATTGAATTTGGCAAGACCTGAATTATCAGTAGAAAATACACTGCACATGTTTAAACAAGAAGGAAAACTTGGAAGAATTAAATTTACTATTTTAAATGAAGATTTGAAATTTAAACAATTTTTTAGCACTGGAACTTGATGTACGATGTTTTGGGAAGTGACTCTGCATCCTTGTTCACTGTACTAACATGCCAGTCATTTTACACTGTTCTCTTGCAATCAGTAGCTACATGAATTTTTGTTGGGAGAACAGAATTTATTGTGCTAAATACTTGAGAATAAATACAGATTGTCGGTCCTTTAGCAACATTTATCATGCATCTTTTAATATTTGTGTCTAAGTAATATAAGGAAACAGTGAGGTTTGTCATCCACTGTGAGTGTTAGTTGGGATACCTTCTGAAGTGACAATTTAAACTTGTACATCTGATGCGCTAGGTATAACTTTACCAAGATGTAGTTATGGGACGTGGGCATCGCGGCTGGGCCAGCATTTACTGCCCATCCCTAATTTCCCTTGACCAGGGCAGTTAAGAGTCAACCACATTGCTGTAGGTCAGGAGCCACATGTAGGCCAGACCAGGTAAGGCCGTCAGATTTCCTCCCTAAAGGACATTAGTGAACCAGATTGGTTTTTACAACAATTGACAATGGTTTCATGGTCATCATTAGCCTTTTAATTCCAGATTTTTATTGAATTAAAATTTCACCAACTGCAGTGGCAGGATTTCAACTTGGATCCCCAGAACATTACTCTGGGTCTCTGGTTTACTAGCCCAGTGACAATATCACTACGCCACCACATCCCCTGTTGAATATGAGCTATTTTTACACAATGTAAATCACTTGGATGAATTAAGAATACTCTCTTGCTCCTATGATCCGTGTAGTTGTATGATTATTAGCACATCATAAATTGCTTACAGCACAATGGAGAATGACCCTGGCCATCTGTAAACTGTGCAAACAGGACTCCGTTAGTTCCACTCCCACATCTTTTTGCTGTAGTCCCGCAACATTTTTTTCTCTTCAGATAATTGTCCAATTCCCCATTGAATGCCACGATTAAATCCGCCTCCATGTCACAAATCAGGAAATGCATTGCATTCCGGATCCTAACCATGCTGCGTTGAATAAAAATAATTTCACCTCTGGTTCTTTTGCTAATCGCAAAACAGTGTCCTCCAGTTCTTGACCATTCGGACAGTTTCTCCCTATTTCCTCTGGCCAGTCTTGAGTCATGATTTTGAGCAATCCTCTTCCAGCCTACTCTAATGAGACTTCTCCAACCTACCCATGTAACAGAAGCTTCTCATTGCTGTATATTCTTGTAAATTCTTTCTGCACCCAATTTAAATCCTTCACATCCATCCTGAGGAGTGTTGCCCACAATTGGGCACAATACGCCAATTGAGGTCAAGTCAACGATTCATAAAGTTTCACTATAGCCTATATCCATCTATTTATAAAGCTTATGTCTTTGTTATTGACAGGGTGAAAGAATTGCTGAAATCCTCGTCCCTTTCCCAATTGTCTGTAATCAGCAAACCTTTGTTAGGAAGATGTGCATTTTCAACCCCTGCATGTGTGAATAGTTTGAATAGCCAGGAGCAAGTGTTTTGTGGATTTAACTGAAGAAAGAGGATTAGTTACATGCTCACCCCAAAATCTAATGCTGCGGAACACTTTGTCACACAAATGCACACACACAAAGTACAGTTGAAGAGAATATACAGGCTTCAGGTTAGCCTTTTACAGGTTAGAAGCAAAGAGAATAGTTCACATGATTGTCTTGTTCTGAAAAAAAGAATGGATAAAGTTTAGGTAAATTCAACAGCCAGTCGTATGCAAAATCGTTTCAAGATCTCTTAATGGAATTTCTGCAGATCGCTATTAGTTGTACATAGTCTCATTACCAGGTGGCCAATTTGCTACATTGGCAGTCCTGAAAAGGAATAGGCTTTGAGACCTTGTGCTGTTATAACCTTCAGTTCTCTTTTTTAAAAATATGTTTTATTGAAATTTTTTTTCCCAAACAACAATTTTTCCCCTCTTACAAAGCAAACGCAACAATAACAATACAGACATTTTTAACAATACACAAGTAACAAAACCCCTTTATCTTTGACCTAAACTAAACTAAACCCCCTCTTTCCCCCCCCCCCCCCCCCCCCCTTCCCCCTGGGTTGCTGCTGCTGGTCATCTGTCTTCCCTCTAACGTTCCCCTAGGTAGTCGAGAAATGGCTGCCACCGCCTGGTGAACCCTTGAGCCGATCCTCTCAGGGCAAACTTTATCTGCTCCAGTTTAATGAACCCCGCCATATCATTTACCCAGGCCTCCAGTCCGGGGGGTTTCGCCTCCTTCCACATGAGTAGGATCCTGCGCCGGGCTACTAGGGACGCAAAGGCCACAACGTCGGCCTCTTTCGCCTCCTGCACTCCCGGCTCTTCCGCAACTCCAAATAGAGCTAACCCCCAGCCTGGTTTGACCCGGGCCTTCACCACCCGCGAAATCACTCCCGTCACTCCCTTCCAATACCCTTCCAGTGCCGGGCACGCCCAAAACATATGTGCGTGGTTTGCGGGGCTCCCGCCACACCACTCACATTTGTCCTCCACTCCAAAGAACCTGCTCAATCTTGCTCCCGTTATGTGTGCTCTATGTAGCACCTTAAATTGAATCAGGCTAAGCCTGGCGCATGAGGAAGAGGAATTTACCCTGCTTAGGGCATCAGCCCACATACCCTCCTCTATCTCCTCCCCTAGTTCTTCTTCCCACTTTCCTTTTAGTTCGCCCACCGACTCCTCCCCCTCTTCCCTCATCTCTCGGTAAATCTCTGCCACCTTGCCCTCTCCGACCCACACCCATGAAAGCACCCTGTCCTGTATCCCCTGTGTCGGGAGCAACGGAAATTCCCTCACCTGTTGTCTAGTAAACGCCCTCACCTGCATATATCTCAAGAAATTTCCCCGGGGCAACTTATACTTTTCCTCCAATGCTCCCAAGCTCGCAAAAGTCCCCATCTATAAATAAATCTCCCACCCTCCTAATTCCCAACTGGTACCAGCTCTGAAATCCTCCATCCATTCTTCCTGGGGCGAACCTATGGTTGTTCCTGATTGGGGACCCCACCAGGGCTCCCCGCACCCCTCTCTGTCGCCTCCACTATCCCCAGATATTCAATGTTGCCGCCACCACCGGGTTCGTGGTGAACATTTTAGGTGAGATCGGTAGCGGCGCCGTCACCAGCGCCTCTAAACTCGTCCCTTTACAGGACTTTCTCTCCAGTCTTTTCCACGCCGCTCCCTCACCCTCCATCATCCATTTACGTATCATTGCCACATTGGCGGCCCAATAGTAATCGCCCAAGTTCGGTAGTGCCAATCCTCCTCTGTCCCTACTACGCTGAAGGAACCCCCTCCTTACTCTCGGAACTTTCCCTGCCCACACGAAGCTCGTGATGCTCCTGTCTATTTTATTAAAAAAGGTCTTGGTGATTAGTATAGGGAGACATTGAAATACAAATAAGGACCTCGGGAGGACCACCATCTTAATTGCTTGCACCCTGCCTGCCAGCGATAGAGGCTGCATGTCCCACCTCTTGAAGTCCTCCTCCATTTGTTCTACCAACCGTGTCAGATTAAGTCTGTGCAAGGTTCCCCAGCTCCTAGCGATCTGAATCCCCAGGTATCGGAAGTTTCTTTCCACTTTCCTTAGAGGCAAGCCTTCTATCTCTCTACTCTGGTCCCCTGGATGTATCACAAATAATTCACTCTTCCCATGTTTAGCCTATACCCCGAGAAATCCCCGAACCCCCTCAAAATTCGCATAACCTCTATCATCCCCCCCGCTGGGTCCGACACGTATAACAATAGGTCATCCGCGTATAACGAGACTCGGTGTTCTTCTCCCCCTCTAATCACCCCTCTCCATTTCCTGGAGTCTCTCAACGCCATGGCCAGAGGTTCAATTGCCAACGCAAACAACAATGGAGACAGCGGGCATCCCTGTCTTGTTCCCCTATATAGTCGGAAATACTCCGATCTATGTCGACCTGTAACTACGCTTGCCGTTGGAGCCCCATAAAGAAGTCTAACCCAGCTAATAAACCCGTTCCCAAACCTCCTTAACACTTCCCAGAAATACTCCCACTCCACCCTATCAAATGCCTTCTCTGCGTCCATTGCCGCCACTATCTCTGCCTCCCCCTCCACTGGGGGCATCATTATCACCCCTAATAGTCGTCGCACGTTAACATTCAGTTGTCTCCCTTTTACGAACCCTGTCTGGTCTTCGTGCACCACCCCCGGGACACAGTCCTCTATCCTCGATGCCAGTACCGTTGCCAACAATTTGGCGTCCACGTTCAATAATGAAATGGGTCTATAGGACCCGCACTGCAACGGATCTTTATCCCTCTTCAAAATTAACGATATCGTCGCCTCCGACATCGTCGGGGGTAGAGTCCCCCCTTTCCTGGCCTCATTGAACGTCCTCACCATCAACGGGGCCAAGAAGTCCACATATTTTCTGTAATACTCCACCGGGAACCCGTCTGGTCCTGGGGCCTTCCCTGCTTGCATGCTTCCCAGTCCCTTAATAACCTCGTCCACCCCAATCGGTGCCCCCAGGCCTACCACCCCCCGCTCCTCCACTTTGGGGAACCTCAATTGGTCCAGGAACTGCCGCATCCCCTCCTCTCCCTCTGGGGGTTGAGACCTATACAGTTCCTCATAGAAGGTCTTGAACACCTCATTTATCTTTCCTGCCCTTCGCACCGTGTCTCCCCTTTCGTCTCTAATTCCTCCCATCTCCCTCGCTGCTGCCCTCTTTCGCAATTGATGAGCCAACAGGCGACTAGCCTTTTCCCCATATTCATACCTCCTCCCCTGTGCCTTCCTCCACAGTACCTCCGCCTTTCTGGTGGTCAGAAGGTCAAATTCCGTCTGGAGTCGTCTCCTCTCCCTGTACAATTCCTCCTCCGGGGTCTCTGCAAATTCCCTATCCACCCTTAAAATCTCCCCCAGTAATCTTTCCCTTTCCTTGACCTCTGTTTTCCTTTTGTGGGCCCCAATGGAGATTAGCTCTCCTCTGACCACCGCTTTTAGTGCTTCCCATACCACTCCCACAGGGACCTCGCCGTCGTCATTGACCTCCAGGTATCTCTCAATACACCCCCGCACTCTTGCACACACTCCCTCATCCGCCATCAGTCCCACATCTAATCGCCAGTGTTCTCTGCTCCCTTTCCTCTCCTAATTCCAGGTCCACCCAATGTGGGGCATGATCCAAAACCGCTATGGCTGAGTACTCCGCTTCTTCCACCCTAGAGATCAACGACCTTCCCAAAACAAAAAAATCTATCCGGGAGTACACTTTATGGACATGGGAGAAGAAGGAAAACTCCCTAGCCCTAGGTCTAAGAAATCGCCATGGATCCACTCCCCCGATTTGGTCCATAAACCCCTTAAGTACCTTGGCCGCTGCCGGCCTTCTTCCGGTCCTTGAGCTGGATCTATCTAGCCCTGGGTCCAGCACCGTATTAAAGTCCCCTCCTAAAATCAAGTTTCCTACCTCCAGGTCCGGTATACGCCCCAGCATCCGTCTCATAAATCCCGCATCGTCCCAGTTTGGGGCATACACATTAACCAACACGACCTCCATTCCCTCCAGCCTGCCACTCACCATTACATATCTACCTCCGCTATCTGCTACAATGTTCTTTGCTTCAAATGCTACCCGTTTCCCCACCAAAATGGCCACCCCTCTATTCTTTGCATCCAGTCCTGAGTGGAACACCTGTCCCACCCATCCTTTCCTTAGCCTAACTTGGTCCGCCACCTTTAGGTGCGTCTCTTGGAGCATAACCACGTCTGCCCTTAGTCCTTTCAAATGCGCGAGCACTCGGGCCCTTTTTATCGGTCCGTTCAGGCCTCTCACGTTCCACGTGATCAGCCTCACTAGGGGGCTACCTGCCTCCCTCCCGTGTCGACTAGCCATTACCTTCTCTAGGCCAGTCCCATATCCCGCCTCCGCGCTCCCGCTCGCTCCCCCAGCGTCGCACACCATCCCCGCCCACCCACTCTTTAGCCATTTCCTTTTGGATTTCCGCAGCAGCAACCCAGTTGTCCCCCCCCCCCCCCCTCCCCGCTAGATCTCTTTCTAGCATGATTGCTCCCCCCATATTACTTCCGTAAGTCAGCTGACTTCAACTGACCCCGGCTACTTCTGCTCACTCCTCGACCCCCCCGTGTGGGGAACTCCCATCCGCCTTGCGCCTGTCTTCCCGCCTTATTCTTTCTGGCGCGGGAACATCCCTTTACCTGACCCGCCTCTTATGGCGCAGCTCCCTTTCCCAATTTACTTCTCAATTAACTTCAACCATAACATTAACAATAACATTTCCTGCAGCATCAGTCCCTCAGTTTCGATCCAATTTCTCTTTGATGAAGGTCCATGCTTCCTCCGCCGTCTCGAAATAATGGTGTCTCTCCTGATACGTGACCCATAGTCTTGCTGGCTGCAGTATCCCGAACTTCACCTTCCTTTTATGCAACACCTCTTTGGCTCGGTTGAAGCTCGCCCTCCTTCTCGCCACCTCCGCACTCCAATCCTGGTATACCCGTACCACTGCATTCTCCCATCTGCTACTCCGCACCTTTTTAGCCCATCTCAGGACCTCTTCTCTATCCTTAAGGCGGTAAAATCGCACGATTATCGCCCTGGGTGGTTCTCCCGCTTTTGGTCTTCTCGCCGGAATCCGATTTGCCCACTCCACCTCCAAGGGGCCCGTAGGGGCCTCAGCACCCATCAGTGAGCTCAGCATCGTACTTGCGTACGCTCCACAGTCCACTCCTTCCACACCCTCAGGGAGACCCAGTATCCGAAGGTTCTTCCTTCGCGCTCCATTTTCTAGGGCTTCGATCCTTTCAGTACACTTTTTATGAAGTGCCTCGTGCGTCTGTGTCTTAACCGCCAGGCCCAGGATCTCGTCCTCAATATCTGTCATCTTCTGCTCCACCACGCGGAGCTCTGTCTCCTGGGTCTTTAATGTCTCCTTGAGACCCTCAATTGCCTGTCGCAACGGGGTCAGCACCTCCCTCTTCAGCAGCTCCACGCACCGTCTCACAATTTCATCCTGCTCAGGTCCCCATGTCGCCTGCGCTTTCTCCGCCGCCATCTTGTACTTCTCTCTTTCTGACCCTTTGGTCGACGATTCCTCGCGCTGCAGCCGCCGCCGGTTTTTTCCTCCTTCGTTTGGGGGGGACTCCCTTCTCACACACCCCACACCGGGTTGCGTCGTCGAAAAATTCCCCGTTGGGACTCTTAAAAGAGCCCGAAGGTCCGTCGGAGCTGGAGCCGCCGAAGCGTGCGGCTAGCTAGGCATCACCGCAACCGGAAGTCCCTTCAGTGGCCTTGATGAGGTCTTTTCACAGTTGTTCCCTCTGCCGCTAGAATTCACCTTTGATACAGGCCCTCAGGGCAGCTTTAAGCTTGCCCTTCCCCCGCCTGCATGCTGGAAGAGGCCCTGTTTATCCTGCAGTTGCAGCCAAATGTTTTACTGTTTCTGCCGTGTCTGGCAACCCAGAGACATACCCTTCCTGGGAGACACTGTCGGGGGAATATTGCAGTCGTCTTCCCACACCGGGAAATGTCAAACAAATGCCGTGGGGGCCCTGTAAAAGAGCCCAAAAGTCCGTTCCAAGCAGGAGCTGCCGAATATGCGACCTAGCTCTGCATAGCCGCACCCGGAAGTCAACCTTCAGTTCTCTTAAGGCGTAGATGTTACTGCCATTGCTGCCGCGTCTTTCTGCAGACGGCACTTCAAAATTACCAAAGGGCTCCTTTACCATGTGAACCCTATTCCAAATATGGTGGTAGCCTTGGGTCGATCGTCGCATCCTGGTTTATTGTTTTAAGACAATCACTTTGTTTCAGATACAGTCAATTCAGGAATGTCTCCTGTTGGTTAAAGGATGAGTGCAAATGGAGGCTCTATTTTGGTCCTGTTTTAGTAATGAAAAATAGACCACATTTTACTGATCCCATGCAACACATTTCTCAGTTGTAAATTTGTGAATCTTGGTGCATATGACATGATTAATTATTGGGTGTTGTCTAAATGTATGTGTGAAGGACTTCATGGATAGAATTTACCCTGGGATCTCAAGTTAATATTAGCAGCTTTAGTCCTTCATTTTTGCTAGATATTGAGGATTTGGGCAGAATTGTTCATCAGGTTAAAATAGTCCTCAAACTTGTTTTGAGTGCATTAATCTGTAGTTTATTTCTTTATCACCTTCCTCGCTTTTCCTCCCCCAGCACCCCCAAAAACTGCCCCCTATTCTTGTGTATAATTATTTTTAATCATCAGTTCTTTCTTGCCTTTGTGGGTGGAGCCATTTTAGCATACCACGTTGTGGTTCCACAAGGTTTTGTATAAATAATTGCACCATGACTTTATGTTCTAATACTGCTTGCCATAAAACCCAGTAATCTGCTTTTTAATGCAAATATTTCCATTTGAAATGTTTCTTTTTAGTCCTTATGAACCTGAACTACAAATCGCCCTGTTCTTCCAAATCATCCAGTTTCCCCCATTCAAAATATATTAATTTTTATGTGCCATCTTGCATTTATTGACCATTTAATGTGTCACCTTATTTGCCTTTTCAATCACCTTGCAGGATGTATAGCTTCTCGAATCTTTCTTTGGTTCTCAGAATTAGTTACTATGCCTCTTATTTTAATATTGTCTACAGATTTGGATATCATACCATCTTCTGCCCTGTATTCAAAATATTGATTTACATCGCGAACAATTATAGAATTTGGGACAATAAAATGCTCCTCACTTTCAACCATGATGAAAAATTGCCTTTTTCCTATTCTATCTCCTCTCTCTCTCTCTCTCTCTCTCTCTCTCTCTCTCTCTCTCTCTCTCTCTCCCCCCCACCCCCCCCCCCCCCCCAAATCATTTAAAAATATAATTTCTTAGCCGTCACAAATTCTGTGCTGCTTAATTTTCCCATGTGATATCTTTCCAAATGTTCTGAGTGTTCAAAAACACCACATCTGTAACATGTTTATTATTTCTTGTGATCTGTGTCTGGAAAAGTATTATATAGGGCCATGTTTTTTCTTGATGGTTCTTACAATTCAATCGTGCGCATCTTTGTTGACTTCTTAGTTGATATAAAAATGACGTAGCAGGAATAACTACAGTTTTCAAGCATTTGGCTTTATTTCCATGCTGTAACCAATTTGGGACTTGTGCTAGTTCTGGCTCGAAGAGCGTGTTTTTAAAATTTATTTATATAATCTTTATTGTCACAAGTAGGCTTACATTAACACTGCAATGAAGTTACTGTGAAAAGCCCCTAGACCAGCGCATTCCGGAGCCTGTTCGGATACACCGAGGGAGAATTCAGAATGTCCAAATTGCCTAACAGCATGTCTGTCGGGACTTGTGGGAGGAAACCGGAGCACCCGGAGGAAACCCATGCAGACACTGGGAGAATGTACAAACTCCACCGAGACAAATGACCCAAGCTGGGAATTGAACCTGGGACCCCGGTGCTACTGTATCAACGTTTATTGCTCATCCCTAGTTGCCCTTGAGAAAGTAGTGGTGAGCTGCCTTCTTGAACCTCTGCAGTCTATGTAATGTCATGAATTTTAACAACTGATGTGCCCTATGGTGACCTTTTTGAGAAGGTCACTGGTTCAGGCTATAATCAGCGCACTATCTAGGATAACACTTAAATGTAGTAGTATAGCACTCCCTCAGTACTGATCTTCAGGTAAAATAAGCTATTTCAACTGAAGCCCTGTCTCCCAGACTGGTTGTGAAAGGTCCCATGGCACGATTGGAAGAAAAGCAGGCTAATTCTGGTTCTCAACCAACACCATGAAAAGAGATTATACTGTCATTTATCTTTATTTGCGAGAACTTTCTTTTTGCAACTTGGCTGTATGTGCAGACACTCCCAATAGTATTTGTCAGACATTTGGACCACCTGAATAAGGGCTTTTGTTGTTCTTGACATGTGGAAGACACTGACAATGCAGCACTTGTCCATGCCTCGTTGTCCTGAACGTAATTAGAGTCAACTAATTTGTTGGACTGAATTTCTTTTAGGCCAGACTGCGTAGAGGTGTGGCAGGTTTCCTTTCCTCAAAAGAATGAGCCTGTTTCATTTTCAAAAAATATACATTTTTAATCCAAACATTGCCAAATTCTCACATACAAAGGTGTTTCAATATAATGCAACCAATTTGTCATTTTTATTTTAAAAAAGTAAAAGTAACAACACCGCCCCAAGCTGCTGAACACAAACAGGTCCTTAAAGAAGATGATGAATAGTTTCCACCTGGAATAGAACCCTTCTTCTGACCCTCTCAAGCAATACGTAATCTTGTAAAATCTCAGGAACTATGCTGAGATCTTAGGTGGCATTATCGACCTCCAGTTAAACAGAGCTCTCTGGGCTAAGGCCATGACAGCAGCCTTACTCTCCTCCAGAAGCTCCGGTGTGTCCGACACCTCAAAGATCGCCACATGGACACGGCTCCAGCCTAACCTCAACAATGGGACCCAGAACCCAACCAGCTTGAGGCAGGACCAGAACACGTGTGAGTGGTTCACCGCCCCCTCAAACAATGCTCACACCTGCCTTCTAATTTGGGAAAGAACCCACTCATGCCTACTCTAGCCAAGTGCGCCCCACAAACTACTTTAAACTGTATTATGCTCAGCCTGGCACAAGAAGCATTGGAACTCACCCTATGTTAAATCCCACTCCACACCCCTCCCTCTAGCCCTTGGCGCGGCTCCTCCACTTCCCCATTACCTCTAGTGGATTACTCACCTGCAGCTACTTAAACCCTCTCCCTTCCCGGAGTGGCAATTTTTCCAATATCGCCTCCTCCCCAATGGCACAAACCTATGATTTCCACAAATTGGCGACTGTAATGACTGTAATCTAAAATGCTGCCTAAATTGGTTCGGGGCTCAAGAGACGCCACCACAACGACTTGATGAGAACCTGACCGGAGAAAACAGAAGAGGAGCAGTAACCAACACCCTTAGACATGACCCTACACAAGAGGCCTCCTCCATCTGCCCCCACCTTGGCTCTGGCTCCTCAAACCACCCTCGCAATCTCACGATGTTCCCTGCCCAGTAATAGACCATTAGATTTGGTAGCACCAGCCTGCCCGACTGTCGCCCTCTCTGCAGGAAGGCTCTTCGAATCCTTGGAGCCTTACCCACCCAAACAAAGACCGAGATTAATTTATCCACCCTAACGAAAAAAGATTTAGGGAGGAAGATCGGGAGACACTTGAACACCAATAAGAACCTCTGCAGAACGTTTGTTTGATGTCTGCACTCTACCTGCCAAGGGAAGTGGGAGGACATTCCTCCAAGGAAAGTGGGAGGGCATTTCATCTCTTCAAGACTCGCCCCCCTCTACCGGACTGGCCAAGTTTAGTTTGTGTCACAGAACCCAGTCGTGCCACGTTAATATCTAAATATCCGAACTTCGTCTTGACCAGCTTAAACGGCAGCCTTCCAAAATCTGCCGACCTCACTTCACCGGGAAGACTTTGCCCGTGCTCACATTCAATTTGTATCCTGAGAAGGATCCAAACTTCCTCCAACATCGCCATTATCTCTCCCCTATTAGCGAGAGGATGAGAAACATACAACATCAAATCTGCATAAGGGGACCCTCGATGCTCCTCTCACCCCCCCCCCCCCCGCCTCCCTCAATACCCCTCCACTCCCCCGATGATCTTAAGTGCGATGGCCAACGGCTTAATTGCTAGCGCGAACAACGCGGACAGCAGGCATCCCTGCCTTGTGCCCCTATATAACCGAAAATACCCTGAGCTCACCGCATTGGGCTGGACACTGGGGACATTATACAGCAGTCTCACCCAGGAGGTAAATGTTGGTCCAAACCCAAATCATCCCAAGATCTTGAAGAGGTATCTCGACTCCACTTGATCAAAAGCCTTCTCCGCATCCATGGAGATAATTACCTCCGGGAGCACCTGCCCCACAGAGGACGACAGGACCACGTTCAAAGGTCTCCTTGGGCGGCACAGTGGTGCAGTGCTTGGCAATGGCGCCGAGGACCCGTGTCAATCCCGGCCCCGGGTCACTGTTTGTGTGGAGTTTGCACATTCTCCCCGTGTCTGCATGGGTCTCACCCCACACCCAAAGATGTGCAATGTAGGTGGATTGGCCGCCCTAAAGTTTCCCCTTATTGGAATGTTAGAAAAAGTTTCCTGATGTTGGTTGACCACTGTCGGCCCTTGACAAACCTTGTTTGGTCCTCAGAAATTACCTCTGACGAGCACCCTTCCAGACACTTCGCCAAAACCTTAGCCAATACCTTAGCATCGGCCTGTAAGACCCACATCCTTAAGGGATCCTTTTCCTTTTTCGGGATCTGGGAAATCGACCCCTGCGCCAATGTGGCCAGCAGCACGCTCCTTGACAATCATTTTTTTAAATCATTTATGGGATGTGGGTGTCGCTGGTTAGGCTAGCATTTATTGCCCATCCCTAGTTGCCCTTCAAAAGGTGGTTCTAGAACCGCTGCAATCCCGGAGATGTAGGTACACTCACTGTGGTGTTAGTGAGGGAGTTCCAGGATTTTGCCCCAATGAAAGTGAAGGAACGGCGATATATTTCCAAGCCAGGGTGGTGAGTGACTTGGAGGGGAGCATCCAGCTGGTGGGGTTCCCGTGTGTGTGTGTTATCACCACAGTCGCTGTGGAGGGATCCTCTACCATCGACGGCCTTTGTTTCTGGAATTCCCCCATAAGATTTACTCGACTTCTGCCTGGTGTTATATCCTGCAGACATCTCACACTGGGGGAGAAACCAACCAACTTCAATTACTTCCCCTTTCTACCAACAAAAATGTCCATTAACCAGGTATCAAGGCACTGAAATGAAATTGAGACTCCAGTTTTGAATTTCCCAGCAATGGCAAGAGTTAGATTCAAGTTTCTTCTGATGGAACATGTTTAATTTTGTGCATACCAGTAAAAGTTCAGCTAGCAGTTTGCCTTCACCTAACACCCAGTACGATTGTGACTACCTCCCTAGATAGGCTCCCATTTGGAAGCATTCTCAGTGTGTCTTGGGTGACACATCTTTGTGGCCAAATGTTCTCCTGCGGCAGTTTGAAGTTGCACCCAGTGTGCAGTATGATGAGGGGGAAAACCCCTGCTGTAATGAGGTGAACCATACACCGGTAAAAGCATGCGGAAAGCTTGTTGCCGATTTTACAAATTGACCCAAATGATACTGTTGAACTTGATGGGTATTCCTGCACAATTTCTGTGTAATGGGTACTCTGCCATTGAAGGTGTGCAGATGTAATGTTTTAGCCCCATTTGTTAGTCTGTTTGTTTGTGAACCATGTATCTAAAAAATCAGTGGACTGGTTTCAACAAAATTTGGTTCACAGGGTCAGGCCCGAGGAAGAACTGGTTAGTTTTTGGTGAAGATCCAGATTCCATCTGTTAACATTGCAGATAGGGCAGATTGACTTCTTAGCACGTGGTATGTTTTATTTAAAATGTTGTTGATTGTTTTAGCATGTTGTGGTTTGTTTCAGCTACTGTGATGAAATTTGTCACAGATGTCAAAAAGTGAATAGAATTTTTGGAGCAGGTGGTTGAACATGGATTGGTCTGAAACCCCCTTAGTAAGATGGAACTCTTAATAAAAGATTATTTTTCAATTTTATAGGTACAAAGCATCAACCAATCAGAAGGACATCTTAAGAAAGAACACTGTAATTGTAAATAATGTGAATTAACACAGTATAGCATGGATATGGGCTCTATTGAGTATCCTCTTGGTTTTACTGGATTGACGTGCATTGTGCTTCATTCCAAATTGCAAACACGTTAGGGTGGATTAGCTCCAGACATGGTGTATTGATTTTTCTAATCCTTTACTTAATCATCTTTGACCTGATATAATTTTAACTGGTCAAAATGTTGCTTGTATGGCATTCATAATTTCTCTAGCTTCAGGTTTTGCTGTATGGCACAAGTGAGTTTGATGTGTACAATTACATTTACAGCAAGGGAGAGGGGGGTTGGAAGGACCAGTATGCCAATGATGTAAAAGCAGAAATGGTGGCACAAATTGGAAACACAGGCCTTCGTGAACAAACAATTTAAATGGAGCAACTTAAAGTGAGGACTTCCGAAAAAATTAGAACCCTTCCAATTGAAGGTATTTAATCCCAATTTGAGGATGAGGAAGCATAGTGTGAACTGGCATCTGTATTCTGTGTCGTAGATTTGGTGCAAGTGGGAGCTTGGTGCAGAGTAGGAAGGAGGTTCTACCTTTTACTCTTGTTTTCTTGTTACTTGTGACCTTTACTTGTCTCCAAATTTGGAGATTGTAATTTTCTATTACTAATTAACCGTCTGGTAAATAAATAAGGTTAGGCAGACATGGCAGGACTGGTAATATATCCCAACTGCAACATGATATCTGCGATATGTTACTGCAGCTCGGGTAACTTTGCTCAGAGATGCTGATGTTGCAGGGCATCTGATAGGGGAGAGATAACTGGGCACTTTGATCCCTGAGACAGTTGCACCCGCTTCGGTTAGAGTTAGTTAATTGCCAAAGGCAGGGAAGTGTGATTCTGAGTCAGGCAGATAGATATGGGGGATTCAGAATGTTGCATTGGAGGAGCCTCGGCTCTTGACTCTTACTAACACGGATGAGGTAGTGAATGAGGCCAAGGACTGTGGCATGGATGAACAAAGGGCTTCTCCTCTCAACTGATGATGCACTTGGAGGGAGAGAATCCAGTTGCTATGCTCCAATTAGGAACCAAAACCTAGGTGGAACTGAGAAACACTGAACCTCAAAAGGTAGTAATCTTTGGATTATTGCCTGAGCCACATGCCAAGTTTGTCCCTCCAACCACCGACTTTTGTTTTCATCCTCAAAATTAAATTCATTTTTCATATTTTAGAATCATAGAATCATAGAAGTTTACAGCATGGAAACAGGCCCTTCGGCCCAACCAGTCCATGCCGCCCAGTTTTTTACCATTAAGCTAGTCCCAGTTGCCCGCACTTGGCCCATAACCCTCTATACCCATCTTACCCATGTAACCATCTAAATGCTTTTTGAAAGACACAATTGTACCCGCTTCTACTACTACCTCTGGCAGCCCATTCCAGACACTCACTACCCTCTGAGTGAAGAAATTGCCCCTCTGGGCCCTTCTGAATCTCTCCCCTCTCACCTTAAACCTATGCCCTCTAGTTTTAGACTCCCCTACCTTTGGGAAAAGATGTTGACTATCTACCTTATCTATGCCCCTCATTATTTTATAGACCTCTATAAGATCACCCCTAAGCCTCCTACGCTCCAGGGAAAAAAGTCCCAGTCTATCCAGCCTCTCCTTATAACTCAAACCATCAAGTCCCGGCAACATCCTAGTAAATCTTTTCTGCACTCTTTCTAGTTTAATAATATCCTTTCTATAATAGGGTGACCAGAACTGCACACAGTATTCCAAGTGTGGCCGTACCAATGTCTTGTACAACTTCAACAAGACGTCCCAACTCCTATATTCAATGTTCTGACCAATGAAACCAAGCATGCCGAATGCCTTCTTCACCACCCTGTCCACCTGCGACTCCACCTTCAAGGAGCTATGAACCTGTACTCCTAGATCTCTTTGTTCTATAACTCTCCCCAACGCCATACCATTAACTGAGTAGGTCCTGGCCTGATTCGATCTGCCAAAATGCATCACCTTACATTTATCTAAATTAAACTCCATCTGCCATTCGTCGGCCCACTGGCCTAATTGATCAAGATCCCGTTGCAATCCTAGATAACCTTCTTCACTATCCACTGTGCCACCAATCTTGGTGTCATCTGCAAACTTACTAACCATGCCTCCTAAATTCTCATCCAAATCATTAATATAAATCACAAATAACAGTGGACCCAGCACCGATCCCTGAGGCACACCACTGGTCACAGGCCTCCAGTTTGAAAAACAACCCTCTACAACCACCCTCTGCCTTCTGTCGTCCAGCCAATTTTGAATCCAATTGGCAACCTCACCCTGGATCCCGTGAGCTTTAACCTTCTGCAACAACCTACCATGCGGTACCTTGTCAAAGGCTTTGCTAAAGTCCATGTAGACAACGTCTACTGCACTACCCTCATCTACCTTCTTGGTCACTCCCTCAAAAAACTCAATCAAATTTGTGAGACATGATTTTCCACGCACAAAGCCATGCTGACTGCCCCGAATCAGTCCTTGCCTCTCTAAATGCTTGTAGATCCTGTCTCTCAGAATACCTTCTAGCAACTTACCTACTACAGACGTTAGGCTCACCGGTCTGTAGTTCCCAGGCTTTTCCCTGCTGCCCTTCTTAAACAAGGGCACAACATTCGCCACTCTCCAATCTTCAGGCACCTCACCTGTGGCTGCCGATGATTCAAATATCTCGGTTAGGGGACCCGCAATTTCCTCCCTAGCCTCTCACAACATCCTGGGATACATTTCATCAGGTCCCGGGGATTTATCTACCTTGATGCGCTTTAAGACTTCCAGCACCTCCTCCTCTGTAATATGCACACTTCTCAAGACATCACTATTTATTTCCCTTAGTTTCCTAACATCCATGCCTTTCTCCACCGTGAATACCGATGAGAAATATTCATTCAGGATCTCACCCAACTCTTGTGGCTCTGCACCTAGATGCCCTTGTTGATCCTTAAGAGGCCCTACTCTGTCCCTAGTTACTCTTTTCCCCTTTATGTATCTGTAGAATCTCTTTGGATTCTCCCTTGCATTATTTGCCAAAGCAATTTCATGTCCCCTTTTTGCCCTCCTGATTTCCCTCTTAACTCTATTTCGACAATCTCTATACTCTTCAAGGGATCTACTTGATCCCAGTTGCTTATGTACGTCATATGCCTCCTTCTTCTTTTTGACCAGAGTCTCAATATCTCGAGTCATCCAGGGTTCCCTACTTCTACCAGCCTTGCCCTTCACTCTAAAGGGAATGTGCTTACCCTGCACCCTGGTTAACACATTTTTAAAAGCCTCCCATTTACCAGCCGTCCCTTTGTCTGCCAATAGTCTCCCCCAATCTACCTCTGCAAGTTCCTGTCTGATACCATCAAAATTGGCCTTGCCCCAATTAAGAATTTTAACTCTTGGGCCAGACCTATCATTCTCCATAGCTATCTTAAAACTAATGGAATTATGGTCACTTGTCCCAAAGTGATCCCTCACTAGCACTTCTATCACTTGCCCTTCCTTATTTCCCAAGACGAGGTCAAGTTTTGCCCCCTCTCTAGTCGGTCCATCCACATACTGAATGAGAAATTCCTCCTGAATACACTCAACAAATTTCCCTCCATCCAAGCCCCTAATGCTATGGCTGTCCCAGTCAATGTTGGGAAAGTTAAAGTCCCCTACTACTACCACCCTATTATTCTTGCAGCTATCTGTAATCTCCTTACATATTTGCTCCTCAATTTCCCGCTGACTATTTGGGGGCCTGTAGTACAGTCCTACCAAGGTGATCTCTCCCTTCTTATTTTTCAGTTCCACCCATATAGACTCAGTGGGCGAACCCTCGGATATATCCCCTCTAAGTACTGCCGTGATGTTCTCCCTAATCAAAAACGCCACTCCCCCTCCCCTCTTACCTCCTGTTCTATCCTTTCTATAGCATCTGTACCCCGGAACATTGAGCTGCCAGTCCTGCCCCTCCCTTAGCCATGTTTCAGTCATAGCTATAATATCCCAGTCCCATGTGCCCGTCCATGCCCTGAGTTCATCCGCTTTGCCCGTCAGGCCCCTTGCATTGAAATAAATGCAGTTTAATGTAGACCTTCCTTGCTCTCTGCTCTGCTTTCTCTGGTCATGCTTTACACACTCTCCCTTCCTGCCTTTTGTTTCTGTCCCCACTGACTTCCTACATCGGTTCCCATCCCCCTGGCACATTAGTTTAAACCCTCCCCAACTGCACTAGCAAACACCCCCCCGAGAACATTGGTTCCGGTCCCACCCAGATGCAGACCGTCCGATTTGTACAGGTCCCACCTCCCCCAGAATCGGTCCCAATGTCCCAGGAATTTGAAACCCTCCCTCTTGCACCATCTCTCAAGCCACGTATTCATCCTAGCTATCCTGTCATTCCTACTCTGACTATCACGTGGCACTGGTAGCAATCCTGAGATTACTACCTTTGAGGTCCTACTTTTTAGTTTAACTCCTAACTCCCTAAATTCAGCTTGTAGGACCTCATCCCGTTTTTTACCTATATCGTTGGTGCCTATATGCACCACGACAGCTGGCTGTTCACCCTCCCCCTCCAGAATGCCCTGCAGCCGCTCCGAGACATCCTTGACCCTTGCACCAGGGAGGCAACATACCAACCTGGATTCTCGTTTGCGTCCGCAGAAACGCCTGTCTATTCCCCTTACAATTGAATCCCCTATCACTATAGCTCTGCCACTCTTTTTCCCGCCCTTCTGTGCAGCAGAGCCAGCCACGGTGCCATGAACCTGGCTGCTGCCACCTTCCCCTGGTGAGCCATCTCCCCCAACAGTTTCCAAAACGGTAAATCTGTTTTGGAGGGAGATGACCGCAGGGGATCCCTGCACTGCCTTCCTACTCTTCCTCTGTCTGTTGGTCACCCTTTCCCTATCTGCCTCAGTAATTTTAATCTGCGGTGTGACCAACTCACTGAATGTGCTTTCCACAACTTCCTCAGCATCGCGGATGCTCCAAAGTGAGTCCATCCGCAGCTCCAGAGCCGTCAAGCGGTCTAACAGGAGCTGCAGTTGGACACACTTCTTGCAGATGAAGGAGTCAGGGACACCAGAAGGGTCCCTGACTTGCCACATCTCACAAGAGGAGCATGACACGGGTCTGAGCTCTCCTGCCATGACTTAAACCTGAAGTTAAATTTGAACTACACTACACAGCTAGGAGAAAGTCAAAGAGAGAGAAATCACTTACCAGTTACAAGCCAATCACTTACCTGCTGGCTGTGATGCAATTGCTCCAGAGACTCCCTCACAGCTCTGCTTCTCTGCACCTCGTTCAGGTGAGCACCAAATTCCCTTAACTAGTTAATTAATTGACTTAATTAATTTTTTTTTTTTTTTTTTTTTTTTTTTTTTTTTTTTTTTTTTTTTTTTTTTTTTGGTCACTCCCCTCTTACCCGAACTCAGCCTTACCCAAACTCAGATACACTCTGTTTGCCTTCAGCACTCTGTTTCTAAAGGCACTTCAGCCACACCCTTTGTATCCTTCCTGATTTACAGTCAGCCAATAGGCCTGCTCCCAAAACTGATCTCTCTCCCAAACAGCTGACCTGCAAGGTAAGGAAGTGGTTAATCAGTACTTACCTCACCCACAGCGCGCCCTTTTAAACTGTCCCCTCTGCCTCGCAGCTCCCGCGCTTTTTGAAACTCCCGCGCTGTTTCCAAGGTCCTGGCTCCCTCTCTCTCCCGAACAGCTGACCTGCAAGGTAAGGAAGTGGTTAAGCAGTACTTACCTCACCCACAGCGCGCCCTTTTAAACTGTCCCCTCTGCCTCGCAGCTCCCGCGCTTTTTGAAACTCCCGCGCTGTTTCCAAGGTCCTGGCTCCCTCTCTCTCCCGAACAGCTGACCTGCAAGGTAAGGAAGTGGTTAAGCAGTACTTACCTCACCCACAGCGCGCCCTTTTAAATTTTATTTGGTCTTAATACACATGTGAATATTCAAGTTAGTTAATGCCTGAAGGATGGGTTTCTTTGACTAAAGCAGAAGTGTTTTTGCTTAAGCACTTGTGTCATGAGAATGTCGCTTTAAGAAATGGTTAGCTGCTCATGTTACTGCAGTGATGTCAGAGTGTGGGTGGAGCTGAGCTCTGGTTCTGCTTTTTCAGTTTCACTTTGAGAAAAGCTTGGGTGTGTCTGTCTTTTTGGTTTCGTTTTTTCAGTGTGTGTTGCAGCTGAAGTCAGCCAAAGCAGCTGTATTGTTGAGCTCTCTGCCATGAAGGACTATCTCTTGATCATTTGGTGAATTCAGAGGAATTATAAATCCTTTCAGTAGTGACTGTAAACTCTGATGTGCATATGTTTAAATGTTTGTTAAGTCTTCTGGGTATTAAAAGAACAACATACAGATTACTTAGTGTTGTATTCTTTGGGGGGTGTATTTGATTTACTGGTTGCTAAGATATTCACTGTTTGTTTTAAAAAGGTTAACTTGAGTTCACAGAATAAACATTGTTTTGCTTTAAAGAAGAACTTTTCTCTTTCTGAAGTACCACACTTGTAGAGTGGGCCGTGTGCTCCCCATACCACAATCTATTAAAAGTTGTGGGTCAGGTGAACTTCATGATACACTTTGGGGTTCTCTAAACCCTGGCCCATAGAGTTATAGAGTGGTGCAGCACAAGAGGTGACCATTCAGAACTATAGTGCCTGTGATGGTCCAATTCCACTGCACCCCGTTTGGGATTGTATCATTTATGTTATTTCTTCCGAAGTACATCACTGTACACTTTTCTTTATTAAATTTTATCCACCATGCACCCTCCCATTTCACTAGCCTATGACCTAAAGTCTATAATCACTTTTGATTATACTTCCAAGTTTTGTGTCATCTGCAAACTTCAAAAGTGTGATCCTGCACCCAAGTTCAGGTTGTTGAGTACCAAAAATAGTGGTTCTTCATATATACTGTTGCAGGGCACCATTGTACACTTCAGTCTGAAAACAGCTGTTCAACTCTTGACATCTATCTCTTGGCTAATTTTGTTTCTATGCTACCACTACCTCTAACCTCATGGGTTTCAATTTTGCCAACTAGTCTGTTATGTGACACTTTATTGAAATGCATGGACTTGATGCAGTTGTAGCTCTTGACATTGTTAATGTACTTTTGTACTTCCAAACTTGGTGAAACTATGTACTATCACAATGAGGTGATGAATTAAGAGTAATGCAAAAAAGATATTGGCACAATATTAGGTGTGACATTTTGAATCAAAATACAGTAGTTACAAAATGCTAAATAAGCTGGTAATGACTATTGCATTATTCTGTCATGCCATTTCACTTCTCCTGTGCCACTTTCTGCTTTTTCCCTTCCTTACTGGGAACAGCTGCGATTTTATGCAATTTACACATTCTCAAAAAATCTCCGCTGCTGCCATATCAGGTTTTGTTCTGTTAGTCTGCATTGGAGAAATTCAGTGTGACTTTCGCTGGTAGTTTTACATTCTGCATAATTGGACAATCTGGGATCAGAGTACAGATGTCTTACCAATGCAGCTGGTTATGAAATGGTTTGAGTGTTTCTCCATATAAAAGATTATACTTGCACACTTGCTATTGATTTGTCACAAAGGTTTGGAGGTAGGCTGGCTTCCAATTTTGATCAAAGAATTGGATGTACATCACATTGAAGGATTATGATACCATTCATTTCCTATTTAAGGCTCTACAAAAATTGTGCTGAGTTCAAGAATGGGTTCTCAAGGACAATTAGGGATGGGCAATAAACGCTAGCCAGCAATGTCCACACCCCATGAATGAATAAAAAAAGAAGGCAAGTTGGAGGAAGATAAAGTAGAATGCTCATAGGACAGCCGTCCTAATCAGCAATGTTACTTAATGGTTAATGTTGTGATCGGCGTTGAATATGTAGGCACAGATTTTGCATTGAGGAAATCTTGGACACCGTGACAGCATTAATGGTCTGAAACAAAACTAACTTCCATTCTGCATATTTTGAAGTCTCAATGGCTTTTTTGTTTACAATCCCTCAATTTGGTTCTATTAATCCGAGCTGTGCTACACTATATTGTAATTTCAGGGAAATTGGAAATACGTTGATATGTAATGCCGGAGGCGTGGTGTTTGTGCTTTGCCATTGCTTCCAGAGCTGGAAAGAGAAGTGGGACTTGTGCCTGTATAGTGTGCAACATGGTATGCTGAAGGTGGTTACAAACTATGGGATGTCTTCAAATCTCCTTCATTAACAAGCCCAAATAGTAGTGTGCAACAGCTGTCGCTGCTGAAGCAAACATTTCTCCTCCCACTGATTGATGACGAGTAGAGGGCATAACCTAATAATTTTGCACCCAGACCCATCTTTGCAAACATATTTTCCCGAGGACTGAATTTGGAGATCCCTTTGAGTAGAAAAATACAATGCGGGAACAATTTGTTTGAGAGATTGATGTCATTGTTACACAAATGTCTTTGCTGGACTTGGTTTGTCCTCAATGTGGAAGAGCCAACAAGTGCAGTTAATCTGCAAACTGGTTTATCCTGTGCTGGCTTTATATTTTGTTGAATTGCCTATGTAAATTGCTGTGCTCTAGGGGAATAAAAATTCTGTAATGAAAGCATTGTATGACTTGACGAGACTATTTCTTTAAATGCCAGGTTTTTTAAATTTTCTGCTAGCTTTTATCTTTTTTTATAAAATCATAGTTTCAGTTAAAATCTTTCAATGTTGACAAACTCCAATAATGCAAATCAAAACTCTATATTGATTTTTTAAAATGTCTGCAGACTTAACCGCCATCTTTGCTCCAGTGAAATTCATTGCCTGGATTTTCATTTTGGTATATTTTAGCGAATAAGAGTGATGTTTCTTGAGGTTAAAATTTCAATTGTTTTATCCACAGTGGGTGTTATCCGGTGCCCGGTGTGCCGCCAGGAATCCAGGCAGATAGACTTGGTTGATAACTATTTTGTGAAGGATTCCACGGAAGGAACAAACAATTCTGACGAAAAGTCATGTCAGGTAGGACTGGTCTATTCCTGATGTTTTTAAAATTAGATTGAAATCCCAAAGGTACTGTGGATAAATAGTGTTAAAGATAATGGCTGGATCTGAGCATTTTCTGTCCAGCTGCCAAATCAAAAAAGAATTTGGAAAAAAAAAATGAAGCTGGCTTTTGTAAGGAGGATTTTGAAAGATGGGCTTGTTGAGGGTAGGCTACAGATGAAGTTTTGTAATTATGAAGATAGTGCACTGTAGAATTAAGAAAAGAATGTCCAAGTGGCCAGAGCCCCATTCTATATGATCTTAGCAATGGGACTAACCCTATAGAATTGGACTGACAAAATAACAAGCTATTATTTTGTACGCAATTTGTGGCTCAGTTGGTGGTGCTCTTCTCTGAGGCAGAGGTTGTGGGTTTGATTCCCACTCCAGAAAATCTAGGTTAATATTCAGTGCTGCATGTTACGACGCCATTGGTTGGGGAGCAGTCATTTCTAGTCCCCCTTGACCTGAAGTCGCAACGCAATTAAATTAACAAATAATTCTTAGAAAAATGCCTGAAGTCTATGGCCCATATACATACAATACATACAATATACATTACAAAACGCGCACACAACAAACAAACAAGAGGGGAAGAGAGGAGTGAATATAATAATTAAAGGAAATCAGGTTTTCAGGTTGTTGTCCTTAAGCACTCCTTCCTCCAAAGTAAGTTTTCTGATCCAGGTCCTGTTTGCAGCCTGTAATGGTTTCACTGTAGATTCATTCATTCAGGTTCTCTGTAGGTTCAGAAATACATCACCTCTTACAGCCTTTCTGGTGAGAGAGAGAGAGAGAGACGAGAGGGAGCAAGTCCTTATCCTTGTATGTCCAGGTCTCAACTCTGCTTTCCTTGGGTCTCTGGAAATCATCCCACACAGGCAGGACGTAATCACCATCTATTAAATAAAAGTAAATTTACTGCGGATGCTGGAATCTGAAACGAAAGAGAAAATGCTAGAAAATCTCAGCAGGTCTGGCAGCATCTGTAGGGAGAGAAAAGAGCTAACGTTTCGAGTCCGATGACTCTTGTCAAAACAGGCAGAATACAGAGCAGGATTCTCCGATGGCGAGTCAGAGTGAAACACGACGACGCGAACGGGCTGCCGGCAGCATCGATTCAGGCCCCGAAAAGGGGCCAGCAGCTGGGCCGCGGGAAACGCGGTGGGCATGGCGGCAGAGCAGTGCCGTCATCGCGCGACGCCTGGATGACGCCGCGTCATTTAATATGCGCAATCCGCGCACAGGCCCCGACAGAGAGATGGCTGAGCCCCGCCGTGCCGCTCCCAGGATCCGGGACAATGACCTGGAGGCATTGCTGGACGCAGTTGAAGAGCCAAGGGTGATCATGTGCCCAAGACGTGGCCACCAGTACCCAGCCAGCACAGTCAAGCGCAGCTGGCGTGAAATGGGCATCGCCGTGAGGACTGTGGGGCACACCCCTGCTCTGGAGACCAGTGCCGCAAGAAGCTCCACTACCTCACGAGGGCTGCCAGGGTAAGTACCCCGAGAGTTCCCCCGTGCCACCCCCCCCCCCGCCCCCCACATGTCGCCCCCCCTCCCACATATGCAGGAGGGGGGGGGGGAACACAACGTTCCACCCGACCCACATGGGCACCACACCCCCTTTGCGAGCTGGCATGGCGTGGTGCCCAGTGGCCCCCCCCCCCCCCAGTCATAATGATGCCAACATCTGCACGTCTTGCTGCTGACTGCCTACCTCTTGATGCTTCCCCCCCCCCCCCCCCCCCCCCCCCCCCCCCCCCTTGCAGGACAAGACAGCCCACAACCATCGTGAGCGTGCAAGAACCGGAGGGGGATCACCTGTGCTGCACCCCTTCACCGTCCATGAACAGAGAGCTCTGGACCACGCTGGGGGAGCTGTCACCCTGGAGGTAGCGCCATGCCAGATCGGAGGCGCAGTACCAAGTGAGACTCTCTGCCTGGCAACGCTCCCTCAGCCCCTCACCACCCCCCCCCCCAATACTGCACCCTCCACGCCCCCACACTTCACCCATCACACTGCCCCCTCCACTCCCTCACACACGACTCCGCATGTCTAACGATACGTGCTTTATTGTGTATTCCAGGGCCAGCAGCTGATCGTCTCGGAGAAGCCCCCGCCGTCCAGGTCTAAGTTCATCCGCCCACAGGGACGCACACCAGGGAGGGGAAAGAAGACGGACAGGAAGGCCCTCTTCCGAGGCACAGGAAGCGGACGCACAGAGGACCGACAGAAGCGACACTAATGAGCACAGGACGGACAGTCAGGACACTGACGGCCATGAGACAGACGAAGAGAGGACGGAGAGCCAGGAGAGCGACGGACAGAGGACGGGGATTCTGGACAGTGACGCACACAGGACGGCTAGACAGATGATGGACAGACCGGACATGGCACCTCACATGGGCCGGGGACAACGTCCATCGGTCCAAGGCTCGACCCAGGAGACCCCAGACCTGGGGCCCGATGAGGACGTGGACCTTGTGTCACTGCTGTCACCCAAACTCTCCACCCTCGCAGATACACTCACCTCGGTTGGGCACATTAGTGATGAGGCTTCTGGGACACTGACTGGTGCGCACCACACAGCCGAACCAGTACAGCAGGTGGAGGTAGGAGGTAGGAGCAGTTGAGGGGCTGGACGGTCTGAGGGCAGGCCAGGCGCAGCACCCAGCTGCCGCACAGACGGTTACCGAGTTCCTGGACTTACCAGACCCACCCACAGGCGTTTGGAAACCAAGGGAGTGGACAAGGGGATGACTGCCGTCTTCCAGCATCTGCAGACGCAGTTGGAGGAGTCCATCCGCGTCCAGGAGCAGGGAGTGGTGCCGGTCATGGCCGCCACCCAGGCCGACACCGCAGGGGTGGCGAACGCGGTGGAGGCAATGGGGGCAACTGTTTTGGCCCTGGGCCAGGTTCTGCAAGGCCTGGGGCTTCATGTGCACGCGTCATCCGTGGCCCAGGACAGGGCTGCCATCTCACAGGCAGCCATGTCCCAGAGCCAGCTGGACATCGCTGCCGCGCTCCGGGGTTTGGCCCAGTCTCCGCAGGCCGTGGCCCAGTCTCCGCAGGCCGTGGCCCAGTCTCCGCAGGCCGTGGCCCAGTCTCCGCAGGCCGTGGCCCAGTCTCCGCAGGCCGTGGCCCAGTCTCCGCAGGCCGTGGCCCAGTCTCCGCAGGCCGTGGCCCAGTCTCCGCAGGCCGTGGCCCAGTCTCCGCAGGCCGTGGCCCAGTCTCCGCAGGCCGTGGCCCAGTCTCCGCAGGCCGTGGCCCAGTCTCCGCAGGCCGTGGCCCAGTCTCCGCAGGCCGTGGCCCAGTCTCCGCAGGCCGTGGCCCAGTCTCCGCAGGCCGTGGCCCAGTCTCCGCAGGCCGTGGCCCAGTCTCCGCAGGCCGTGGCCCAGTCTCCGCAGGCCGTGGCCCAGTCTCCGCAGGCCGTGGCCCAGTCTCCGCAGGCCGTGGCCCAGTCTCCGCAGGCCGTGGCCCAGTGTCCGCAGGCCGTGGCCCAGTGTCCGCAGGCCGTGGCCCAGTCTCCGCAGGCCGTGGCCCAGTCTCCGCAGGCCGTGGCCCAGTCTCCGCAGGCCGTGGCCCAGTCTCCGCAGGCCGTGGCCCAGTCTCCGCAGGCCGTGGCCCAGTCTCCGCAGGCCGTGGCCCAGTGTCCGCAGGCCGTGGCCCAGTCTCCGCAGGCCGTGGCCCAGTCTCCGCAGGCCGTGGCCCAGTCTCCGCAGGCCGTGGCCCAGTCTCCGCAGGCCGTGGCCCAGTCTCCGCAGGCCGTGGCCCAGTCTCCGCAGGCCGTGGCCCAGTGTCCGCAGGCCGTGGCCCAGTGTCCGCAGGCCGTGGCCCAGTGTCCGCAGGCCGTGGCCCAGTGTCCGCAGGCCGTGGCCCAGTGTCCGCAGGCCGTGGCCCAGTGTCCGCAGGCCGTGGCCCAGTGTCCGCAGGCCGTGGCCCAGTGTCCGCAGGCCGTGGCCCAGTGTCCGCAGGCCGTGGCCCAGTGTCCGCAGGCCGTGGCCCAGTGTCCGCAGGCCATCGCTGAGAGCATCGGTGGCCTTGCGCACATGCTTGATGGCGTCGCACAAGCCCAGCGGGAGGTTGCACAGTCCCTGACAGGGATGGCGCATTCCCTGAGCTCCATCGCTGCGAATGTTCAGACCTTGGTCAATGCCACAGCAGTCCTTCAGGACTGGCAGCGCCAGGTGTTGGTGGTGCCACGGCACTTGTCTCCGCTCGCACCACTGTCCCATAGTGAGGCCCGGGGGCCACTGGGCTCCCCGAGGGGGGAGGAGATTCTGGGGCCCGTCCCGGTGACTCCAGCAAGGGAGGTCCCGGAACACACTGACTCCCCCCGTTCCGTCCCTGGTGCATCTGGTGGGCAGCGGGCAGAACAGGGTGGCGCCACGCCATCCAGCACGCCAGCCGAGCAGCCTGGCCCATCCAAACCGGGCCGCCCCAGGAAACATGTGCCGATGGGGAGCCACGTCGCAGGGCAGGAGTCTCAGCAGTCCGCCTCCACTCCTGCTGTACCGTCTGGGGAAACACCAAGGCGTAGTGGTAGGGCCTGTAAGGCAAAGAAGTTAGACACGTAGTAAGTTGGCACGGGTGCAGGGCAGAGCTTAGTTATAGGGGCTAGGGCATTTGTATGTGAATGTCACGATTAAAGTCACGTGTCACACCAAACCTAGATGCCTCTGTGCTATGTCCAGTGCCTGAGGGGTCGTGAAGGGGACTGAGTGGCGCTGTGGTCTAAGTTCGGTACAACGGCAAGGCCGGGTGTGTGCCCCCCCCCCCCCCCCCCCCCCCCCCCCCAAAACAGTCCGGAGTCCTCGGCACACTGACACCAGCTACCCCACATGGCCATGTGATGGAGAGTCCGTGACGCATTCAGGGACCACCGAGGTGGAGGGTGTAGCTGTGGCCATGCGCCAGACATTGTCTAACGGTCCGGAGCTCACTGCTCATCGCAGAGCGGGTTGTCATCATACAACATGGCACTGATCACACCCGCTTACACAAGCAACTTGAGTGAGACCATCCTGTTGTGCCGCAGGTGTAAGGTGCTGTGAAAGTGGTGGTGTGGGAGCTAGGGTTGTCGGATGGTGTGGTGGGTGCTGGGTGGTGCGATTGGGCGGAACGGTGGTGCGAGTGCCTTGCTGAGCGATGCCCTCCCCCTAGTTCGTGAAACGTGCGGTGATCAACGCATTGCGTGCTCGCTCGCCAAGCTGGTGGTGTCGTGCAGCTACCCGGCTATATCCAGCCCGCATGTCGTGCCTGTGCGCGCGCACCCCCCCCCCCCCCCCCCCCCCCCCCCCCAAATCTTCCTCCTCCTCCTCATGTGCAGATGCGTCACCCTCATCGGGCTCCCCCTGTGCCTCCTCCTCCTGGACATCGCCCCTCTGCTGGGCTATGTTGTGCAGCACGCTGCAGACAACAACTATGCGGCCGACCCTCTCTGAATGGTACTGGAGAGCCCTGAAGCGCATCTTCAAGAGGCCAAAGCACCGCTCCACAACACCCCTGGTTGCTGCATGGCATTCAATGTAGCGGGTCTCCGTGTCGGTCTGTGGCCTCCGTATAGGTGTCATCAGCCATGACCGCACAGTTCACACAAACAATTGACAAAAAGGAATCAGGAATCACTCATAGTCACCATTAACACCCCCCCCCCCCCCCCCCCCCCCCCAAACTAATGTTCGATGTTATCCAGTTCTTGAAAGTGCAGAATGAATAATGCCTATGAGTTGCAGAACCTCTCCATCCTTCCCCTCAGTTCAGACTTAACCTTCTCAAGAGTCAAGAATTCCAACAGGTCCCCCCGCCATGCCAGGGCACAGGGTGGAGAGGTTGCTCTCCGACCCATCAGGCTCCGCCTTCGGGCGATCAACGAGGTGAAGGCTACAACATCTGCCTCCGCACCCATTTCCAATCCCGGCTGGTCTGACACCCCGAGTATGGCCACCTGGGGGCCCAGTCCAGTTTCGCGTGCACCACTTTAGAAATTACCCTAAAAACCTCCTTCCAGGAATCCTCTAGCTTTGGACAGGCCCAAAACATATGAACGTGATTAGCGCATTCACTCTCCGGAGCACCTCACACCAGAACCCCTCCTCCATATCCTCTCCCAACTCTCCCTCCCACTTTGCTTTGATCCCTTCCAGTGGTGCCTTCTCCTCTTCCAAAATAGCTCCGTAAACCGCTGACACTACCCTCTTCTCCAGTCTCCCTGCCGTCAGCACCTCCTCCAGCAATGTGGAGTCCGGCTCCATCGGGAAGCTCTATCTTCTTTCTGGCAAAATCTCGAACCTGCATGTATCTAAACATTTCCCCTGCTCCAGCCCATACTTCGCTTCCATCTCCTTCAGCCCTGCAAACCGACCCCCTAAGAAACAAATCCGTTAGTGTCTTAATCCCCTTCTCCTCCCATTTCTGACAATTTCCATCCCACCTCCCTGGCTCAAATCTGTGGTTCCCCTGAATCAGCATTTCCCTTGACCCTGCCCCCATCCCAAAGTGTTGGCGAAACTGCCTCCAAATTCTCAATGAAGCTATTATTGCCGGACTCCCTGAGTATTTCCCCGGGGCTATCGGGAGTGGCACTGTTGCTTGTGCTTTCATTCCCGACCCCTTGCACAAACTCTCCTCCATTCTGACCCACTGGGAATCAACCCCCCTGACCCAGCTCTGCACCTTCTCCACATTCGCCGCCCAATAGTAATACATCAGGTTCGGAAGACCCAAACTCCCTGCCTGTCTTCCCCTCTGTAGCAACACCTTTCTAACTCTGGCCATCTTCCCTCCCCATATGAACGACGTAATCCTTCCCCCAATCTCTGTGAAAAAAAGCCTTCGGCAGGAAAATCAGCAGGCATTGAAAGATAAACAGAAATCGCAGCTACACGTTCATTTTAACCGTGTACACCCGACCCGCCAGTGACAGAGGGAGACCATCCCACCTTGCCAGATCAGCTTTCACTCTCCCCACCAATCTAGAAATGTTGTACCTGCGGAGCCCCCCCCACTACTGGGCAACCTGCACCCCAGGTACCTAAAGTGAGCCCCTGCCCCCACCCCCGGCCGAGACACCAAGATACTCACTCTTGCTTAGATTTAGTTTGTACCCCGAGAAAGACCCAAACACTCGAAGCAGCTCCAATATTCCCCCTATCGACACAGTCAGTTCCGACACGTATAACAGCAGGTCATCGGCATATAAGGACACCCTATGCTCTATCCCCTCCCACTATTTCTTTCTCTACCCCCAAACTACTTAATGCGATGGCCAGCGGCTCAATCGCCAGTGCAAACAGCAGGGGGGGACATAGGACATCGCTGCCACTATTGAGCTGATGTTTGTGCGGACGCTCGCCCTCGGCTCCTTATATAGTAGCTTTACCCAGTTCACAAATCTTGGTCCAATCCCAAACTGCTCCAGAACTGCCATCAAGTACCCCCATTCTACCCGGTCAAACGCCTTCTCAGCGTCCATGCCACAATCACGTCTGTTTCCTTCCCCTCTGCCGGTGCCATAATGACGTTCAATACCCTTCGAACGTTTGAAAAGAGCTGCCTCCCTCTCACGAAACCCCGTCTGATCTTCACCTATCACCTTTGGGAGGCACTCCTCCAGCCTACCTGCCAGCACCTTCGCCAATACTTTTGCGTCCACATGCAGAAGCGATATGGGCCTATACGACCCGCACTCCGTCGGATCCTTATCTTTTTTTTTTAGGAACAGGGAAATCGATGCCTGCCCCAAAGTTTGTGGCAACACCCCCTTCCCTATCACCTCTTCAAACATCCCCACCATCAGGGGTGCCAGCTTGTCCTTTAATTTCTTATAATATTCCACCAGAAACCCATCCAGCCCTGCCACTTTCCCTGACTGCATCCTCCCAATCGCATCCTTTATCTCCTGCTCCACTATCGCTCCTTCTAATGTAGCCCTGTCCCCCTCCCCTAACCTCGGGTACTCCAACCCATCTAGAAATTCCTGCATCTCATGGTCTCCCCCAGGTGGCTCTGACCTGTACAACCTCTCATAAAATTCCTCAAAAACCTTGTTAATCCGATTGGGAGCCACCACCAACTTCCCTGCCCTATCCCTCACCTGAACAATTTCCCTTGCCGCTGCTTCCCTCCGGAGCTGACCTGCGAACATATGCCCCAAACAAATGCTCGTCTCAGTTGGCGCACCACTTTCCTGGTAGATAGTCGGTCAAAGCTCGCCTGTTGTTCCTTCCTCTTTTCCAGCTTTGCTGGGTCTCCATCTTCTGCATAACTCCTATCTACCTCTAACATCTCATCTATTACCATCTGCCGCTCCAACCTCTCCTCTTTGTCCATCCTGGCCGGAAACAAAATCACCTCCCCCCTCACCACCGCCTTTAGAGCCTCCCAGACAACTGCCTTCGACACCTCACCCATATAGTTGAAACCTACATATTCCTTAATTACCTTTTCAATTTTGTCACAGAACACTTGGTCCCCCAAAAGTCCCACATCTAATTTCCACCCCGGCCTCTGCACTACCACCTCCTCCAGTACCATATCCACCCAATGCGGAGCATGATCTGACACTGCAATTGCCAAGTATTCCGACCCCTTAACCCCAGCCAACAAAGCCTTCCCCACCACGAAAAAGTCGATCCGCGAGTATACCTTATGAACGGGAGAAAAACGAGTACTCCCGTTCCCTCGGGTGCAGAAACCTCCAAGGGTCCCCCTCCCATTTCCACCATTTAGCCCAGCCAACGCCTTCGCCTCGCCCCCCCCTCCCTCTCTGATGGGACCAGCGAGCGCGGCTGTGACCAGTCACACCTTGGCTCCTGCACCAAGTTCCAGTCCCCCCCCCCCCGCCCCCCCCCCCCCCCCACTATGTCCAAGTCGGGGATGACCCCGAACACCTTCTTTGCGAATCCCACATCGTCCCTATTGGGGCCGTATACACTTAACAGCGCCACTAACCTCCCCTCCAGTGCCCCTGTGACCACCTGAATGTTCATGGAGTAGGTCCGCTTTCTGTTCATAAACACATCCCTGTTCTCCGATGGTGGACGCATGGTGACGTGCACCCCTTCAATCACCCCCTGGACCATCGGTATCCTGGCCACGGAGGAGAATCCGCTGCCCAGGCATCCTGGTGTGCGCGGTCTTCTGGAAACTGGATGTACCGGTCGGCGATGGCATACAGGGTGTCGGTTACTGCTCGGATGCACCGATGCCTGTGAGATACCGGACAGGTCCCCGCTTGGCGCCTGGAACGACACCGTCGCCTATAAGTTGAGGGCTACCGTCACCTTGACTGTCACTGGGATAGCATGTCTTCCCCCCCCGTTCCATATGGTGCCAGGTGTGCCATAAGGTGGTATATATGTGCGACGGTCTCCCTACTCATTCGGAGTCTCCTCCTGCGTGTCCTGTCCGTCAGGTCCTCGAACGACATGCGGTGACGGTACACTCGAGGCCTCATGGGGCGCCTCCGGCGTCTTGGCACCACCATCTTTTCCTCCCCCTTCCCCTGCAACCCCATCAAGATCAGAATCCTCGTCCTCTGCATCCCCGACGATGTGGTGGTCATTGTTCGCCTCCTCCTGCACCTGGCGGGCGGGCCTGCAGTCTGAGCAGGTGGCATGGGGCTCTCTGCAGCCAGTCCCTCTGCTGCAGCTGCCGCAGCTTCTCTGAGCCGCTGTGTCGACGCTGCTGAAGGGCTACCTGCAGGGCAGCGTCTCCCACCACGGCGCCAAACATCGCTGGCTGGTGTGCAAACATGACGATCTGCAGGAGGGGGGCGGGAGGCGATACAACATGTTTAACGTTGGTGCTTTGACACCTCGACAGCCAAGTGCCATGGGATACCTGTTCCCCGGTTGCCTGGTCTCACTAGAGACACGCAGGCACCCTGACCCCTGCCCACAGTGTCCTTGCACTGCCCAGTTTACCCCGTCCCCCCTCATTGCACCACCATGGGCATGGAGGCCCCCTGCCCCCCCTCCCCCAACATGACTGCATCCCTCCCCCTCCCTCCGACATGCTGCCTCCGAGAACGCCGGCCACTCACCTCCTCACCACATTGTCAGCCAGCACGACTGGCTGACAAATTTATTTAGCAGGGGTGAACGGCGACGGCATGACCTGGGGTCACGCCGTCAGGACTTCGGCCCATCCAGGCCGCTGAATCGCCATACTTAGCACCTAGGGCGATTCTCCGGCAGGCACGGCACCGACCTCGATGAAATGAAATGCACTTATTGTCACAAGTAGGCTTCAAATGAAGTTACTATGAAAAGCCCCTAGTCGCCACATTCCGGCGCCTGTTCGGGGAGGCTAGTACGATGATGCTGGTCGCGCCGGTTGGGGGAATGGCGGGACGGCATCGGACCGGAGTCGCGCGAAAAATCGGCGCAAACGGCAATTCTCCCAAACAGCGCGGCATGGGAGAATCCTGCCCCACTGTCTTTTGGCCAATTCATTGGCCACCAGCCAACCAATCGAACAGAGTCCCATCCCATTTCTGGGATGGCACAAAATCTGGGTTTGCTGTTCGAAAACCAGCATCAAACACTATGTTGCAACTTCTTGAATTCCTCATTTTCTCTGCCGCATGACTTAAAGATACATCTCCATTAAGCGTCCATGGATCAAAAATGATAGCAGCAAAGATAAAGGAAGGGAGAAATAAGGAACTCAGCAGGAATGACCCGTACAAGCACGTTTTATACTTCACTGCTGTAGGTGCTACTTTCCAGGATACTTTAAACTGAGTCCCCTATCTGCTCTCTCAGCTAGACATAAACGATCCCCTGGCATGACTTTGGGGAAGAAAACAAAAAGGCAGTTGTCCTGGTCAATATCTGGCCCTCTTGTTTTTAGTGATGTTGAGTTTAGATCTGTTTGTGGGTGCTTGATGTGGCTAAATCTATCTTATTTCCAACATTACAACAGTTGGTTACAAACGTCCTTCATTGACTGTGAAGCGCTTTGTGATGTCCTCAGTCGTGAAAGGTGTTACATAAATGGAAGTCTGCCATTATCTTTTTGACATGTTTTTGGGAACTTTCTTTGCTGATTTATAAATCCTAATAGCTGTGGATAAATGGAGCAGCTATTGAAGATTGTTTTATTATTGTCTCACATTCTGTGCAAATAGTCTCATCCTTCATTAGGAAAACACTGTACCAAACTAAGAAAAAAACACAACCTAATATTTGAACTCATCAACAAAACACTGATCAGCCATAAATAACATCCCAAGGTGCTTCACAGAAGCACAGGGAAAGTTTGGCATCAAGCTAGAGATTCTGTTGAGTAAAGGAGATCGATGGGTGGAGGTGTTTCCAGGAGAAAGATTCCAGCGAGTGGGTCTTGTGTGTAAAAGATATGGCTGCCAATGGTGGTGAAGAATTTAGGTTGGTGAAATGCACAAGTCAGAGGGATGGCATGCTTGGGAGAGGTTTGGTAGGTTGCTGTGGAAAGGAGATTGGATATTGGGAGAAATAAAATCATGGAAGGATTTTGTGAAAACAAGAACTTAGATGTTCGAGGCATTCGGGGTGATAATAGGGATGCTTGGCCTAATGAGAGAGGATGTGAAGGGTAGAATTTGACATGTTCAAATTTATGGTCCCCACTCCAAGCTCTGTGCCACTGACTATTCACTGTCTGGCCACTGTCTCAGGTTGACCCTGATTATACACAACTTCACTGTCACTGTTTCTGACCCTACATACTCCCATTTGCACCTCCAAACATCATCAGCCTCTGTCTCTGCTTCACCCCAGGTGCTGCCAAAATCATCTCATCCTCCCTGGTCACCTCCGTGTTTGATTACCTTTTCGGGCCTCCCCAACTTCCTCTTGAAGGTTATAATTCAACATTCTGAAATATTATGAGGTGGATTACCTGGGGCAGTGGAGTTATGAAGGATGTCCCACAGCAATCCACTCGATACTTCAAGGAGCGATGCGGGTTATATACATAACTTCACTGAAGAGAGCTGTAGAATTTGGATCTTCCTTCAACCTCTGGAAATCAAGCCCTATGTCAGTAATTTTGACAATACAACTGTATGTCCAAGGAACAAGCGGGCGGCACAGTGGTTAGTGCTGCTGCCTCAGTGCCAGGGACCCCGGTTCAAATACGGCCTTGGGTGGCTGTCTCTGTGGAGTTTGCATGTTCTCCCCGTAACATTGAAAGCAAGTGAGATAGTGAGGACCAAGCAGGTTCACTGGCGCATTAAAGGCAAGTGAAAATGGTGGGTCGCGAAGGTCGGCCGGCCGTGGGTCACAAAGGATGGCTGGTTGGTAAAAATGGTTCCAGGACTCAAAAGTTTGAAAAGCACTGCCCTAAGCCATAAATTATGGTGTACAAGATGCATTCTCCCCACTTCACTGAGGGCATGTGCAGTAGCTTTATCTGATTTCTATCTCCTGTGGGGGGGGAATTTGTTTGGATTATCTTACTCTCTCTAAAGGATGTCTCACCACTTTGTCTCTAAATAATACTTCTTTAAATATGAATTTTAAAATAAATTTAGAGTACCCAATTGTTTTTTTTTACCAATTAAGGGGCAATTTAGCGTGGCTAACCCTAACCTACTCTGCACATCTTTGGGTTGTATGGGTGAGATCCATGCAGGTACGGGGAGAATATGCAAACTCCAATTCTTCTTCTTTAAGTATGTGCATGCTTCTTTTCACTATATGAGCCACTATAGAGTTCTGTAGGACCATAAGATAATAGGAGCAGAATTAGGCTATGGCCAATCGAGCCTGCTCCACCATTCCATCATGGCTGATATGTTCCTCATCCCCATTCTCCTGCTATCTCCCCACAACCCCTGATCCCGTTATTAATCAAGAACACCAGATTTGAGCTTGAGCTCTGTTACCCAAGGACTACAGACCAAGAGCTGGAAGGTGGAATTAAACAGGATAGTTCTTTCTTAGAACATACCAACTAGGCGCTGGAGTAGGCAGTTTAGCATCGCGAGCCTGCTCCACCGTTCAATGTGACCATGGCTGATCTCATTGTGGCCTCAACTCCGTCCTTCCTCTTCTCCGTAACCCTTTAGCCCATTCCTAATTGAAAATCTGTCTAATTCTTGGCATCCACCGCACTCTGGGGTGGTGAATTCTACAGATTCCCGACCTTTTGGGAAAAGTAGTTTCTCCTCATCTGTTTTAAATTTGCTACCTCTTGTCCTGAGACTATGACCTCATTCTAGAATGCCCTACAAGAGGAAGCATCTACTCGACATCTACTTTATCCGTACATTTTATCATGTATATCTCAATTTGATCTCCCCTTATTCTTCTAAACTCGAGAGTAGAGGCCTAAACTGCTTAATCTCTCAAGGCAAACCCCTCATCTCTGGAATCAATCTAGCGAATCTCCGAACTGCCTCCAATGCCACTACATCTTTCCTCAAATAAGGGGATCAAAAATTCGCGCAATACTCCGGGTGTGGTTTCACCAAAGCCTTTATAGTTGCAACAACATTTACCTACCTTTATACTCCATTCCTTTAGCTATAAATGCCAGCATTCCATTTGCTTTCTTTATTTCCTGCTGTACCTGCATGCTAGTTTTCTGCGACTCACGCACGCAGACACCCAGATCGCTCTGAACTGGAGCACCCCGAAGTCACTCCCCATTTAAGTAACAAGTTGCCTTTCCATTTTCCTGACCAAAATGGATGACCTCCCACTTTAAACTCCCATCTGCCACATTTTGGCTCACTCACTTAACCTATCTTTTTCCATTTGTAAGGTTCTTATTTCTTCATTGCAAATTACTGTCCCACCTATTTTAGCACAGTGATTAGCACTGTTGCTTCACAGCACCAGGGTCCCAGGTTCGATTCCCGCTTGGGTCACTGTTTGTACGGAGTCTGCACGTTCTCCCCGTGTCTGCGTGGGTTTCCTCCGCGTGCTCCGGTTTCCTCCCATAAGTCTTGCAAGACATGCTTGTTAGGTGAATTGGACATTGTGAATTCTCCCTGTGTATCGGTACAGGCAACTGGGGGCTTTTCACAGTAACTTCATTGCAGTGTTAATGTAAGCCTACTTGTGACAACAATAAAGATTATTATTATTATTAACATTGATAGCTTGCTTATTTTTAATTATCTGGCATGAGGGTGTAGCCATCTGGGATGGCCACTTCCAACTAGGTACAGAGAAACTCGCAAAGCCTGGCGGGTAAAATGGACAAGCCAAGATTCAGGCAGGCTCAGAGCCTGAAATGCATATTTGTCAGCAAAAAGTCCAGACGGTACCGAAACACCGTCCAATTAGCATTTTAATGGGGCCGATTAGCATTTGACGGCTCACCTTCCCCCAAAACAAAGGACTGGTACTCAAGCAACCGGGACAGTCCCAGACATTTCGTCGCCACTCCCTGTTCAAGGGAAACTCAAACAAAGGGGTCAGTGGCCGCTTGAGACACGCCCAGCCATCCAGCTCCCCGCCCACTCTTGGCTAAGGAATCGAACGGAGTGATCAGGGATCACCCAATTAGTAAGGCCCAAATCGAAGGACTGCCGAAAGAGCGCGAAACCCCCCCCCCCGAGTATAAGAAGAAGAGTTTGCCATATGTTCACTCTCTTGGCCTTGCGGTCACTGCCTTCGCTCTCTTGGCCTTGCGGTCACTGCCATCGCCAATTGCAGCAACACCAGAAGTGAGTCCAAGTTCAACGCCTGCTACCAGACGGATGAGTCCAGCTGAGCAGCAGCTACTCCTTCGAACCCGATAGATCCAGAATTGAACAGCGGCCATGGTTTTCTGACCTAAGCCGGGTGCCCGAAGTTAAGTACAGGTTGTCTTAGTTGACAAGTGTAGTTAACTAGTAGTGTTTATGTTGCATGACTAATGTGTAAATAAAGTACCCTTGAACTAACTAACTGGTATTTGGCACTTTGATCGATAGCTGTTTCAAACTTGTGGTGGTATCATTTGATACATGGCGACTCTAAGCATTCGGACATAGATAACTTAGAAAGAAGGGCAAACTCACTGATTGCCATAATTGGAACAGAGCCACAGAAAAGACAGAGTAACAAGGGTTAGCCAGTCTTATCTCCAGGCTGCAAACGACTTCCCAAAGCGATTATAAGTTTATTTATCTCATTTTGTTCCAACACGTATATGTGAGGCCTAAAAGCAACGAAAATATTTTTAACCAAATTGTCCTAGGGTGGCATGGTGGTGCAGTAGTTAGCATTGCTGCGTCAGCACCAAAGACCCAGATTTGATTCCAGCCCCCGGTCACTGTCTGTGTGGAGTTTGCACATTCTCCCCATGTCTGCATCGGTCTCTCTTCCCCCCCCCCCCCCCCCCCCCCCCCTTCCCAAAAGATGTGCAAGGTTGGTGGATTGGCCATGCTAAATTACCCTTTATTATGAAAAATAAATAAATAAATTGGAAATTGTTCTTCAGACAAAATTTTACTGGGGTGGGCGAAGAAAGAATTGAACTCACTTGATGAGGCAGCAACAAGCTGTTGGTAGTGTATTTTCCTGAACCTTCATTTTGTGATCCAATCCTCTATAACAGTAATAATCTTCATTTTTTCTTGGCCTGTTGGCTAAGATGAGCGAGGTCAGGTATAATGCCTGGATCTGGTATGTCTCGCTTGTGAATTGGATTCAATTTGAATAAGTTTTTGGAGCAGGCAAGGAGCTGGATTAGGGGTTTGCCCCTGTCCACACTCTGCTTTGGCTTTGTAACTGATAAAGTAATTTTTTAAAAAAAAAATCACTACCTCCGCATAAGAAATATTATGGAAGTACTTCTTTGAGGCTTTTGTCACGATAGATTCAAACACATTCAAAAAAATGTTTTTCAAAGGATCTCCCAGCTAATCTCCACTCATTACTGCAAAGGACTTGTTAGTGTGGATATGGCTTGAACTATTTAAGACTATTGGATTGGATTTTGTTTATTGTTATGTGCATCAAGGTACAGTGAAAAGTATTCCTCTGCGAGCAGATCATGAAGTACATGAAAAGAAAAGGAAATAAAAAGAAAATACAAAATAGGGCAACACCAGGTACACACAATACCAGCATCGGGTGAAGCATACAGGAGTATGGTGTTATTGAGGTCAGTCCATAAGAGGGTCGTTTAGGAGTCTGGTAACAGCGGGGAAGAAGCTGTTTTTGAGTCTATTCGTGCGTGTTCTCGGACTTTTGTATCTCCTGCCCGATGGAAGAAGTTGCAAGAGTGAGTAAGCTGGGTGAGAGGGGTCTTTGATTATGCTGCCTGCTTTCCCCAGGCAACGGGAAGTGTAGATGGAGTGGATGGATGGGAGGCAGGTTTGTGTGATGGACTGGGCTGTGTTCATGCCTCGCTGAAGTTTCTTGCGGTCTTGAGCTGAGCAGTTGCAGCCAGATAGAATGCTTTCTATGGTGCATCTGTGAATTAGTCTCCCTTCAGTCCGGATGAAATGATCAATCGAACACCAAGTTACTTCAACAAACATACGTTTATTCACGGGCGGGACTTCACCACTGTACTTCAGAGAGTCTACAGTAGCAAGCCAAAGTTAATACAGCAGACAGTTACTTATGTATAATTAAATGACAATGTTTCCTTCCTAAGGACAGCCCCCTTAGAGGAGGCCTGAGTATTACAGCATTCTGTTGCTCTCAGCTAAAATATAGTTATCTGTAGAATTAGAAACGATTCCCAAGGCCGTGTCTTGTTACTGCAAACTGTCTAGCGCAAAAGCATAAGCGATTACAAAAAGCCTTGTCATTCCATTAGACTAAAAGCTCTGTTTGACATTTCATTTTCCCATCGAGCTCTATTCTAGCTTTAGACTAAACGTTCTGTTTGACATTCCATTTTCCCATCAAGCTCTATTGTAGCTTGAGCCATAGTCTCATTCCCCCCTTTTATCATTTCATGATAACTTCTAACTTCTGATCCATAGCCAATCGTTTCAGTCTCTCCCATTCTATCTGTACTTCTATCATTTTCTTACGTTCCTCTGCACTTTCTTTCACATTCATTAACTCTTCAAGGCTCACTTCACGTTGCTGTATTAACTGTTGGGGAATTACTGCCGCACCGACACTTTTACACAAACATTTCATTAGGAAGCTAAACATGATTATTACAAGTATTACAACTACTAGGATTATTAATCCATGCACTAGGTAAGACCCCCATGATCCGGCAAATAACCAATCTAACCACCCATCCCATGATGTTTCATGCAGTTTCTTAACCTCTTTGCGGATATGATCCACGATGTGGGTGATGTTCTCTGAACTATCGGGGATGTAGGTGCAACATTCCGAACCGATCACGGCACAAGTTCCACCTTTGTTTGCAAGGAGGTAATCGAGGGCCATTCAGTTTTGTAGGGCTACGGTTCTTATTGCCACCATTTCATTATTTATCTCAGTCAATGCTTCAGTGGTGTCGTTTGCTACCTCCTCCAGGATTTTTGCTACCTTCCTTATTTCCTTTATTGCAAGAGCTACCCCGATAGGGGGAAGCGGGATCCCAAAGTATCGTTGCGTTTCGGTTATTGCTCTCTTTTGTCGCTTCATCATTTGGTAATGGTCGCCTAAATTGGCGAGGTGGTGTATAAAGGGGACTACATACCCCAGATAACAGGATCCTGTCCAATTCTCTGGCAGCCAGGGATATGCTTTGTGGCCACAAATAAAGTACGTCCCATTGTATGAAGTGAGCTTGTCCACATCAAACCCTTCAGCAATTAAGGAGTACTTGAAGGTACCTGTCCCATTTGGGTATGGGACGTCCAGTGTGCACCCATAAAACTGAGGAGACGTATGTACGGGATAGACTTCAGGTATGTTGGCCACCACACATCTTTGCTCGCATTGACTAGCACCTACAAATATCCCTTTAACCACATTCCTTACTAAACATATTATTCCCAGTGGTCTTCCCATGTTGGTGGTATTAGTGAGGGTAAGAAACGGAGGCTGGTGGGATCTGTTATAACTTGGTTAGTACCACATCTCAAAGGTGATCATTGGATAGCCCGCCTCTTTCCAAGGTCCTGTGGATATGGGGGAAACGCTAAACTAGAAGCTACCCCGCCATCTGGGTGTCTTACTATAGATGCAATTCTTATGGTCTTAGGGGATTGACGAGTACCATTCTGGTAAATATACCATTCTACTGTTTCTGATAGGTTAAGCGAAACAGGTCTGAGGGGGATCCCTCCCTTCGCATGGGTCGGGATATGTGTACATACCCAGCAACATGTAATTCCCTTTTATTTCGCAGCCTTACCCTCCCTTGGTCAACGCATCCCAAGGGTAAAGTCTTTTATTTGTTTCTGCAGCTATAGTCCCATTTACAGTTGACCTGATGACAGGGTAGGTTACCCTTAGTCACTCCACTAATGAGTATGGTCCGATTGCATCGTTGTACGTAGGCCGAACATCCGTCCGCAGGGGTCACGTTCCAAGGTCCTCCTGAGCCTTGACTGGTGCCTTGTAAGGTGTCTCCTCGACAGAGGTGATGAGTCCGTCTTCCCTTGGGGCCACAGGTTCTTCGCTTGGCCTCTCCTCCCGTTTCCAAAAGTCCCAGCCGGGTTACGATAATAATTGTGGCCTTCATCCTTTAAGTGATGCCGGAGTTATTACCTGGGGCTTGAAACAGAGGGTTATTTTCTATTGCATTTTCACAACCTTACAATGGTGGATGTGGATCCAGGCATTTCTGCCTTCCACTTTTACAGCAGTGGGAATAGTGAGTAGGACCTGGTGTGGTCCTTCCCATCGGGGTTCTAATCCTTTCCAAACCCAATTACGAATCAGAACATAGTCCCCCTGATTAATAGTGACAGAACTGAACAAGGGAGGTATCTCCTCATAAGCAGCTCGTACCCGTGAATGGAGGCCTTTTTAGTACTTCAGTCAAGGCTATCACATAGTTGGCCATTTCAGTGGCCATGTGGTGAAACTGTACTTCCTTAGGTTTCCCTTGATCCCAAGGAGTACGCAAGGGTCTTCCGTATAAAATTTCAGCGGGACTCAGTTGTGTCTTTCCAGCTGGGGTTGCACGTATTTGGAAGAGGGCAATAGGCAATAATTTGAGCCAAGTGGCTCCAGTCTCTGCCAGTAGTTTTACCAGTTTTGTTTTTAATGTCTGAACAGCCCTTTCTACCATTCCTGCTGCTTGGGGTCGGTATGCGCAGTGTAATTGTTGTTTCATTCCCAGCTGAGTACAAAATTCCTCATTGATCTGTCCCACAAAATGAAGTCCATTTTCAGAGCTTAATCGATATGTAATGCCAAATCTAGGAACAATATCTTGCATTAAAACTTTTACTACTGTGGAAGCTTTGTTATCTACAGTGGGGTAAGCTTCTATCCATTTACGAAACACATCAACAATAACTAATACATGTTTATAACATTGGCATCTTTCCAACTCCATGTAATCCATCTGGAGTGTCTCAAAGGGACCTTCCGGTAACGGGGTTTTACCCATTTCACAGGGTACTGCTTTTCCAGGGTTATACTGCTGACATACTAGGCAACGACTGCTAATGTTTTGCGCTATGTCCTGCAGTCTTGGATGCCACCAAGTCTTGAGCAATACATCACCCGTAGCTCGCGCACCACAATGAGTTGCAAAGTGAACACATTCGGTGACCCAGGCTGCTAATGCATCGGGCATACAAGTTTGCCCTGCCGGGGTGACCCACAATTTGTTTACAGAATCATAACAACATCCCAATTCTTCCCATAGTCTTTTTACACAGGCAGGAGCGTCCTCCTGTAACTGAATGATGTCAGTGATGGTCGGCATTGGTTTTTCAGAGGGAGACGGACCCTTGGAGCTTTTAGTCTGGTTCATCATTTTTGGTACCACCATGTCTTTTAAGCGAGAAGCCTCTTTGGCTTGGTGGTCCGCCTGCCGATTACCCGCGTCCACCAGGGTTTTGCCTGTCGTATGGGCAGCGCACTTTATTACGGCTATTTGTTTAGGGAGCATTAAAGCCTGTAGTAATTGTGTAACTAACTGTTTGTGGGATATCTGAGTGCCTGCAGATGTAAGAAATCCCCTGTTCTTCCATAATTGACCGAAATAGTGTGTGACTCCAAATGCGTATCTGGAGTCTGTGTAAATGTTTATTTTCTTATTCTCTCCTAACACGCACGCTCGGATAAGTGCAAATAGCTCGGCTTGTTGGGTGGAGAACGGCGTTTCAAATGCTGCTGCTTCTAGGGTTTCGCCCTGCTGATTAACTATAGCGTACCCTGATAATCTACCCCCCCTTTCGCCGACGGAAGCACTGCCGTCGGTGAAAACAGTTAAGTCTGCATCGGGCAGGGGAGTGTCAGTGAGATCATCGCGCACGGAGCCTTCCTCTCTGAGGAGCGTCAGGCAATCGTGGCCCGGCTGTGAGCATTCCAAGGGTGGTTCAGAGAGAAAACTTGCTGGATTGATAGTGGTGCAGTGGCGAAATTGGAGCTTGGGATTATTCAGGAGATAAATCTCTTATTTGTTCTGCCGAGCCATGGTTAAATGTTGGGTTTGGAGCTGTCCGAGCAATGCCGTGACAGAGTGGGAACTGTAAACCACAATGTTCTGCTTGAGGGCAAGGTTAGCCGCCGACTGGAGGCTGTTGTAAATAGAAGCAAGGATCTGTGTGCAGGCGGGATAACCGAGTGCCACAGGGTCAAGCTTAGAGGAATAATAGGCGATGGGGCGATGGCGATCTCCGTGTTTCTGGGTGAGGACGGCCGTCGCACAGCCAGAAAGTACGGTACAGTAAAGCTGGAAGGGGCGATCGTACAAGGGCCGCCCCAGAGCCGGCTCCTGCATCAGGGCGTGTTTGAGCTTTTTAAAAGCCCCTAGAGCCTCTGGGCTTAGCTGAAAGGGTCCTGGGTGGTTAGTAAATGGAGTCAAAAGGCGGGTATCGAGAGTGATATTAGGGATCCACTGGCGACAATAGTTGACCATGCCCAGCCAGCAGCGAACGTCCTTAGCAGTAGAAGGGTCTGGAAAATGGCAAATGGGCTGCACACGGCTAGGTGCCAGTGCTCGTGCGTCTGCACAAAGGAGGATACCGAAGAATGTAACTTCTGATTGGGCAATCAATACTTTTGCAGGCGAAACTACGTACCCCAGGGCCGAGAGGTGGTTCAACAATTGGGCAGAATCTTCTTTACAACTTTGTTCTGATGGACCAGCAACTAACAGGTCGTCAACGTACTGAACTAGCGTGGAGCCGCCCTTTAGTTCCAGCTGCCGGAGTTGTTGCTGGAGGCAGCTGGAGAAGAGGGTAGGTGAATGAACGAACCCCTGTGGCAGATGGGTCCATGTATATTGTTGGTTCTGATAGGTAAAGGCAAAGAAGTACTGGCTAGCAGGGTGAAGGGGGAGCTCGAAAAATGCATGTTGAAGATCTACAAGGGAGAAAAATATGGCATTGACCGGGAGCTGGGCCAAGATGTGAGCTGGATTAGGGACCAGGGCATGAAGGGGCTACACAATGGCGTTAATAGATCGGAGGTCTTGAACAAGGCGGTACTGGTCAGGCTTGCCGGGTTTAGGAACGGCTAGAATCGGAGTGTTGCAGGGTGACTGACACGGAATTAGTATGTGCTGCTGGATAAGGTGTTTAATAAGGGCTTCCAAGTACGGCAAGGCTTGGGGTTTGAAGGGGTATTGATGAATGGAGGGCAGTGTGACATTTGTTTTTAGCAGAACTTGAATGGGTTCAGTGTTGACGGAACCAGCCTGATATTGATCTTCAGCCCATATCCGAGTATCTACACAGTTTGGGGGCCTAGCATGGTGATGACGGAGTACAGTGGCAGTGTAACGAGCGTCCGAGTAGAATTGAAGCTGTAAGCGTCCTGGCAGAATTTGGATATCCGTAGAAGTTTGATCTGCGGAATCAAGGGCCATTTGCACCATGGGGCCTAGGTCTTTTGCGTGATATGGAAAATTGACTTTCTTAGTGACATGAGGAATCGTATACCCAATCTGTTGCCATAAATGTACTGGGGCTATGATGTCTTCGGCTTCCCCTTCAGGTCCTACTACAAAAGCGACTGATTGAATGTCGAAACTGACTCCCAAAAGTGGTGCGTAAAAGTTTTCTAGATGCTTATCCTCGCCTGATCTATCGTAAGCCAGTGTAACGTGCAGTTCGTAGTCTAAATGTAACGCCCACCATTGGGGATTAGAGGTGGTATAGTATTGGGCTGGGATTATAGGCGGTCGGACAACAATACCTTCATCTCCGCACTCTATCTGCAAGCCGAAGGCACATAACAAGTCCCGAGCCATAAGGTTGCAGTTAAGCCCTGTAGTAATAATAAATTGATGTTGGATCTGTTCCCCCTCGAAAGTTACCGTGACTGGTTCGGAGATGGGGTACTGGCAAACCTGGCCTTGAGAGCCGGAGAGTCTCTGTGTTTTCTCCGAGAGTGGGAGCGAGAGAGAAGATTGGACAGAGGACATAGCCGCCCCTGTGTCAACTAAAAAGGGGTGAGCGTGGCCATGAATGGTGAGGGAAAGGAGAGGCTCTTTTTCGGAGGCTGGCTCGCGGCAGACCAAGATTCGGGGTCAGTACTGGAAGGGATTATTCTGTGTAAAGTTGGTGTAACCTCTTCCTCTACCTCTTCCTCCTCTGCGACCGCGCTGTCCCCCTTGATTTCCTCTAGGGTTGTGGTAACAATCCCTGCTCCAGTGTCCCTGGCACCCGCAAGTGTAACAGACATTGTTAGATGGGGCGGGTGGCCCCCCTCCCCCTTGCGCGTATACCAGTTGTTGTGGAGGCTGTGAACCGGGGAACGGAGTATAAGGGTAGGACGGAGTCATGGGTCCGTTAGGATGTGGCACGTATCCCTCACCACTAGCCGTAACCCACCCTGGTACACAAAACTGAGGTTCCATCTGATATCCCACCCGATCCGGTGGTGCCTCGTCATTTTTCTTTGTAACATATTCCGTTTTTATTTTGGATTGGGTTTTTGTGGGTTCACAGCCTGATCCGTCTTGCCAGTAATATTTTACCGCGTGAGCCATCTGAGTATGGGTATTATCGGACCAATCCATATTGTTAGTTTTGATAGCGTCCAAGACTTGAGTGGGCAAACAACTCAACAACATAGCGCAATATTGGGGAGAGTTACCGCCTTCCTGATAGTTCGTGTCTCCAGCTTGGTTTTTATATATTTCTTCGAATCGCTCTAAAAATTCTTCGGCCCTTAGTTCTTTTTTGGTTTAGTCTCCATTACTTTAGAGATATCGACGGGTTTCTGCAGAGTAGTGGTGAGGGCGTTATATACGGCAGTTTGTTGAGCCGTATCTTGGGCAACAATTGCCTGAAGGGCTGCTAAAGTGGGCGCATTCGCACCTGTTTGCCGAACCAAGTTGTTGAGAAACCTATTGTGTTCCTCGGGTCGTAAGACCTGACGGACTAGTGCCCAAAGGTCCCTTATTTCAGCACTATAAACTTGAACGGTGGTGCGGAGGAAGTCTATAAAAGCCGCCGGCGATTGTTCTTGGTCCGGGACTCTGGTCAGGATTGCCATTATCTCGTTGGGCTTCCAAGGCTGATAGATACCGATTTGTGCCTGGTTGTTGGGCCCCGGGGGGGTTGGCAGGGTTGTATGCTATATTGGGAACTTGCCGGAAGGGAAACTGACACTGCGGCTGATAATCGTCTGGGTAATCGGGGAAATCCACCTCTGGTGCCCCCTCTTTTCCCGGGACTAACTCTTGATTCATCTGTGGGAATTGTTTAGCACGGGTTTTAGAACGAGTGCGAGTCGCCGGACCTCCTTGCGACGGCGGAGGTGGTGATAGTGGCGGTGGGAGCGGTGGATAAAGGGCTTGAATGTAAGGTGGAGGCAGTCGTAGTGGCGGTGTAACGGTCGGTCGTCCCCTATATTGCCAATTTTCAGGGTCATCCTCATCGTCTCCCTCGGTCAAGGCAAGGCCGGCCATTTGACTGCACAGTCCTGATTTAGAAATGGGGGGTTTTACAGACTTGGGTCTTTTTCTATAGTGGGCACATTCCTTTCTCAAAACCTCAACAGTCTTAACAATTCCCCCTTCTGTTAATTCAATACCCAACTTTAAAGCGTTAGCCTGCCAACTAGCCAATAAAGATGTATTTTTTAATTTTTGGCAATACTCCCGCCATAACTCAATCAATTTCTTAGCCGTGGAGTTACGGTTATGTCGCCAAATAATCTGCTGTGTCTCCATGACCGTGGGCAAATCTTTTGATCCTCCCAGGGGCCATTTCCCCTTTCCCAAAATCTTATGCAATTCCCCCGACAACTGCCGCAGCTGCTTAGAATGTTCCGGATACTGTTCGCAAAGAGTCTGAAGCACGCTTCCACTATCAGAGGTGCTATCCAGAGTATTACCCATTGGCTCCTATCGGATGATCCTTGTGGTTACCTACTTAATTTTGATGGCGATCCTAAATCGCTTATTCAATCAAGAATTTAAACGGAGTTATTCTGCCCCGTTACCCAATCAGGAGGCTTAGGCAATTGTTCGAGTGTTCTGACATGGTACGCGACGGTGAAACCCTGTTTATTGTGGAGTTTAAGGCGTCATCCGCACCTGATGGGAAGTACTATAATTTGGACGGAGTTATCCGTTCTCCGCTGTAGCCAATAGTCAACCCGGAGTGTCAAAACAAGTCAAGACACTGGTTGAGACAATCACTTGTTTTAAGGGTAACCTTTTATCGCGAAGGTATCAAGCAACCAGAAGGATCATCAACAGCCAAGCACCTTTCTTCAGCCGAGGGCCTCTAACCCTCGCGCACGGGCCTTTAACCCTAATTCGAAGAGGACTCTAACCTCTTACGGGCCTCTAACCCTGATTCGCAGAGAACTCTAACCTCTTACAGGTCTCTAACCCTGTCTCGGGCCTCTAACCCGAACTGTAACGGGTTCGCCGGACTGACCTGATCTCGTAAGAGTCTCTCCAGAAACAGACAGTAGGACTAGGTCACGCTCGGTACAGCGGAGGGGGAAACCAAAGTGGTAACAAGGGTACTCACATTTGGGGGCCCGATCCCTCCTTCGCCTCCGGACACGATCTGTCAGTTACACCGACTGCCCCTGGCGAGGCTCGTTGAGAACCATTCTCTGCTACCAAATGTGAATTAGTCTCCCTTCAGTCCGGATGAAATGATCAATCGAACACCAAGTTACTTCAACAAACATACGTTTATCCACGGCCGGGACTTCACCACTGTACTTCAGAGAGTCTACAGTAGCAAGCCAAAGTTAATACAGCAGACAGTTACTTATGTATAATTAAATGACAATGTTTCCTTCCTAAGGACAGCCCCCTTAGAGGAGGCCTGAGTATTACAGCATTCTGTTGCTCTCAGCTAAAATATAGTTATCTGTAGAATTAGAAACGATTCCCAAGGCCGTGTCTTGTTACTGCAAACTGTCTAGCACAAAAGCATAAGCGATTACAAAAAGCCTTGACATTCCATTAGATTAAAAGCTCTGTTTGACATTTCATTTTCCCATCGAGCTCTATTCTAGCTTTAGACTAAAAGCTCTGTTTGACATTCCATTTTTCCATCGAGCTCCATTCTAGCTTGAGCCATATTCTCACATCTGTAAAAGTTGGTAAGAGTTCATGTGGACATGCCAAATTTCCTTAGTTTCCTGAGGCGCTATAAAGACTATTTAAGTATTTGTGATGGATTGACTAATATACCACCTGGACCATTGCATTTCTTCTGCCAGTTGACTGGCTGCAAGGCTCCAATAAGATGAGTCCTTTCTTATTTGGTAGTAGCAACAGGAAGAGGAGTAATTTGTACATTTCATCAAACATCACATTAGTCATTCAAATGAGAGAGGTTTGCTATATGAGAAAGTCTTGCTGTTTGCATTTGTTCTACTCGTAGCCAGAACAAGTCAGATATTTTGTTACTTCAAAAATTTTGCTGTGGTATCAGTTACATAGTCTTTAACACCTAAAAGATATGTACTCCACGTGTGGTATTTATCAAGTGATATTGACCCAAATATTCCTGTAACTGGTCAACTAACATCACCTCCTGTTACTTCAAGGAAGTGCAAGTCAGAATAATGAATCCAAAACAAGTTTTTAAGTACAGGAAAAAAGGGAAAGAAAGGAAGTGCGTGTTTAAAAAAAAAAAAATTATATTTGTAGTAGTTTTGTTAATAAATTTAGAGTACCCAATTCTTCTCAATTAACGGATCGGGTTGTGGAGGTGAGACCCATGCTATTTGTAGTAATTTTCAAAGTCCGAGGCTGACTTTCAATAATTAACTCGTCCCATGTCTCTGAAAGAGTACTTAGCATTGAAATAATTTGCCATAACTTTGTCTTAACTTTGCATTGAGTTGATATTGTATCCACACCTTCACGTTGCTCAATTGCTTGCAAAGTGTTATCGGTCCACCTGTGCATGTGCATCCTTATGGGGGAGCCAGAACACTCTGTTCACACGTGGATTGCCGCTCAGTTGTACTTGCCCCCAGATTCCCGAGAGCTGCTTGGAGAGCAAACCAAATGTGGGACCTGTGGAAGAACCATGCATCATCAAGCCTGAAGGTGCATTTTGTCTGCCTTGCCTGGAACCTGAAAAGTATGGGCCCTGAGCTTTCTTGCTGCCTGCCTTGCCTGTGCCTTGCCAGGATCCTGAAAATGTTTGCCTGCCTGCCTTGCCAGTGCCTTAAAAGAAAGACCTGCAGTTACATAACACCTTTGGTGATCTCGGGGCTTCTAAGGGTGATGCATAATCAATTAATTGCTCTTGAAGTGTAGTCACTTATAATGTAAGCCACACCATTTTGATGCAGCAAGTGCTTAAAAAAATGAATATGGTAATGATCAGATAATCTGATTTTTGTAATGTTTATTCAGGGGTAATATAGACCAGGACACTGGGGAGAACCCTGGTGCTCTTCCTTAAGTGGTGGCTGGAGATCTTTTTTTTCTCCACCTGAGAGGGCAGACAAGGCTTCGGTTTACATTCCATCGAAAAAAATAGTAGTACACCTTCAGTGCTGGAGTGTTAGCCTTGATCTGAAAACTGAAACAACTTGTTGACTACGTTGCCTCTCCTTTGCCCAGGAATACTGAAACCAACTGTAACGTGTGGCTCACATTTAGCACACTCCCCTCGGCAGTAGGGTATTGTTTCATACCAGAGACCCTAAAATCTAAGCTCCACCGAGGTGCTGAGTGAGTGCTTCATGTCAGTGTTACCATTCTTTTGGTGAGGCAAATTGAAGCACTGTACCTTTGCAGATAGACGTAAAAGATCCCATGGTACTATTTTTGAAGAGTGGAGGAGTTATCCCCATTATTCTGGCAAATATTTATATCTCAATCAGCATCACTTAAAAGCATAGTATATGCTATTACCACATTGCTGATTGTGGAACTGAAACAAAGATTGCATTTATGTATAAGGTTTTTCACTAACCATGGGATGTGGTTATCGTTCCATCCCTACCATTCCATCCCCATACCGCACATTGGAAAATAAGACCATAATATGGTGCTCTTTCTCCCGGCATACAAGCAGAAAGCGGGAGAATCCGGCTAAAAAGGTCGTGCAGTGCTGGTCCGAGGAAACAGAAGAGCACATACGTGACTGCTTGGAGATACTGGACTGCACCATATTTAAGAACTCAGCGACCAACTTAAATGAGTATGCCACCACTGTTACAGACTTCATCAGCAAATGTGTGGACGGCTGCGTGCCAAAGAAAGCAGTACATACATTCCTCAACTGGAAACCGTGGCTTAATCAGGAGATTGACTCCCTACTGAAGGACAGGCCTGAGGTGTTGATGTCAGGCGACCCTGACCTATACAAGAAATCCAGGTACGACCTCTGCAAAGCCATTCCGGGTGTCAAGAGAGAATATCAGACCAAGCTAGAGTCACAGACTGGCATCGGAGACTTTCGTCGTTTGTGGCAATACCTAAACAGCATAACTGGCTACAAAGCAAAGCCGAGGAGTATCTCCGGTAGCAGCGCATCCCTCCCCGATGAATTCTCAATGCATTCTCTGCTCGGTTTGAGCAGGAAACCATCGATCCGCTGTTGAGTGCCCCGGCAGCCCAAAACACACCCACACCCACCGTCACAGCTTCCGAAGTCAGATCGGACTTCCTGAAATTGAATCCCTGGAAGGCGACTGGTCCAGACAGGATCCCTGGTTGTGTACTCAGAGCCTGCGGCGGACCAGCTGACAGAATGTGTTCGCGGACATCTTTAAACTGTCCCTATTCTGCTCCAAGGTCCCCACCTGCTTCAAGAAGACCACCATCATACCAGTGCCAAAAAGGAATCGGGCAACGTGCCTCTGACTACCGTCCGGTGGCCTTGACATCAATCGTAATGAAGTGCTTCGAGAGGTTGATCATGAAGCGCATCAACTCCATATTCCCAGAACGCCTTGATCCACTGCAATTCACATACTGCCGCAACCGGTCCACAGCAGATGCCATCTCCCTGGCCATATACTCATCCCTAGAGCATCTGGACAATAAGGACCCCTACATCAGACTCCTATTTATTGACAACAGCTCCGCCTTCAACACCATAATCCCAGCCAAATTCATATCAAAGCTCTAAAGCCTAGGACTTGGCTCCTCACTCAGCAACTGGATCCTCTACTTTCTGACCCACAGACCACAATCAGTAAGAATAAACACCACCACCTCCATGATAAACCTTAAACCGGGGCCATGCAAAGCTGCATACTTAGCCCTCTACTATACCCCCTGTACACACACAACTGTGTGGCAAAATTTGGTTCCAACTCCCATCTACAAGTTTGGTGATGACACTGCCATAGTGGGTCAGGTCTCGAACAACTATGAGTCAGAATACAGGAGGGAGATAAAGAACCTAGCGGAGTGGTGTAATGACAACAATCTAACCCTCAATGCCAGCAAAACTAAAGAGCTGGTCATTGACTTCAGGAAGCAAAGTACTGTACTGACCCCTGACTGCATCAATGGGGCAAAAGTGGAGGTGGTTGACAGCTTCAAATTCCTAGGAGTGTACATCACCAAAGATCTGTGCTGGTCCACTCACGTCAATACTACTACCAAGGAAGCACAACTTCCTGTGCTTCCTCAGGAATCTAAGGAAATTCGGCATGTCCACACTGACTCTCATCAACTTTTATAGAAAGTATCCTATCTGGTTGCATCACAGTCTGGTATGGCAACTTCTCGGACCAAGACTTCAGAGAGTCGTTGAACACAGCCCAGTCCGTCACACGAACCTGCCTCCCATCCATTGACTCCATCTACACCTCCCGCTGCCTGGCAAAGTGGACAGCATAATCACCCAGCGTATTCACTCTTCCAACTTCTTTCATCGGGTAGGAAGTACAAAAGTCTGAGAACACACATGAACAGATTCAAAAACAGCTTCTTCCCCGCTGTTACCAGACTCTTAAACGACCCTCTTATGGACTGACCTGATTAATACTACACTCCTGTATGCTTCACCCAATGCCGGTGTCTATGTATTTACATTGTGTACCTTGTGTTGCCCTATTAAGTATTTTATTTTTATTTTCTTTTTCATGTACGAAATGATCTGTTTGAACTGCTCGCAGAAAAATACTTTTCACTGTACCTCGGTACACATGACAATAAACAAAATAAACAAATCAAAGTCAAATGTCTATGCCATAATGCTTTCATCGAATGAACTAGCTTTTGAAGAAAAGGCATGTTGTAGTGTAGGAAACATCGCAGCCAATTTGTGCACAGCCAGCTCCCACAAACAGCAATGAGGTAATGACCAGATCATTTGTTTCTGTGATGTTGATTGAGGGATGAATATTGAAATATCTTTGCTTGAAACTTTGTGGCAATTTTGCATTAATATCACACAAGGACCGGATCTTCGCAGAGCCCAGTGTATTTAAAACTAGCGGCCTGACATGGAGATCTAATTTTCACTAAGCTCATGACTCTGGTGTGTGTTACTGATTTCCAGCATTCAGTTGCATCCCTGAAATTGCCATGACATTTGCATTTACATAACAGCAACAGCCTTGTGTTATTTTCGCAGCAATGTTTGGGCTATTATGTGTAATATGCCTTGCATTTGTGTAGTTCTTGGACCTATATTTTCTTTTGAGGGATTGAGAGTTATTTAGTGGGGTTTTCTGGTGACGATCACAGCTTCCAAATGGCAGTTAAGTGTTTTGTGCTGTAAGCTCGTATTGCCTTTTTAGATGCTGATTAATCTTTGATATTCTAGCATGTTTTGTTCTTTTATTGCATCTCTAGCTCTTTAATCAGAATTCTTAGGAAAGACGTGGTTAGTAGCTTGATTCCTAAATGAATTAATTTTGGGCTTTGTTAGTAACTCTTCCTAATGGAGTTAATTTGAAAGTCACAATGCTAATTTGCCTACCTTGATGAATTTGGAACTCTTGTGCAATTTGTATTGATGAAAAAGCTTAAATTTCTTCTTGATTTCAACTCCATTATTTCTCATGTTCTTTGCTTTTTAAAAATTCATGGGTGTCGCTGGCTGGGTCAGCATTTATTGCCCATGGACTGAGTGCCTTGCTAACTCATTTCAGAGGGCATTTGAGTCAGTCACATTGCTGTGGATGTGAAATCACATGTTGGCCAGACCAGAAAAGGATGGCAGATTTCTTTACCTAAAGGATAATCGATAATGGTTTCATGGTCATCATTTGACTCTTAATTCCATTTTTTCACCATCTGCAATATGGGACGTGAACCCAGAATATTGACCTGGGTCTTGCCACCACTTCCCCAGTGCTACTCTTCTGCAATGTTGCTATTCTATGCTTGGTTCTATATTTGAAAGTATTTGACAATATAGCCAACATAAATCTGGAAATGCTAGGCAAACGTTAAGTAAATAACAAATGTTTTTTATGTTTTTATGATGCCCCAAATCTCTTCACAACCAGTGAATCATTTTGTGAAATGTACTCAGTTATGTAGACAAATGCAGCAGCCAAATTGTACGAAGCAAGATTGACACTGGTTAGCACTGCACCGTACAGCGCCAGAGACCCAGGTTCAATTCTGGCCTTGGGTGACTGTGTGGACTTTGCTCTTTCTCACTGTGTCTGCCTGGGCTTTCTCCCACAGTCCAAGATGTGCAGATTAGGTGGATTGACCATGTTAAATTACCCCCTTGGTATCCAAAGATTAGGTTAGGTTACAGTGATAGGGTGGGAGTGTGGGCTTAGGTAGGGTGCTTTTTCAGAGGGTCGATGATGACTTGATGGGCCGAATGGCTGCCTCCTTGTAAGATCTCTTACACTATCTTTTTTTAAAAAATGTTGATTCAAATTTTCCTACAAAATTTTTCGCAAACCCCCCCACCCCCATAACAAAAGGAAAGAAACACAAACACAACAGTCAAAAATTATACAAAACTTATACATTGGGTTTCCCCATATACAGTAACCCCCCCCCCCATATGTTATTCAAAGGTACCCATAGGGAACCCCCCCCACCCTTGGGTTGCTGCTGCTGACCTCCTCCTATCGCTCCGCGAGATAGCCTAGGAACGGTTGCCACCGCCTGAAGAACCCCTGCACAGACCCTCGTAAGGCAAACTTTATCCTCTCCAGCTTAATTAACCCAGCCATGTCATTTATCCAGGCTTCCACACTGGGGGGGCTTCGCGTCCTTCCATAATAGCAAGATCCTCCGCCGGGCTACCAGGGACGCAAAGGCCAGGATACCGGCCTCTTTCGCCTTCTGCACTCCCGGCTCGTCCGTTGCCCCAAATAGTGCCAACCCCCAACTCGGCTTGACCTGGACTTTCACCACGTTGGACATAGTCCTCGCGAAACCCCTCCAGAACCCATCCAGTGCCGGGCACGACCAGAACATGTGGACGTGATTCACTGGGCTTCCCGAGCATCTCCCACATCTGTCCTCCACCCCAAAGAACCTACTCAACCTTGCCCCTGTTATATGCGCTCTGTGAGTAACCTTGAATTGTATTAGGCTGAGCCTGGCGCAAGAGGAAGAAGAATTAACCCGACTCAGGGCATCAGCCCACAGACCCTCATCTATCTCCTCCCCAAGCTCCTCCTCCCACTTGCCCTTTAACTCCTCCACCGAGGCCTCCTCTTTCAGCTCCTGGTAGATCGCCGAGACCTTGCCTTCCTCAACCCATACACCCGAAATCACCCTGTCCTGAATCCCCTGTGCCGGGAGCAGCAGGAATTCCCTCACCTGCCGCCTCACAAACGCCCTCACTTGCATATACCTGAAAGCATTTCCTGGGGGTAACCCAAACTTCTCCTCCAGCGCCCCTAGGCTCGCAAACGTCCCATCTATAAACAGGTCCCCCATTCTTCTAATCCCTGCCCGATGCCAGCTTCGAAACCCCTCACCCATCCTTCCCGGGACGAACCCATGGTTCTCCCGAATCGGGGACCAAACAGAGGCTCCCACCTCGCCCCTGTGTCGTCTCCACTGCCCCCAGATCTTCAACGTCGCCGCCACCACCGGACTCGTGGTGTACCTCGTCAGAGAGAGCGGCAGGTGGTGCCGTCGCCAGCGCCCTCAGGCTCGTGCCCACACAGGACGCCATCTCTAACCTGTTCCACGCCGCCCCCTGTCCCTCCATTATCCACTTACGGATCATCGCCACGTTGGCAGCCCAATAATAGCCGCACAAATTCGGCAGTGCCAGCCCTCCCTGTCCCTACTACGCTCCAGAAACACCCTCTTTAACTTCGGGGTCTTATTTGCCCACACGAAACCCATAATGCTCCTACCTACCCGTTTGAAAATGGCCTTGGGAATCATAATGGGAAGGCACTGGAACACAAAGAAAAACCTCGGGAGGACCGTCATTTTAACTGACTGCACCCTGCCCGCTAGCGAGAGTGGCAGCACATCCCATCTTTTGAAATCCTCCTCCATCTGCTCCACCAACCGCGTCAAATTGAGCTCGTGCAGGGCCCCCCAACTCCCAGCCACTTGGATCCCTAAGTACTGAAAGCTCCTTTCCGCTGTCTTCAACAGTAGGTCGTCTATCCCCTTTCCCTGGTCCCCTGGATGCACCACAAAGAGCTCACTTTTCCCTACATTGAGCTTATACCCCGAGAAGTCCCCAAACTCCCTTAGGATCCGCATGACCTCCACCATCTCCTCCACTGGATCTGCCACATATACAGCAACAGGTCGCCCGCATACAGCGACACCCGATGTTCCTCTCCCTCTCGGACCAGTCCCCTCCATTTCCTGGACTCCCTTAGTGCCATGGCCAGAGGTTCAATTGCCAATACAAACAACAAGGGGAACAGGAGGCACCCCTGCCTCATCCCTCGGTACAGCCGAAAGTACTCCGACCTCCGCTGATTCGTAGCCACACTCGCCACCGGGGCTCTATATCGCAACCTGACCCAGCTGATGAACCCCTCTCCAAAACCAAACCTCCGCAGCACTTCCCAAAGATACTCCCACTCCACCTGGTCGAAGGCCTTCTCTGCGTCCATAGCTGCCACTACCTCCGCTTCTCCCTCCAACGAGAGCATCATAATCACATTGAGGAGCCTCCGCACATTTGGAATTTAGCTGCCTACCCGTTACGAATCCCGTCTGATCCTCATGAATTACCCCCAGGACACAGCCCTCAATTCTCGTAGCCAGCACTTTTGCCAGCAACTTAGCATCCACATTGAGGAGTGAGATCGGTCTATACGACCCACATTGCAGTGGGTCCTTGTCCCGCTTCAGGATCAGAGAGATCAGCGTCCCGGACATTGTCGGGGGCAAGGTCCCCCCCCCCCCCCCCCCCCTCCCTCGCCCCATTGAAAGTCCTCACTAGCAACGGGCCTAGCAGGTCCAAGTATTTCCTGTAAAACTCAACCGGGAACCCATCTGGCCCCGGGGCCTTCCCCACCTGCATGCTCCCCAACCCTTTAACCAGCTCCTCCAGCCCAATTGACGCCCTTAAACCAGTCACCTTCTGCTCCTCCACCTTCAGGAAGCTCAGCTGATCCAAAAATCGTTGCATCCCCTCTTCCCCCGCTGGGGGCTCAGATCTGTACAGATCCCCATAGAAGTCCCTAAATATCTTGTTTATTCTCACCGCACTCCGCACCGTATTCCCCCGCTGTCCTTAACTCCACCTATTACACTATCTTCTAATAAGAGTCGATAGTCCGGTTGATTGGAGGTGACCATAATACAACTTTTATTGCCAATTATTCAGCTTAATACATTTGCATAAGAACTGAATCAAAACTTAGATCAAATAATGCATAAACTGCTCAGAACATAGCAAAAAGCATTAAACACAGAGCATAAGAAAAGTATAAAGAAATTACGCTAAAACAAGGTAAATCGATAGACCGTTCAAGAATTGAGGAAAGCGTAAATTTGGAACAAACCCTTGACTACAAGTTACTTCTTTCAAGGGAACCCTCATCGATGGTCTAATCCCTCATTGGTTTCTAATTCTCAGCTGAGAGCTCCTGATTTGTTTAAATAGATATCTGTTACTTAGAGGATGATTTGTTAGTCAAACATTGGTCATTACTTGAGATAATGACCAATGCCCATCAAAGTTAATTCAGTGCCATTTTAATTGCGCCACCTTTCGGGAATGGGAATCTCCTGTCACGACTAGCCATCAACCTTGCTGAAGCTAATTATTTGATATTATTACTAATGCGCTGGAATACAATGGTCTATTCATTATATGAAACATTCGTTGAAAGGATGTCTGAATTTCTGCAGACAAGACCCTAAAGGCCAATAATTTATTCATTATCTGAAACAGTGACTACCTTTTCACAGTCATGGCCTTTTAAATAATTCCATTCTCTAGCTATGCATTCAATCAGTACTTAAAGACATCAAATGAATCAATAAGTTATCACTCCTGCACAGGAGGGACTCTATGGTGACTCTATGGCCCAAAATAACTGCAGAACAATGATGGTATAATGGATAAGTACTGAATTTATATACATAGGATAATTAATAAAATATTGGAAAAGTCTTGTTAAGCACTAGATCTTGAAATGTGAATTCCGCAAATTCAAATCTCCTATAATTAAATAATGAAAATCAGGACAAGCATAGAAGTACTAGTTTTACCATTAATATTGTAGTAGCACATTAAACGTTTTATCTTGCAGATGATTTTGGGGGAAAGTTATAATTCATGATTTTTTTTGGGCCCACAGGTATGCACAAGCTGTGAAGATAATGCAGAAGCCAGTGGATTTTGTGTGGAATGTCTTGAATGGCTCTGTAAGACATGTGTAGAAGCCCACCAGAGAGTGAAATTCACAAAGGATCATACAATAAGAAGGAAGGAAGATGTTTCGCCAGGTTGGAAATTCATTTGCCAAATGCAGTTCTAATATTGCCGATTTGATCTGAATTTTCAAACACAGGTGGTCTGTTAGGAGGAATCTGGATAGCACATATAGAATTTACAGTGCAGAAGGAGGCCATTTGACTCATCAAATCTGCACAGGCCCTTGGAAAGAGAATAAATACTGTGAAATCGTTATTACAGATTACAATGATTGTGTACATTTTGCATCTGCATTTAGAGGATAGAAGCATAAATATGAAGATGCTAAAAGATTGGAATGAATCATGCATTGAGTAGCAGACCAGTTGATCATTGTAACCTTTTACAAACTGAATTTTAGTCATGGTGTTATCTCCAAGACACCATTGATTTTTTAGAAATTTTACCTCCCAGTTATTAACTGAAAGAACTATGCTGCAAGATCCCATGTTTTTATAACTTTTACTGTGCAAAGCAAGTACTACTAACCACTGTTAAAGTATTTAAAATTGAATTGTTATGGGATGTGGGTGTTGTTGGCTAGGCCAGCATTTATTGCCTCCCTAATTCTCCTTGCGAAAATGGTGAGCTGCCGCTTGAACCACTGGAATTCTACCCGGGTCCCTGGTGCTGAGAGGCAACAGTGCTAATCACTGTGCCACTGTGTTGCCTAAAAATTATTACAATTTTTAAAAAGCCGTCTACTAAGAGGAAGCGTTTCTTCCTATCTCTGTCCTTCATAATTTTGTGCACCTAAATCAGGTCGCTTTCTCTCTAAGGAGAACACCCTCCGCCTAACCTGCCTCTCTTCAAAGATGTAACACTCCAGCCCAGGCAACATCCTGGTGAATGTCCTCTGCACTGTTTCTAGTGCAATCACATCCTTGTCGAGGCTTCAGTACTATTGCTGGAATGTTGTTAGGGACCATAGTCTTTGCAGTATTGAATTGGCTGAAGACTGGCCTCGGTGATGCTGGGAACCTCAGGAATAGGCCAAGATGGATCATCCATTCAGCATTACTGGTTGAAGATGGTTACAGTTGTTTCAGCCTTCTGTTTTTCATTGATGTGCTGGGCTCTCCTATCATTGAGGATGAGGAGATTTGTGGAGCTGCATTCTCTGGTTAGTTGTTTAATTGTCCACCACCATTCACATATGGATGCCCTTTGATTTAATGCATTGGTTGTGGCAATGCTTAGCTCTGTCCTTTGCATTCAACTTAACTGTTTGACATTCAAGTAGTTCTGTATTGTAGGTTCACCAGTTTCATGCAGAATTTTCAGGTATACCTAGTGCTGCACCTTCATTGAATCAGGGTTGATGATCTGGCTTAATGGTAGACTGAGGAACATGCCCGGCCACAACGTTGCATGTAGATTGTGATTGAACACAATTTTGCTGCTGCTGACGGCTTATAGTGCCTCATGGATGGTCAGACTAGATCTGTTTTTAAAAATAAATTTCAAGTGCCCAATTCATTTTGTTTTCCAATTAAGGGTCAATTTGGCATGGCCAATTCACATGCCCTGTACATCTTTGGGTTGTGGGGGTGAGACCCATGCAGAAACTGGGAGAATGTGCAAACTCCACATGGACAGTGACCCAGGGCTGGGATCGAACCCGGGTCCTCAGCGCTAAGGCAGCAGTGCTAATCACTGTGCCGTCCTAGATCTGGTGTTAAATGGGATTGTATGGTAGTGCCACACAACATGAAGGCTATCCTCCATGTGAAGACGGAACTTTTGTCTCCACAAGGACTGTGCAGTTGACACTCCTACCAACACTTCAAAGACAATTCTATTTTTTCTTGATACCCTAACTACCTGCTGCACACCCAATCCTGCAGCTATGTCCTTCAGGTTTCGGCCAGTTCAGTCAGTTGCGGTGCTTTCAAGTCACTCTTAGTGATGGACATTGAAGTCCCCTGGTCAGAGTGCAGTCTGTCTTTGGCATCCTGAGAGTTTCCTCCAATTGGTGCTCAACATGAAGGGGCGCTGATTCATTAGCTAAGGCTGGGGTCAATCGGTAGTAATCAGTAAGAGGTTTCCATGTCAAATGTTTGACTTGATGCAACGGGATTGACGCTGGGTGGCCGCTCCAGTTTCATTTTTATACTTACTAACAAGTTCATACAACTAAATGGATTGCTTAGCCATTTCAGAGGGCCGTTAAGAATCAGCGACACTCGTGCGGGTCTGGAGTCACATGTAGGCCAAATCAGGTAAGAACAGATTTCCTCCCTGAAAGGACATTAATGAACCAGATGGTTTTTTATAACCAACAATGGTTTTGTTGTCACCATTACTGCTTTTTAGATCTATCGAATTTAAATTCCACCAGCTACCAGACCATTAGCCTGGGCCTCTGGATTACTACCGTTATGCTCCTGCCTCCCCTCCAAGAAATTTTGATTCTCGAAGGTCAAAAATCTCAACGGGTTACTCCCTGATCCATAGTTATTTCCACCCATGGGTTCTGCCATCCTTTCCAGGATCTTGAAGGTTCGCTTACTTCTCTTGAAGCCAGTCCGAAGTTTGCCACAGCTCTTACTCAGCAAGTTACTTTTTTTTTTTGAGTAAAATAAGAACAAAGTTTTATTTATGCAAGCGAAATGTACACTACTCAATAGATCCCTCCAGCTTCCTCTCTCTGGTCGGTGCCTTATTGGCCGACCTTTTATCCAAATTGGCATACCCCTGTCCCTAGCGGGGGAGTTCACACTCCGCAAGGTGCCCGGGGAAGACCAGCATTCCCATCCTGTAGATCCCACATGGAATATTACAGAGACCCCCCCCCTTTCCTCCTTGTAGGTCCGTGGCGGGAAGCTGTGTGGGGAGTATGATAAGCAAAAACAGAAGTTTTTGCTTGCAAGCTCCCAAGGGAGATCCCTCGTTCAAAGGCATGTGGTGCCTGCTTGAGGGATCCAACTTTGGGAATGGAGGAGGCCATTCCCACTGATGCCATTTCCCTCTTCCCACGTTGCTGACACCCTAACCCCCAGAAGCCCCATCCTGCTAACCCCCTCCCACCATCACTGGCCTCTGGCCTGGGATTTAACGTTTTATTGAGGCATTTTTGGTATAGTGACAACAAAATAAACAATATACATTCAAACATCAAAATGGTGCAAAAGCCATTTACCTTTCGTACAGTTCCCACCCTTATTGACCCCCTACTCTAATCTAAACTACTCTCTCTCTCTTTTCCCCCCCCCCTCCCCCCCGACGATTAACTTCCCGCGAAGAAGTCGACAAACGGTTGCCACGTCCGGGTGAACCCTAACAGTGACCATCTCAAGGCGAACTTGATTTTCTCCAAACAGAGAAAGCTAGCCATGCCCAATAACCAGGTCTCCGACTTCGGGGGCTTTGAGTCCCTCCAAGCTAATAGTACCCGTCTCTGGGCTACCAGGGAAGCAAAGGCCAGAACGTCTGCCTCTTTCTCCTCCTGGACTCCCGGGTCTTCTGACACCCCGAAAATCGCCACCTCTGGACTCAGCGCCACCCTTGTTTTTTAACACCGTGGACGTAACGTTCGCAAACCCCTGCCAAAATCCCCTCCGCTTTGGACATGTCCAAAACATGTGGACTTGGTTCGCCAGTCCTCCCGCACATTTTGCGCACCTGTCCTTCACCCCAAAGAATCTGCTCATCCGGGCCACTGTCATGTGAGCCCGGTGAACAACCTTAAATTGTATCAGGCTGAGCCTGGCACATGTTGCAGACGTCTTGACTCTACTCAACGCGTCTGCCCATAGACCATCCTCTATCTCACCTCCCAGCTCCTCCTCCCACTTGCGCCTCAGCTCCTCGGTTTGCGTCTCCTCCGACACCGTAAGCTCCATATAAATGCCCGAGACGCTCCCTTCTCCTACCCACCCTCTGGAAACTACCTTGTCCTGAATCCCCCTTAGCGGTAGGAGCGGGAAGGTTGACAGCTGTTTACTATTGAAGTCCCACACCTGCAAATACCTGAATTCGCTTCCCATTGCCAACCCAAACTTTTCCTCCAACACCCTCGTACGCGGAAACATATCCCCCATCCTGTCAATCCCTGCTCTCCGCCATATCCGGAAACCCCCATCCATGCTCCCTGGGGCAAACCGGTGATTATCACAGATTGGGGCCCAGACCGATGCTCCCACATGCCGCCTCCAGTGGCCCCAAACTCTCAGGGCCGCCACCACCACTGGACTGGTGAAGTACCGTGCTGGCGGGATTGGCAGAGGGGCAGTTATCAACGCCCCCCCCAAACTGGTGCCCTTACATGAAGCCGCCTCCATACACACCCATGCCGATCCCTCCCCCACCACCCTCTTCCTGATCATGGCTATATTAGCCGCCCAGTAATAGTTTCTGAAATTTGGCAGCGCCAGCCCACCCTCTCCCCGACTCCGCTCAAGCATTACCTTCCTTACTCGCGGGGTCTTGCCTGCCCAATCAAAGCCTGTGATCACTCTGTTGACCCGCTTAAAAAAGGACCGCGGAATAAAGATGGGGAGACACGGAAATACCAATAGGAATCTCGGGAGGACTGTCATCTTCACTGTTTGCCAGCCAGAGACAACGGAAGCGCGCCCCATCTCTGAAAATCGTCCTTTATTTGGTCCACCAGCCGGGCCAGATTCACTTTATGCAGACGGTCCCATTCCCGTGCCACTTGGATGCCTGGGTACCTAAGGCTTTCCTTTACTAACCTAAACGGCAGCTCTTCTAGTCGCCTCTCCTGTCCCCTCTCCTGGACCACAAACATCTTACTCTTTCCCATATTAAGCTTATACCCCGAAAACAGGCCAAATTCCCCTAGAGTCCTCATGATTTCTTCCATCCCCTCTATTGGGTCCGAAACGTACAGAAGCAGGTCATCCGCATAGAGTGAAACCCTGTGCTCCACCCTCCCCCGGACCAGTCCTCTCCAGCCCCTCTAGGCTCGCAGAGCAATTGCCAACGGCTCTATCGCCAGCGCAAACAACAGTGGGGATAGGGGGCATCCCTGTCACGTCCCCCGGTGCAGTCTGAAATAGTCCGATGTTGTCCTATTCGTCCGTACACTTGCCACAGGAGCCTGATACAGTAACCTTACCCAGTCAATACAGCCCCGCCCGAATCCGAACCGTCCCAGTATCTCCCACAGATAGTCCCATTCTACCCGATCAAAAACCTTTTCTGCATCCATTGCGATCACTACCTCCACCTCCCTACCTTACGGGTGCATCATGATCACATTTAACAGCCTTCTCACATTGGCCATCAACTGCCTGCTCTTAACAAACACCGTCTGATCCTCCCCAATAACGTCCGGAACACAATCCTCGATCCTGGAGGACAAGATTTTGGCCAGCAACTTGGCATCTACATTCAACAGGGAGATCGGCATGTAGGACCCACATAGCTCCGGGTTCTTGTCCCGCTTAAGAATCAGCGAAAACACAATTGCCCGTGACATCGTCGGGGGCAACACTCCTCTTTCCCTTGCCTCATTGAACATCCTCAACAACACCGGCCCCAATATACAGAGAACATTTTATAAAACTCCTCTGGGTACCCGTCCGGACCCGGGGCCTTACCCGCCTGCATGGCCTTCAAGCCCTCCACTACCTCCTCCAGCCCGATTGGAGGCCCGCAGCCCTTCTACCCGCTCCCCTCCACCTTTGGGTAATCCAGCCCCTCCAAGAAGTGCCTCATCCCCTCTGGCCCCGTAGGGGGTTCCGACCTGTACAGCCTGCTGTAGAAATCCATAAACGCCTTATTCACCTATTCTGAATCACCAACTGGGTTCCCATCTCCGTCCTTTACTTTCCCTATCTCCCTAGCTGCCTCCCTCTTCCTAATACATTTCCTCAGCCACTCACGCACTCCTTCATCCGCCAAAAGTCACACATCCAACCTCCAGTGTGAGCGCTGGTTACTGTCTTTACTAACCTGCAGGTCAACCCAGTGCAGAGCATGGTCTGAGATTGTAATCACCGAGTACCCCGTGTCCATCACCCCAGCCAGCAAGGCCCTGCTCAAAATGAAGAAATCAATCGGGGAATACACTTTATGCACGTGCGAGTAGAGGGAGAACTCCTTCACCCTCGGCTGCCCAAATCTCCGTGGATCCACCCACTCCATCAGCTCCATGCACCGGTGCAGCCCCCGCCCTCCCATCTCTCTGTCGGTCAGCCCAAGTCCCTCCCTCGCCAGCAGAACATTTACCCCCCCCCCCCCCCGGGTAACAACGCCCTGTCACCCACCCCCTTTACTAAACCAAACATGTATACAACCCCCACTACACTCCCGAGAGCTAGCTCGCCCAGCTAGCGGCAGATAGTCGCCCACCTATTGTTCCCCCCCCGCCCCACACTCATACAAACAAACTCCAACGTCAAACAATCCCCACACAATTGCCCAACAGAAAAACACCAAGATCAAAACAAGCACACCTCCATCCCCCAACAGTGCAAATGAAAACCTTAACTCACTCAGCTCTACCGCTGGTTCCAAATCAATGCAAACGGGATCACAAACATGTTCCATGAAACGCAAAACAAGAAACTTTTTACAAAAACGGAGAAACAAAAAGAAAAAACAAAAACAAGAACGTTACACCCAAGTTCAAAAGTTCTCAATTCATCACCAGCCGTTTCTTGTCCAACGCGTCCTCAGGCGACTCAAAGTAGAAATGCTGATCCTCATGCGTGACCCAGAGACGGGCTAGGTATAACAGTCCAAACTTCCCCTTTTTAAAAAAAAAAAAAAACGGCTCGACCTGATCTGGTTGAAGCCTGCTCGCCTCCTGGCCACCTCTACATTCAGGTCCTGGTAAACCCGCAAGATGCTATTGTCCCATTTACAGCTCCGTGCCTGCTTGGCCCACTGTAGAATGCGCTCCTTATCGGAGAACCTGTGGAATCTCACCACCATTGCCCTATCCACCTCCAAGGGCAGGGAGAATGCCCCATCCCCCAGCAGCTTCACAAACATGTCTGCGATGTATATCCCAGCGTCGGTTCCTTCGGACCCCACCGGGAGCCTGACGATTCTTGGGTTCTGCCAGCTTCTCTAGGTGCTCTACCTTCTCCAGGAGATTTCTGGTCCCTCAGCATCCCCACCTCTTGCTCCACCGCAGTCTGATGTTCCTCCTGCTCAGCCAGCGCCTTCTCCACCTTCTGGATCACCCGATCCTGGGCGTCCAATCTATGCTCCAACCGCTCAATCGACTCTTTTATCGGGTCCAAGCAGTCCCGTTTCTGCGTAGCAAAGCCTTCCTGAATGACTTGCATCAGCTGCTCCATCGACTGCTGGGCCGACAAGCCAGAGGTCCGAACCGCCGCCATGCTGTCTTCTGTTGCAGTTACAGCCCAAGCCTTCTCTATCTTTTTGTTTCTGCCCTTACGAACACTTCTCGTCCTTCTCTCCATGCACCGAAGTGGGAATTCAATAAACAATTGCCACTAACATCCGTTCTACAATTCAAGCTCGGTAGAAAAACGGGGGAAAGGTCCAAAAGTCCGACCAGAGCCTGGGAGCCACCAAATGTGCGACTTACTCCTTCATAGCCGCCACCGGAAGTCCTCAGCAGTTTACTTTTAATTATCCTCCTTGTTCCTGTTATTCTCAGAGGTACCAGATATCTTGAGCTCATAGAATCAGAGAATCCCTACAGTGCAGGAGGCCGTTCGGCCCATTGTGTCTGCACCAACCCTCAAAGCACCCGAACCTAGGTCCAATCTCCCATCTTGTAACCCCTTTTGGGGCAATTTAGCATATCCAATCCACCTAACCTGCACATCTTTGGGTACTGCCAGCATTTGACCAGGTGACCCATCATCTCTCACCATATGATTGCGAAACATCCAGCTGCTTAACGGTCCACAGCTCCATAAGTAAACTGCCGGTGTCTGTCCGAAAACATACAAACTCAAGCAAAAACAACTTGCTGTAATATATCCTCATGGCAACCTGGCACCCCTGAAGGGTCCCAAATAGAGATTTCAACTCATTAACTTAATCTTCCAAAACATGTCCTTTGATCTGGAAAATATATGCATATTTTAAGACATCCCTTGTTTGCTAGCTGTTTTCGACTGTTGGTTGATCTGGGGAAATTTCATGAATAATTTATAACTAATGGGGCCGACTGCAATCTTTCCAGACTTACTGACTCCATTCTGAAGCTAAGAGAAGACCACCTATTGTTTATTGTTTTCGCACCTCTTAACACCTTTAAGTAAATTTGGACGGCCTCTGACTGGAAATTATCTTGGGTGTGTTTACCAGTTTCTCAAAACAAGTGCTTCCTTTATTTTATTTTTAACAACTTCGATCCCCAAATTCAAGTTATTTTCCTAAAATTCAAATGCTTGAATCATGAAATTGTCAATGGTCTGAAGCATCCAGTTGTAGGCACTTACCAAAGTGATTGATCAAGATTTTAAAAATCAAAACAAGCAAATAGGAATGTGACAAGAATTTGAGTAGCTTCAGGATGTCTTGTGCTTCTTCCATCCTGAAATACTAAGAGGAAGAAGTAGAACTGATCAGCATGCTTAGATATAGAATTTGTCAGGACTTGAAGTTTGCCAATATATTCAAAAGGGTGTAAGAACTGGACAGTGGAAAATGTGTTAACCTAACCTCACTAGTGGCTAAGCTTTTTGAAGGTGCAATGTGATAAAACCGCTATAGTTTGAATGGAATTAATTAGGACAACCAGCCTAGATTTATAAAAGGCGATTCGTGCCTGACAAATTTGCAAAGGAAAAATAGTTGATAGGTGAGTAGATTTTCCAACTGTGCTCAAGAAGATGGCATAGTTGTGCTGGGTACACTTGCCTAGAATTGAGCTTGGGTCCCTGGATGTGTGAGGCAGCAGTGCTAGCCACTGTGCCGCCATGCTGCCCCCTAGTGTTGATCCCCAAATTTCTTTCTCTGTCAGTCTGGCCTCAACAAAAGTTGAGATGGATTCGCACGTAAAAAGAAGTTATTTATTTAGCTTGCAAGCTTGATTCATTTCATAGAAATATAAGAGACATCCAGTTTCCTATATCCCAGAAAGCGAATGAACAAAGAAACAAAGGGATCTCTGCAAATCAATTCAAATGGTATCAAGTTTCACATACTCGACGGACATAGGTCAGCCTATGTCCCTCCTGACCTGTTCGATCTATTCTGATTGGCTCACTTCCAATCCCTTTCTCTGGCCCCTATCAATGCAGCATCACTCTCATAGACACACCTCTTCCTGCTTTTTCCATGCGGTCTCAAACCCCTTTGTCCCTAACTGCCAGAATCAAAGTGGCTTATTTCTACATTACATTAACTAGTATCTCTAAAGTAACTATTTTATATCACATTCGTCACTAGCTGAACTGACTTCTCGATTGTTGTGTCCTAGATACTGTTTACAAGGAAACTTAGTGAGCTGTAATTTTTCTTTACAATTTGTAATAGCTTGAGAGTTAACTTATGAAACCGATCCTTCAGGGTATAAGAAGATTTGTCTTGTTGAGCTTATTTGCTAAAATTAACCGCTTATCAGTGTTATAAAATTTATTTTTTTCAAAAAGTGCATAAACATGGCTCCACTGCTTATGCCTTTTCTAGTATGTTTTTTCTTGTTCATAGCTCAAATATTTCCTGTAAAGCAGATCATGTCTCCTGAATTGCCTTGCATTGTCTCCCGAGTTAAACAAAGTTCCAATGTTCCAATTTTCTGATTTGCATTCTATTCCCTTGCATTCATTGTTAGCTGGGAGACTATTTGGCCCATTGAGTCTGCACTGACCCTCCAAAAGGGCACCATCTAGACCCACTCCCCAGAGCATTACCTAACCTGCACATCTTTGGACACTAAGGGGCAATTTAGCATGGCCAATCCATCTAACCTGCACACTGGGAGGAAACCGGAGCACCTGGAGGAAACCCACGCACACACTGGGAGATTGTGCAAACTCCACAACAATCACTAAAATCTAGACTCGATCTCGGATCCCTGGTGCTTTGAAGCAGCAGTTCTAGCCACTATCACCGTGCCATCCATCCTGTACAATTACATCTTTCCTATGATCAAAACTTTGCCTTTATTGCTATCTAGTCATGGTTGTGTAACCCAGCAACCGTAACCCTGAAACTCCTCGTGCTAACTGGCTAACATTAGCCTGCATGTCCCCTCTTGTGCATTTCCTACCTATCAGAAGGGAAACCGATAAACAATCTTGATGACTGCAGCTAATGTACTCTTTGAAAGACATCACTCCCTTCTCCACCCTTGATGTCTATTGCAGAAATTGGTTTAAACGTTTTGAATTAGACATTTCAATGATTTTGATCCTTAAAAAGATGCGCACCACTTGATTAGCTGTAGTCCAAAGGGTTACAGGGGCACTGAAATGGATGAGAGCACCACACTTAATGGTACAAATATATTTTCTCTTTCGGGATGATTCTGGCAAAATCTCCTCTTAAAAATTACAGGGTATTCTGGGCAGCATGGAGCAGCAGTGGTTAGCACTGCTGCCTCACGGTGCCAAGAACCCGGGTGCGATCCCAGCCCAGGTCATTGTCCGTGTGGAGTTTGCACATTCTACCCGTGTCCGCGTGGATCTAACCCCCACACCAAAAGATGTGCAGGGTAGGTGGATTGGCCATGCTAAATTGTCCCATAATTGAAATTTGTTTTTATCATTACAGGGTTCTGGCCTATGTACAACATAAAACATATAAAAATGTGAATTGGAACTGTTGTATTGGCACAGTAAAATTGTTTCCTATAATCTTTCATATAAAAGTTTTAAGTACTAGACTTGTAATGAGGTAGCAAGTTGCTGAATGTTGAGATGAACTGAACATTGCTGAAGGTGTTGACTTTCCCCAAACCTTCATTGTTTTGCTGTCAAAGGACGTATTGGTAATAGTCATAGTTGGGGTGAAGGGAAGGGTGCAAAAAAACTTGAAACACTGAACTAATGGAAATCAGGCAGTTTATACAACCTGCAGCCAGTGTTATCTGCACATGAACATGTGATATCTGGTGCTTTGGAACGAAGATTCACTAATTGCTGATGTGATTGAAATTATCTTTACTTTCTGTGCTGATGGCTATTTTTTGTTCAGATGAAAGTTGCATGCACACTCATGAACAAATTCAATAGTTTGCATACAAATGAGCTTCACTAATTTTAAGGATCTGCACTCACTTTGAAAGCTGTCTCATTTCTAAATTAAATCTCTTGAATTATAGAGGCAGTGGGAGCACCCAGTCAGCGGCCTGTCTTTTGTCCTGTCCATAAACAAGAACATTTGAAGCTTTTCTGTGAGACGTGTGATAAACTGACATGTCGGGACTGCCAGTTATTGGAACACAAGGAACACAGGTAGGCTCAATTCTATAGCTCAAAAAATGCTTGCTGCAAGAGTTCTTCTTGTTTGGATTGATTACATAGGATGGCATTACCTTGGATATACAGCAGAGAAAGAGACCATTCAGCCAACCAGTTTCTACAAGTGTTTATTTTCCACTCAAGGCTTCTACCATCATGCCACCTGTTCCCTTCTCTTATTATATGTTTCCCTTAAGTCCATCGTTCTGTACCTCCAGTTCAACCACTTCCACGTTCTCGCCACTCCTTGGGAAAGGAGATTCATCTGAGATTGATTGAATTTATTGATGACTACTTTTATCGATGGCTTCCAGTTATGCTCCCCCCACACAAGAGAAAACATTCTCACAGTATCCCATTTTACCAAAACTCTTCATAGGTTTAAGGTAAAGTAAAGTCGCCATAGTCCCAGATGACCATAGGCTGCTTTCCCCTTTGTGGTGGAGCGGACTGGTGGTAGTTGAACCTCAGCATCACCATACCTCAGGCGAGGGGCAAGGTTGAGAAGGTGCGTCTTCGTTAATAACCTCAGCCAGTATGGGAATTGAACCTGCGCTGCTAGTCTCGCTCTGCATCACAAACCAGCTGTCTAGCCAACTGATCTAAACCAGCTCCAAGACCCCTAATATGTCACACCTCAGTCTTTTTAAAAGAGGGGACCCATATTGTCATTTGTTTCATGAAATGTATACCCATTTCTGGTATCATCCTCATAAATGCAAGAGGGATGCAAGGAAGATTTTATTTTTAACAAACATTTTATTAAGGCATTTATGGTTTTCTAACAAAAGATACAAATACAAATGTAAACATAGTTCAGTACGTAACACTCGCCCCCCCCAACCAACAACCATACCTAGTCAACATCCCACCAACCCCTCTTGTTCCCGCCCAAACTAAACTAACCTAAATTAACTCCCCCCTACCCCCTCATTCCATAACTCCCATTTTCGGGGGCTCCGAGTCTTTCCACACTAATAAGATCCGTCTCTGGGCTACCAAAGAGGCGAAGGCCAAACCGTCAACCTCTCTTACCCCCTGGATTCCCGGGTCTTCCGACACTTTAAAACCGTGGACATGACATTGGCTAATCCCTGCCAGAATCCCTTTGGCTTCGGACATGCCCAAAACATGTGGACGTGATTTGTGGGCCCGCCTGCACACTTCACACACCTGTGCTCTACCCAAAAAAACCTGCTCAAACAGGTCACACGTGCAGGCTAGGTGGATTGGCCATGATAAATTGCCCTTCGTGACCAAAAAGATTAGGAGGGCTCATTGGATTACGGGGATAGGGTGGAAGTGATAGCTTAAGAAGGTCGGTGCTGACTCGATGGGTCGAATGGCCTCCTTCTGCACTGTATGTTCTATGTTCTTGACTCCCCCCACCCCCGTTTTTGAAACTACCTTATGCGGAAAGGTTGAAACCTGTCTTTGTACAAAGTCCCTCACCTGCAGATAGCGAAACCCATTCCCACCTGGCAATTCAAACTCCTCCTCCAAATCATCCAAACAAGGAAAGCTCCCATCGATAAACCCAGCCTCTCAATACCTGCTCTCTGCCACCTCCGAAACTGCCATCCAAACTCACCGGGACAAACCGGTGATTACCACAAATTGGAGCCCACACCGACGCTCCCTCCATTCCCATATGCTTCCGCCACTGCCCCAAACCCTCAGAGCTGCTTGTGAAGTACCTAGCCGACGAGAACGGCAGAGATGCCGTTATCTGTGCCCCGAAGCTTGTGTCCCACCCGCAGCTCTGCTCCAATAGCACTGTCCTTACTCGCGGGGATTTACCCGCCCACACTATTCCAGAGATCACCCCATTAACCCGCTTAAAAAAGCCTTTGGTATAAAAGTCGGGAGACACTGGAAAACAAACAAAAATCTCGAGAGAACCGTCATCTTTACGGTCTGTACCCTCCCCCCGCCAGTGACAGAGGAAGCATATCCCACCTCCGAAAGTCCTCCATCATTTGCTCAACTAACCGGGCCAGATTTAATTATGCAACTGCTCCCATCCCTAAATTCCCAAGTATCTCCAACTCCCTCCCACCACTTTAAACGGCAACACCCCCAGCCTCGTCTCTTGCCCCTTTGCCTGGATGGACGATTTTGTTTTAATCCAACGAGTGGTAATGACCTGGAAATTGTTGGCTGGGTGATAGAAGCAGAGACAAGTCAATGATTTCTAAAGGAAATTTGATGGGAGTGAAATAAATTTGCACCTGATTAAATTGCTCTACAAAGAGCTGGCAAGGTCTCTGTAATCAAATAGCTGCTTCCTGTGCAGCTATGACTGCTTTTCTTAAATGTTCGGATATGAACTCAAAAGGGCAGAAGCTGTTTATTGCTGTATTATCAAATCGTCTGCCATGGAATTCATTTTGTTTAATCATTTTACTGAGCCACCTTAATGAATCTTTGAAGGAGCTTAGAATTCTTGGGGAATATAGCATCCCCCTCCCTGCCAGGAGCATAGTGTTGAGACTGGAGGAGAAAAAAAGTACTATATTTTTGATTCAGACATCGACCAGCCATTTGTATTAGACTCCTGTTTGTTGCTTTTAGTAAATTGAGTATTCTTTTCTGTGGGCTTTTTCTAAAGGGTGTTTATTTTCCCACATAATCTTTATTCGTGGAGCAGCACGGTAGCATAGTGGTTAACACAGTTGTTTCACAGCTCCAAGGTCCCGGGTTCGATTCCCGGCTTGGGTCACTGTCTGTGTGGAGTCTGCACGTTCTCCCCGCGTGTGCGTGGGTTTCATCCGGCTGCACCGGTTTCCTCCCACATTCCAAAGATGTGCATGTTAGGTGGATTGGCTATTCTAAATTGCCCTTTGTGTCCAAAAACGTTAGACTGGGTTACGGGGTTAAGGGGGATAGGGTGGAAACGTGGGGCTTAAGTGGGGTGCTCTTTCCAAGGGCCGGTGCAGACTCGATGGGCTGAATGGCCTCCTACTGCACTGTAAATTCTATGAAACAAAAGTAGGCTTACATTAACAGTGCAATGAAGTTACTGTGAAATTCCCCTAGTTGCCATACTCCAGCGCCTTTTTGGGTTCACTGAGTGAGAATTCAGAATGTCCAATTCACCTAACTAGCACGTCTTTCGGGACATGTGGGAGGAAACCAGAGCACCCGGAGGAAACCCACGCAGACACAGGGAGAATGTGTAGACTCTCAAAAGAGTGACCCAAGCCGGGAATCGAATCTGGGTCCCGGGTGTTGTGAAGCAGCAGTGCTAACCACTGAGATACTGTGCCGCCCATGGGTTTCGAGCTGCCTAGCTCCTCAAAGCTCCTCAATATTATCATAGATGGTGTGAGATGATGAGAAGCTACTTCAGGAATCTTGTCGCTGCTAGTAAGTCCAATTTGAGCTTGCGTTGTACCCGTATGGCAGAAATGTTTGAAATAATATAGCCTAAAGCAACCAGTGCTTTATATTCTGCTCTGTTCATATTGCAAAGTACTAGCAAAACCAACAGTTTCATAAATGTAATTCCTGGCTGCAAAGATCGGGAAGGTCTGAACAAACCCCTGATTAGAAGGGTATGTTATCGACGTGCAGCCGGGCTGAGGTTCTCAACCATCTAACGACAGCAGTAATTGGAGTGGCAGTTTCATATTTGACTCTGATGCATTTTAGATGCTTCTGACCAGTAAATTTGCATCTCCTGCGCGGTGAACTCAGCATATGTCCTGCCAGCTCATTTTCCTTTACATAATGTAAAAGAAATGCGTGGTGAGCAAAATTGAGTAAATATCAAAAATAATGAAGGAAAGTATTAATATTTAAAATTCAGTGGTAGGGTATTACATACTTGTAAAAATACAGAAATACCTACAAGATGAAAATTAGAGGGGAAGATAGTTGCAGGTATTGAACATTGGTGAAAATAGGTACATTAACTATCTCCGAGGATTTGAACTGCAATCTAATTTCAAAAAATAGAAGTTAAAATTAAAAAGCATGGTGGAGTTGTGCAATGTATTTGTGTTTATCCTGAGTTTTAGCATGAGCAAGAGAAGGTGATGAGGTAGAAATTTAAAATGAAATGCTATCTTAGCATATCCCTTTAATTGTATGCATTTCTAAATAAACAACGCTGCAAGACATGGAATTATCATTTAATTTATAACTTTAAAGCATTTTCAGTTAACTTGCTCTTATTTAATCGTCATTTCATGCTAGCGCCAGGTACGACTTTTACCTAAGCTTTATGTTGGACTGGCACTCTGTTTGCGTACAAGAGTGCTTTGTATATGTCCTTTGTTGAATTAGCATTTTGTGATGTTGTTTTCTTACTGGGACCCAATATTTGTTGCTTAGCAGTACAGTTAGATAATCTTTCTGATTTTGTAAAGTTTTTTAATATAAATTTCGTGTGCCCAATTCATTTTTTCCAATTAAGGGGCAATTTAGCGTGGCCAATCCACCTACCCTGCACATCTTATTTTGGGTTGTGGAGGCGAAACCCACACAAACACGGGGAGAAACTCCACACGAACAGTGACCCAGAGCCGGGATCGAATCTGGGATCTTGGCACTGTGAGGCAGCAGTGCTAACCACTTTTCCACCGTACTGCCCTCTGACTTTATAAACTTGATAATATTCCTTATTTTATAAACCCCATAAGATAAGTGAAATAATTGAATTGAGAATAAATTGTAGTTTGGTGACGGAAACATTTTAAAAATAAATTTAGTGTATCCAATTTTCTTTTCCTAATTAAGGGACAATTTAGCGTGGCCAATCCACCTACCTGCGCATCTTTTAGGTTGTGGGGGTGAGACCCACGCAGCCACGGAGAGAATGTGCAAACTCCCCATGGACAGTGAGCCGGGATTGAACCCGGGTCCTCGGCGCCGTGAGGTAACGGTGTTGAACAATGTGCCACCATGCCCCCCGATGTAATCTTTACAATCTAATAAAATGGGTAATTTTTGGACAGACAGAGCCAATGAGAATTTGAGAGCATAGATTCCACCTATTAAAGTGTGATTGGTACTGGGAAATTGAGCTTTTCCAATTACATGAAGTGTTTAATAATACAGGTCAAGTACAGAATGAATCCGACGCATCAGACGCATTGCAAGTACTGAATTCCATTCCATAATCTTTATAACTTTAAACGGTCCATCCTAATTTGGTAGGGAACCTAATCAACTTGATTGTAAATTATTTAAAGTTACTATCTGCTTAGGCACAAAGCTGTCCAGCTTTTCAGGATCTGGTGGTTATGTGCCAAGTTATGAGCACTTTGTGCCACCTGCAGGTTATATTATAGAATATTGTGCTTCAGCCTTAATGTTGTGATAATTTCCATTTGGAACAACAGAATTATTTTGGACAAAACCTGTAGTGCAGGTTGAGCATCCTTTCTCTTGAAATCGAGAAATCCCAAAATTCGCACTTGAAGAGCGCCAACGTGATGTCATGAGTGGGAAATCACACAAGGCTCCTGGGTGATGCTTGGTTCCCAACGCGTGACGCTCATGCGCCGTTAACGTGCACCACCCATTCGCGCTATATTCCGAAATCCGAAACACACTTGGCTCCAAGAATTTTGGATAAGGAATTTTCAACCTGTAAGCTTGAAAGAACCTTCAATTGGCAAAGGATGGAATGGTGCCGGGTCACATTCGTAAATTATAAATTTATACTTTGTGAACTAACCGAGATTCTTTACAATAAGTACCAATCAGGGTAATTTTGTGAATTAGTAAAGATTTTGTGGCTCGTTTACCACAAAAGAAAAATAACAATTGTTAAGCTTTTTAATGAATCTCCTTCCTGACATATGACACAAACTCACACGATACTACATCACATATGCTGCTGGGGCCTTCAGTGTATTCGCATGATCCAGCTGAAGGTAGCTAGATTTAAAAATGCTGTGCTTGAAATGTCAGTTGCATTGAATATTCATAAAACAAGTTTTCAACGTGTATCTTCCAATTCATTGCTAAGAAGCAGAGGAAATTTATTGTGCATTCTGGTGCTTGTGCCTCAGGCATAATATATATTCATCTCGGATATATATTTAATCAAGATTGTTCTTGAACTTCTGCAACTGTTGGCTGTTTTAACTTGGCTGAGGTACACGGTGAAACAATTTTTTTAACTCCAGGCTTCTTTTTGTCTTGGTGGAACAAGACATCCACACAGACTGAGATCTGAGATTATTCTATTGCATGTCATTGGAACAAATATAAGTTCATGCAAGACTGAATGTTGACAAGCAGTCTAACAACATCAATGAAAATCTGTGTTTTGAATAAGCTACAATACAGAAGATCAGCATGTTTTCTCTAGTTCACCATTCTAAAGTATTTTGGCATGCTACGGTTTCATTACGTCCTAAGATCTCACTAAGAGATTGTGAGAAAAATGCTGCTTTCTGATCAATGAAAATTATAGCTAAAATTGATTCGAATGTAAATTGAACAGTGCTTAATCTAGAAATAAAAGGAAGAAAACATTGGAAACACAGCAGGTCTGACCTTAAGTACTTCCAGGATTTTAATTTTAATTTTGGGTTTCTAGTATCCAGTGTTTTGTTTTGATACTTATTGACTATCCATGGTGAGAATCCACCTGTGCTGCTTTGTAAACGTAACCTGGATATCACCAGAACTGCTTGGCATAAATATTTTGGGATGTGCTCTTATTTCAGTTGCTATTTGGTTACTGCTGTATTCATTGGCTGTGAACACTGTGATACATTTAAAAGTGAAAAATTGTTCAGCCTTCTAGAATCTCACAATGTTAATTCTGTTGTATTCATTCTATGTTAAAGGAGAACTATCAGCAAAGAGTATACTTAAAGTAAGGCATGTGTTCTGACTGTTCAGTTTCATTAATCTTCGTATTGTGCTGAGAACTTTAATTATACTGTTGTCTATCAATTATAAGACACTTTGACCAGTTTATTATTAAAACCTTTTACCCAGGTGCCCTTATTTGCGAGATAAACAAAGGACAAACACAGGTTCCTGATTCAACCCAAACATATTCACAAATGCAATAAAACAGATTATCCCAAATATTATCTGCCCAAGATTCTAATGCCAATTAACTTTATTGAACTGGGGGTCCAATCCTCTGGGTCTCCGTCGTCTCAGGTCCCAGTCTGCAAAGGTTGTTTCTTGTGCACCTCTTCTGTCCGTCTCTGGTTTGCCATTGAGTTTTCTCCGTGTCGGGTCTTCGCTGAAGTGGGCCTCTGCGTGTCCCTTCTTATCCCCCATTTTGCGCCCTTCCAGAAGTTTCTCTGACCCTCAACCAATGGGGGTACTGGGCAGGGTTTGTAATGCCCAATGGAATTGCTGATTCCAACTCTGCAGGACACCAGGAGCTCTCTCTCTCTCTTTTCTCTTTCCCCCCCCCCCAAAAAAAAATAAACAAAAATTAGGTGCTGGTTTAGCACAGGGCTGAAGAGCTGGCTTTTAAAGCAGACCAAGGCATGCCAGCAACACGGTTCAATTCCCGTACCAGCCTCCCCGAACAGGCGCCGGAATGTGGCGACTAGGGGCTTTTCACAGTAAGTTCATTTGAAGCCTACTTGTGACAAGAAGCGATTTTCATTTCATTTTCAAACCGGTGTCCATCCTCCAGGTGCATTGTCCGCACTTAACTTTATCCCAAATAAGGTAACGGTGGGAAATTGAGGTCCAGAAAGCCTGGCTGCAGCTGGGCAATCCACAACGATCTATCTGAATAACACCGACTATCTCCGATCTCCTGCTTACAGGACAAGCCTGGACTTTCCCTGGCCAGTGTATTCGAACTTGGCTGTTTGAATTTCCATCAGGCCTGTCTGGTTCTGACTGTGGTTTAATTTAAAGTGTCCAAATCTCTATCGGGCCTAAGATTCAGGCGTTGCCCATTTTACCACAGTCCATTCTCTTTATCCAGCGAGCGTTAGCGAACCGGATCACATCTCTCACTAAGTTTCTGGATGGGCATGTACCCTAAATCTTAGACAAACTGTCCTAATCCCTAACCCAGACATCATAAATACTAAATTAGACTGCTTATATATACAAACAAACTGTGGAAAATACAGACAAATACAAAAAGAAAACCTTTAAAGGCGAGAGTCCTTAATATATCCCTTGGTCGTGGCACTGGATCATGGTTTCTATGTGCAGATGCTGCATTAATTCCTCCTTTATTGTGAGGATGTTTAAATAGACAGTCACTTATGTGAGACAGGAGGTGGTCTCATGGGTGTATTTGTTTTTAATTTCCTCCGTTTGTTGCACTACTTTGACAAGGGTCTTTTGTGCTGTGGACAATTGTAGCCGAATTTGCTGTAACTTCTCTGGCAGAAGTGTTATGCCGGTGTCATATCTTTCGAAGTACCCTCCTAGAGTCTGCCTGAGTTCCTCATTGGTGTTCATCACCACTTTCTCTTTCCTGTATATATCCACTAATTCAATCAAACCTATCCTTGCGGATATGTGGGGCCTGATACAGAAAGTGGTGTTAGCGAAGCGCGCATTGACGCCCCAAATTGTTTTAGCGCGATTGTGGCACAATATTTTTCCCTTCCGTTATATGCTACTTGGGTGACATCAATTTCCAGGTTCCAAATTTTATGGTGCAATTTAAATCAGTACTTGCCCTGGGCACAGGACATCCTCATTGGTTAGCACAGTTGCTTCACAGCCCCAGGGTCCCAGGTTCGATTCCCGGCTTGGGTCACTGTCTGTGCAAAGTCTGCACGTTCTCCCCATGTCTGCATGGGTTTCTTCCGGATGCTCCTGTTTCCTCCAACAGTCCAAAAATGTGCAGGTTAGTTGGATTGGCCATGATAAATTGCCCTTGTGTCCAAGGTGGGGTTACTGGGTTATGGGGATAAGGTAGAGGAATGGGCTTGTGTGGGGTGCTCCTTCCAGGGGCCAGTGCAGACTCAATGGGTCGGGTGGCCTCCTTCTGCACTGTACATCCTCTGAAATAAACCATATATGGACACACAACTGCACTCTCTGTCTGTGTGCTCACATTTGTCTAGACTGGTGCCTAGGAGCCTCTCTCCTTTCTCAACCACATATGACAAGGTTCCATCATCCTATCCACATTCACACTTGTATGATCCCTATATTTCGGCTTCAAAGACTCTCAACCCGACTTTACTATCCAGGATTAAGGAGATTCCTAACACCATCCCCAGTGCTCTCCCCGGAGTTCCTGCATAGCTGTTGTTAAACCAGACCCTGGTCAGCTGTCGCAATTGGCAATTAGTGATATTGGGATGCCTTTTTCTCGAGACAGTTGCATTTGTTCGTTGCTGATCCAGGACGGGACTTTACCCCTGCCTACCTGGTTGTGGTTTTTCTTCAGCTGCTCGACCATCTACTGTCTAGATACTACGTTGGATTCGGTTCTGCTGTGTGATATCATCCTTCACCCTCTCCTTGATAATCTTGCCATCTTGCCAAGGTCATCCCCACACCCCCACTACTTGCCTTCAAACAACTGCGCAACCTCAAACAAACCATTGTTTGCAGCAAACTACCCAGCCTTCAGAACAGTGACCACGACACCACACAACCCTGCCATGGCAATCTCTGCAAGACGTGCCAGATCATTTACATGGATACCACCATTACACGTGAGAACACCATCCACCAGGTACGCGGTACATACTTGTGCGACTCGGCCAACGTTGTCTACCTCCTACGCTGCAGGAAAGGATGTCCCGAAGCGTGGTACGGTACATTGGTGAGACCATGCAGACGCTGCGACAACGAATGAATGGACATCACGTGACAATCACCAGGCAGGAATGTTCCCTTCCAGTCGGGGAACACTTCAGCAGTCAAGGGCATTCAGCCTCTGATCTCCGGGTAAGCGTTCTCCAAGGCGGCCTTCAGGACGCGCGGCAACGCAGAATCGCCGAGCAGAAACCTATAGCCAAGTTCCGCACACATGAGTGCGGCCTCAACCAGGACCTGGGATTCATGTTGCATTACATTCATCCCCCACCATGTGGCCTGCGAAATCCTACCAACTCTCCTGGCTTGACATAATTCACACATCTTTAACCTGGGGTTACCCCATCTCTGGATCTGTAAAGATTTAATCACCTGCTAATGCTCGCATTCCAAGCATTGTCTGGCATCTTTGGATCTGTCTATATATATATATATATATATATATATATGTTTCTTGAACATACCTCTTCATTCACCTGAGGAAGAGGCAGCGCTCCGAAAGCTAGTGACATCGAAACAAACCTGTTGGACTTTAACCTGGTGTTGTAAGACTTCTTACTGTGCTCACCCCAGTCCAATGCCGGCATCTCCACATCATTGATAATCTGACTAATAGTTTGGGTGTGCCCTTCTAGCACAGCAACCATAAGGCTGCTGGCCTTGTTCCTTGCCAAATCTCCCTCGGCACCCTGCTGAGTTTTCTCTTTTAAACTTCCCACGGTCTTCCCACTCAGGTTAAAACTGAGTTTGTTGTCCAGATCAGCCAAATCGAAGGTGTTCCGTGGACACTCCTGCACTGTACGCAGATGGTCAGTCGTTCAGGATTTCCCCCCTCTTGCGCCCCTTGGGCTTGGGTCTACCCTTGCCCTCGTATATTACCCTAATTCTGCACTAGCCTACAGATCAAGTGGAGGTATAGTCTCCTGAATGGAGAAGGACACCAGTCTGGGCTGGATCCACCACTACAGGTACCAATTCCTCGTGGATGTTGTCATATACTACTTTCCCCCATGCGTTTTAGTACCAACCCATTTTAGAGCCCTGGGGTGGTTTCACGACAAGCGGAAGGGGTGCACCAACAGTGGGCCTCGGTCCATTCCTGATTTCATACAATATATATATTACTTTTCCATGATCTTCCCGAGGCACCCCTGTCCTAACTCCAGCCCCTGTACACCACCCATATGGTTTTATTGGAGTGCACTCATAGGATACCGTCCTCACATTCCATAAGGATGGACCACATGTATCCAGGTTAAGTTTATTCAATCCTCCTATTGCTGGTCCTTTCTTCTGTGGGTCTGTGTTCTTGTTTCCATTCTGAGGCGAAGAATCCAAGGTACCATATAACATACCACATACTGCAGAGAGAGTTCAGGGTAGCACCTGTTATTATTCCTTAATATCTGATTCCTTCTCGCCATTATCCTTCCCACCAGATGGGATATAGGACTTGAGAACAGATGTAGGCAATGCAGCCCTTTGAGCCTGCTCCGTCAGTCAATCAGATCATGCTTGATGTCATCCTGGTCACATATGCACCTTCCCACTTGTTGCCCATATCCCTTTAACCTGTTTTTTAAAATCAGAAATGCTGGCTCCTCCTTCTTTTCAAATCTCCTTATAATATCAATTGATTCCCATTTTAGGTTATACCATGGATTTTGTTGCTTTATCCCTGAATCTGAGGTGGCCAGGCATCTGTTTAATTTGGTTGCCTTCCTGGAATGATTAAGTTGTGGTTTTGCCACAAGGCAGAGTCTCTCATGCGGAAGTCGTGTAGACGAGAAGAATAGGTTTTAAATAAACTGAAACACAGAATGAAAGTCTTGGGAAAACCCTGTGGAGGTCTGTGTGTCTATTCCAAATTGGAGTAGCCGAAACGCCAGTGGGGTGCTTAATGGGGTGCTTTCCTGGAATGATGAGTTGCATAAGTGGAAGTCACGTGGACGCGAAGAGTCGGTTTTAGCTAATCCCGAACACAGGAAATAACCATGCAGGTGAAAGCCCTACTGGGGTTTCTTTAAGATGAAGGAATACGATGAATAGGTTTTCTACCAACGTGTTGCGAAGGAACTTAACCCAGACACAGGATATTACCCCGCAACTGAAAGCCCTTGTGGGAGCTAAATATCTTCATTGTTTCACATGGTACTGTTGCTCTTTCTAGCTTTATTCTATTTGCTCTGTTTAGGTCACCTTTGCTCATGAGTCGCCAGGTATCTTTATGATACCGCCATGTGAGGCAACCAGGGCTAACCCACTGCACCACCATGCTGCCCCTTTTTTAATTCTTCTGCTGCCAATTGCGCCGCATCGTGATCCCTGGTCGCACGCTGCTCTTTCTGATGCGTCTTCTCGCATTGAGCCTGAAACTGGCTCATATGTAGGCCAGCTTGGTTTCTCTGGTCTCGTACCACTAACTCGCTCTTCAGCTTCTTTATCTGCTGCTTAGTGTCACTTTTAATTGCCTTTTCAATTTTTTTTCCGTCTCTTTCCCACGGAACTGTTCCATGCAACTAGCGATCGCAATCACTTTATTCCGTTTAGAAGCCCGTCTGCTGAACTCTTTTAGGGAGATGTTCCCAACAATTTTTGCCCTTCGGAACCCGGATCTGCCATCAGGTTCTTACAAACTTAGACCAGTTTGGGCCATTTCTTTTAGGTATGTCCAAAGGGTTTCTTTCCCAAACAGCCTGGCCATGCCTAATTCTCTCTCTGGGGTTCGTCACAGGTGTGTGGGAATCGACTAGGGTAGGGTCCGGCTTTCACTAAATTCCTTCCCAGAGTTTTCCCAACTCCCTTGACTATCCTAGTTCTGTAGTTTGTTCACCTTGTGTTAGAGACACCTGATTTATGGCCCAATTTACTAGTCTGATGTCTGTACTCCCGTCTGCCCACTTGAATCCTATTACAATCCTAGACCATCAGTGGCTAGGGGACTGGACCGAAATCCCAATATTTTAGTTTATTTTGTAAGACTGCAGAAAAAATACTTCCTTCCAGGAGTAATTGTACGAAGAAATAGGGATTTGGTATTTAAAAAAAAAACTTTATTATAAACACAATATTAAATTCTTTAACATCACACCTGAAAATAGCTTATAATTGCCCCTTAAACAGTACTACTCAATACAATACCTTTAATTACTATCTCTATTCCCAATTAAACACCAAGAAAGAAAAAAAAACTTGCAGCTCTCAATTCATCCTACATCTCAATGGCACAATGCACAATTCTTGCTTTCCAGAACAGAGTTAGCTCCTGATAGAACCCCTGCAGACTCTGGCTGGATATCTTCAAAAAGCCGTTTCGACTGGTTTGTTTCACCTTCCCTCTTGTCCTCAAACAAGCCTGCACTGCTTTAAATACTATTAATCATTTTTATTTACTATCCCACTGTTAGAGTAATAGATTTTGCTAGTGGTCTTTTTTAAAACCTATTTTTATTCTCCTTTTTCACATTTTCATCCAAATTTAAACCCACCAGCAATCAACAGTAACAGAAATACAATGTCAAACCCCTGGTCAACAACCCCTTCCTCCCACCAACCCCCAACATTTTACATACAAACATCAAAGAAAGGGAATCGGGAATCCACCAGCCACCCATACATAGTCATCAACAACATACACTGTCCAACACCCCCCCCACTAATGTTCAATGTCATCCAATTATTGAAAGTGCATAATGAACAAAGCCAAGAATTTTAGAATCCTTCTATCCTTCCCCTCAATTCAAACTTCCACCTTCTCGAGTGTTTAAAAACTCCAACAGATCCCCACACCAGAATTTATCCTCCATCCCAACAGCATCTACCTTCGGGCGATCAGTGAGGTGAAGGCTAAAACATCTGCATCAGCATCCGCTTCCAACCCTGACCAATCCGATACCCTGAATTTGGCCTCCAGAGGACCCGGCTCAAGCCTCACATGTAACACCTTTGAAATTACCCTGAAAACCTCCCTCCAATACCCCTCCAGCCTTGGACAGGACTAAAATATATGAATGTGGTTTGCGGGGGACTCCCCCGCAATGTTCTCCACAAACATTCTCCACCCCCTCAAAGAATCAGCTCATCCTCGCCTTTGTGAGGTGTGCCCTATACACCAACTTCAGCTGTATCACCTCCAACCTCGCGCGCACAGTTGAGACGTTCACCCTCTGGAGCACCTCACACCACAACACCACCTCCATGCAGTCTCCCAACTCTTCCTCCCACTTTGTCTTAATCCCCTCCAGTGTGCCTTCTCTTCCCGAATCGCCCCATAAATCGCTGATACCACCCACCCCCCTCTCCATTCTCCCTGTCGTCAGCAGCACCTCCAACAGTGTGGAGGCTAGCGCCACAGGAAAGCTCTGCACCTCTTTCTTAGCGAAATCTCGGACCTGCACGTACCTAAACATTTCCCCCTGCCCCAATCCATATTTCACCTCCAGCTCCTTCAGTCCCGCAAACCTTCCCACCAGAAGCAAATCCTTTAGTGCCCTGACTCCTTTCTCCTCCCATCTCCGAAAACTCCCATCCCACTTCCCTGGCTCAAATCTGTGATTTCCCCCGAATCGGCATATCCCTTGCTCCCTCCCCCAGCCTAAAGTGCTGCGCAACTGCCTCCAGATTTTCAACGTCGCTACTACTACCGGACTCCCATAGTATTTCCCCGGGGTCATTGGGAGCAGCACTGTTGACAATGCCCTCAGCCCCGCCCCTGCACAGACTCTCCTCCATTCAAACCCACTGGGAGTCTCTTCTCTCCTCTTTCCCCCTCCCCCCCCCCCCCCCCCCCCAGATCTTCACCTTCTCCGCATTCTCCCTTCTTATCCACCATCAACGTAACACTGGGCCCTGCCCCATGAACCTGACCCACCCCTATCCATTTTTAACATCTAACCCCCTCCCAGAATCCCCCCCTGCACTTCCCCTCGCAAAACACTCACCCAGTATAGATTCCTTCCCCCCCCCCCCCCCCCCCCCCCCCACACACACACACACACACACACACACACCCTCTTAGGCCCATCAAAGCCAATGTCCGCAGCCCCTCCCCAACCTCACCTCCGTTCACTCGCCGACTTATGTTAGCGAGCACAGAGGCCCCCACTCAAGGCATTCCCTCCCCTCCCATCCTGCCCTGTCCATGAAAAAACAACCAACCCCAAACATCTCAATAAAAAAAACATAAAACTGTCGCAACAAAATAATAATGATTATTATTGTCACAAGTAGTCTTACATTAACACTGCATTGAAGTTACAGTGAAAAGCCCGAGTTGCCACATTCCAGCGCCTGTTCGGGTACACGGAGAATTCAGAATGTCCAACTCGTCTAACAAGCACGTCTTTCGGGACTTAATAATGACAATCAAAAAACTTAAACTCTGTAACAGCGTGAAATAAATAAAGAACAATATAGATCAAAAAGACAAAACATTTATACACTCTCCCAACTCCCCGTTCGCAGTCCGCAACCCCTTTTCAGTTCCAGTCTTCACTTCTGTCCCAAGCCTTCTGCAATACCGAACGTCTCCACTGTGTTGAAGTAGAAATCTCTGGCGTTGTAGGTCAACTAAACTCAAAAGCTTTCTCAATGTCTGAATATCTGGCGTCATCTCTCCAAGCTGAAAACACATCAACTCCCCAGGGGCCGTCCGTCCGTCAAGCAACAGTGCATTATCCCAGACTTTTTACTCTGGTCAATTTTATCTCTCTCCAGTCTTGCAAAACATGATTCTTTTAAAAACATGACTATTGCAGTCAAAACACTCTAACCCAGGCTATTAAAAATGTTATATCTAAAATAAATCTCCGGTTGAATTGTTTATTCAAATGTTATATCTAAAATCCTGGCCATCACGTGGGGCCCTCTTAACTCTGGCTCAGGCTGGATGTTGGAGAACAAGGTTGGTGGATTCTAATTCTGAGCAACTAGGTCACTTTTTATCGAGTCCCACTCTGGAATGCCAATGCTGTTTGTCCGTTATCAGCCACTTCGATCAGTTTTGTCAGTAAAATATTTTGCACAGATTATCTTTTTTGCGAGATAGCAAAGGACAAACACATTCACGATTCAACCCAAATTTATTCACAAACGCAAAACAGTTACTCTCCCAAATTAGCCCATATATTATCTGCCCAAAATTCTAATGTTGCCCGTGCTGATGAACTTGATGGAGCTGAGGGTCTAATCCACTGGGTCTCAGTCATCTCAGGGCCCTCTTCTGCGAAGGTTGTTTCTCGTACACCACTTCTCGCCATTTCTGGTTTGCCATAGAGTCTACCTTGTCGTCTCCATGTTGAGTCTTAACTGGGGAGATTCACTGGGTGCCCCTTACCTCCTTCGCACCCTTCCAGAAGTTCCTCTGGCCCTCAGCCATTGTCACTGGGTGGGGGCTGCAGCATCCAATGGAGATGCTGATTCCAACTCTGCTGGACACCAGGAACCTCTCCATGGTCCAGCCGTAGGTAAATTGTCCGTATGTAACCTTATCACATATATAAGGTAAGGCAGGAAATCGAGGTGCCAGAAAGTCTGGCTACTTCTGGGCAATCTCCAACTATCGATCTATCTCAATAGGGCCGATTATCTCCGATCTCATGCTTGCAGGACCATGGCTTATCGACACATAAATACATAGAAGATAGGAGCAGGAGGAGGCCTTTTGTCCCTTCGAGCCTGCTCCGCCATTCATCACGATCATGGCTGATCATCCAACTCAATAGCCTAATCCTGCTGTCTCCCCATAGCCTTTGAACTCATTCTCCCTAAGTGCTATATCTAGCCACCTCTTGAATATATTCAATGATTTAGCATCAACTACTTCCTGTGGTAATGAATTCCACAGGATCACCTGTCTTTGGGTGAAGAAATGTCTCCTCATCTCTGTCCAAAATGGTTTACCCTGAATCCTTAGACTGTGACCCCTGGTTCTGGACACAACCATCATTTGTAACATCTTGCCTGCATCTACCCTGTCTAGTCCTATTAAAATTTTATAATTCTCTGAGATTCCACCCCCCCCCCCCCCCCCTCATTCTTCTGATCTCCAGCGAGAAAAATTCCCACCTTGTCAATCTCTCCTCGTATGATAGTCCCACTATCCCTGGAATCAGTCTGGTAAACCTTTACTGCACTCCCTTGAGAGCAAGAACATCCTTCCTCAGAGAAGGAGACATAAATTACACATAATATTCCAAATATGGCCTCACCAAGGCCCCGTATAACTGCAGCAACACATCCCTGCTTCTATACTCTAAACCTCTCGCAATGAAGGCCAACATACCATTAGCCTTCTTTACCGCCTGCTGCACCTGCATGCTTACCTTCAATGACTGGTGCACAAGGATATCAAGGTCCCGGTCCCGCTGCACACTCCCCTCTCCCAATTTACAACCATTCAGATAGTAATCTGCCCTCTTGTTTTTGCTTCCAAAGTGAATAACCTCACACTTATCCAAATTATACTGCATCTGCCATTGATTTGCCCACTCGCCCAACCTGTCGAGGTCATGCTGTAGGATCCCTGCATCCTCGTCGCAGTTCACCCTCCCTCCTAACTTGGTATCATCTGCAAACTTTGAGATGTTACATTTTGTTCCCCATCCAAATCATTAATATATATTGTGAACAAGTGGGGTCTCAGCACCGATCCCTGTGGCACCCCACTAGTTACTGCCTGCCAGTTTGAAAAGGACCCGTTAATTCCTGCTCTTTGTTTCCTCTCTGCCAACCAGTTTTCTATCCACCTCCATACATTTCCCCCAATCCTATGCGTTTTAATTTTGCGCAATAATTTCTTATGCGAGACTTCTGAAAGTCTGAATATACCACATTGGCTCCCCCTTGTCAACTGCATTGGTTACACCTTCAAAGAATTCCAACAGATTTGTCAAGCATGATTTTCCCTTCATAAATCCATGCTGACTGACTGACCCTGCCACTGCTTTCCAAATATTCCGCTATAAAGTCCTTGATAATGGATTCAAGAATTTCCCCATTACTGATGTTAGGTTTACTGCTCTATCATTCCCTGCTTTCTCTCTGCCTCCCTTTTTGAATATTGGAGTGACATGAGTTACCCTCCAATCTGAATCTGCAGGGACTGTTCCAGAGTCTATAGAATCCCGGAAGATGACTACCAATGCATCCACTATTTCCAGAGCCGCCTCTTTAAACACTCTGGGATGCAGATTCTCAGGCCCTGGGGATTTATTCTCCTTCAATCCCATTAATTTTCCCAGCACCATTTCTCTACCAATGTTGATCTCCCTCAGTTCTTCCCTCTCACTAAACCTTTCATTCTCCAACATTTCTGGTATCTGATTTGTGTCCTTTTTTTGTGAAGGCAGAACCAAAGTATGTATTCAATTGCTCAGCCATTTATATGTCCCTTATTATGCATTCCCCTGTTTCTGTCTGTAGGGGGCCTACCTTTCTCTTTACCAATCTCTTTCTCTTCACATATCTATAGAAACTCTTAGTGTCAGTCTTTTTGTTCACTGCTCTTTACAGTTTTCGTATTGTACTTTCCCCTTTTAAAAAAAATAAATTTAGAGTGTCCAATTCATTTTTTTCCAATTAAGGGGCAATTTAGCGTGGCCAATCCACCTACCCTGCGCAGCTTTGGGTTCTGGGGGCGAAATCCACGCAAACACGGAGAATGTGCAAACTCCACATGGACAGTGACCCGGGGCCGGGATCGACCCTGGTACCTCAGTGCCGTGAGGCAGCAGTGCTACCCACTGCGCCACCGTGCTGCCCCCTACTTTCCCCTTCTTAATCCCTTCGTCTTTCTTTGCTGAATTCTAAACTGCTCCCAATCCTATTATTCTTTGTGGCCAATCTGTATGCTTCTTCCTTGGATCGCATACTATTTCTAATTTCCTTTGTAAGCCATGGATTGGCCCTCTTACCCAGTTTGCTTTTGTGCCTGACAGGAATGAACAGTTGTTGTAGTTCCTCCATGTGTTCCTTGAATGTTTGCCATTGCCTATCTACTGTCATCCCTTTTAAGTAACTCTCCCCAATCTATCAAGGCCAACTCACGCCTCATATCTTCATAGTTCCCTTTATTAAGATTCAGCACCCTAGTCTCCGAATCAACTACTTCACGCTCCATCTTGATAAAGAAATTCTGTCATGTTATGGCCGCTCAATCCCAAGGGGCCTCGCACAGCCAGATTGGTAATGATTCCCTCCTCATTACACAGTACCCAGTCTAAGATGGCCTGCTCTCCAGTTGGTTCCTCCACATATTCGTCAATAAAACCATCCTGTATACACTCCAGGATTTCTTCCTCCTATGGCATTGTGGCTAATTTGATTTGTCCAATCTATGTGAAGATTAAAATCAACCATGATCACTGATATTCCCTTATTACATGCATCTCTAATTTCATGTTTAATGCCATTCCCAACATCACTGCAGTTTGGGGTCTATATATGACACCCACTAATGTTTTTTGCCCCATGGTATTTCTCAACTCTACCCATACAGATTCCACATTGTCAGAGTTAATATCCTTTCTCACTACTGTGTTAATTTCCTCTTTAACCAGCAGTGCCACACCACCACCTTTTCTTTTATGCCTGTCCTTCCTAAATACTGCAAACCCTGGGACATTCAGTTCCCATCCCTGGTCACCCTGCAGCCATGTCTCCGTAATCTCAATTATATCATACCCATTTATGTCTATCTGCGATATTAGTTCATCCACTTTATTGCAAATGCTCCGTGCGTTAAGGCACAGAGCCTTTAAGTTTGTCTTTTTCACATTGTTTGTCTTGCTCCCAATATTTTTCTCTATTGCCCTGTTTGAATTTTGCCCTTGGTTTCTCCACCTATCACTTTTCTACCTTTTTTTTTTGTCCTGGCTCCCTCTTTCTCTGACTCCTTGCATAGGTTCCCATCCCCCTGGCATATTGGTTTAAACTCTCCCCAACTGCTCTAGCAAATAGCCACACACATCAGTTCCAGTCCTGCCCAGGTGAAACACGTCCAGTTTGTACAGGTCACACCTCCCCCAGAACCGGCCCCAATGCCCCAGAAATCTGAACCCTCCCCCTGACACCATCTCTTCAGCCATGTATTCATCTTGTATATCCTGTCATTTCTACTCTGACTAGCACATGGCACTGGCAGTAATCCTGAGATCACAACCTTTGAGGTCTGATTTCTTAACTTCCTTCCTAGCTCCCTGTATTCTGCTTTTAGGACCTCATCCCTTTTTTTAACTGATGTCGTTTGTACCGATATGTACCACTGTTCACTCTCCCCCTTCAAAAAGGGTAAGTGGGATTACTGGGTTACGTGGATAGGGTGGAGGTGTGGGCTTAAGTAGGGTGCTCTGGACTTCCGGTTGCGGCTATGCGGAGCTAAGCCGCACGATTCGGCAGCTCCCGCTATCACGGACTTTCGGGCCCTTTAGAGGAGCCCCAACGGGAATTTTTTTGAAGACGATCCGTGGGGAAGGAAAGAGTAAGGTCCCCCTTCACCTTTTATGAACCAGACCAGAAGTGAAACGGCCAAAAAAACGGCATTGGAGCAGCGGGAGAAGGGAGGGGAAAAAAAGCAAAATGGCGGCGGCCGGGGACAAAGCGGAATGCGGGCCGGAGCTGCAGGAGTTCATCAAGCGCTGCTTCGAGGAGCTGCGGAAGGAGATGCTGGCGCCTATGTTGTCGGCGATTGAAGGACTAGGGATGACCCAGAAGGCCCATGAGGTAAAGATCCAGGAGATGCAGAAATAAGTCAGTGAGAATGAGGACGAGATCTTAGGCCTGGCGGTGAGAGTGGAGGAGCACGAGGCGCTGCACAAGAGGTGGGTGGGAAGATTCGAAGACCTGGAGAACACAGAAAGAACTTGCGGATCCTGGGTCTCCCTGAAGGAGTGGAGGGGGCCGATGCCGGGGCATATGCGAGCACGATGCTCGAGGCGATGATGGGCACGGAGGCCCCTTCGAGACCTCTGGAGCTGGATGGGGCACACGGTGCTGGCGAGGAGGCCCAAGGCTAACGAGCCGCCAAGGGCCATTGTGGTGAGGTTTCACCGCTTCACGGACAGAGAGAGGGTCTTGAAATGGGCCAAGAAGGAGCGGAGCAGCAGGTGGGACAATGCGGAGATCCGAATATACCCGGACTGGAGCACGGAGGTTGCAAAGGGGAGAGCGGGTTTCAACCGGGCCAAGGTGGTGTTGCACTGGAAAGGAGTGAGATTAGGAATGCTGCAGCCAGCGTGATTGTAGGTCACATACAAGGATCAGCACCATTATTTCAAAACGCCTGAAGAGGCGTGGACCTTTATTCAAACCAAAAAGTTGGACTCAAACTGAGGGTTTGTGAGGGTGGGGGGAGATGTTTGATGGTTGTTCTATATAGGGTGTTAATCACGCGCAGGAAATGTTACAGGGGCTGGGGGAGAGAGGGGGATTGCGATGGGGGAAAAGAGACAAGGCCGCAACAGGAGCTGCGCCAGAGGGGGCGGGGTAGGCTTAGGAAAGTGCGGTTTTTTTTTCCCACGCTAGGGAAGAAAGGCGGGAGGGGGAATGGAGGAACGCACACTGATTGGGAGATTCCCACACGGGGAGGTCAATGGGACGGCGGGGGAAGCCGGGGTCAGCAGGTGTCAGCTGACTTACGGGAGTGACATGGGGGGAGCAAAAAAGCTAGACACTGGTCTAGCGGGGCGGGGGAAGGGGGGGTGGGGAAAGGGTTGCTGCTGCACTGTCCGAAGGGGAATGGGACACACAAGAGGTGGTCGGGGCGGGGGTCTACCGGCTGGGGGACTGGAGGGTGAGGGCGGCGCGGACACGGGACTTGCCTAGAAAAGGAGATGGCTAGTCGGCGGAGTCCCGATCAAGTTACAGTTTCAGTCGGTCCGGAGCCTTGACCTGCCATTGGGAGCGCCGCAGTGATGGCGGCGATTCCGGTGTCGGTCTGGTCTTCGGTGACTCCGGGAGCGTGCCGAAATCCTCTTTATCCTCTGGCGTGGGCAGGGGGAGGACTGATTGTCCTGGGGCGGGGGTTGCGGCTGGGTGCGCCGGGGAGGGGAGGGTGGCGCTGGGCCGGAGGGGGGGGGGGGTGTGTGTGTGCGTGCGACTAGCTGGTGCCAGGTCCCTGAGGGAGCCAGTATCTTGGCAGCCGTCGGGGTACGCTACCTAGGCGTACTGTGGGTTGGCGTGGAGTAGCTGTACCCTCTCAACCAACGGGTCTGCCTTGTGGAGTCGTACGTGCTTATGGAGAAGTACAGGTCCTGGAGCTGCGAGCCAAGTCGGGAGAGACACCCCAGAGGTGGACCTCCTGGGGAAGGCAAAGAGACGTTCATGGAGTGCATCATTAGTCGCAGTGCATAGGAGCGACAGAATGGAATGCAGTGCGTCGGGGAGGACCTCCTGCCAGCGGGAGGCTGGGAGATTTCTGGACTAAGGCCAGCTGGACGGCCCTCCAGACCGTCCCATTCTCCCTCTCCACCTGCCCGTTTCCCCGGGGGTTATAGCTGGCTGTCCTGCTCAAGACGATACCTTTGTTGAGCAGGAACTGACGCAGCTCATCGCTCATGAATGAGGATCCCCTGTCGCTGTGGACGTAGGCGGGGAAGCTGAACAGAGCGAAGATGGTGTTGAGGGCTTTGATGACGGTGGCAGGCGTCAGGTCGGAGCATGGGATGGCGAAGGGGCATCTGGAATATTCATCGACCACACTGAGGAAGTACATGTTACGGTCGGTGGAGGGGAGGGGCCCTTTGAAGTCCACCCTGAGGCGTTCAATGGGGCGGGAGGCCTTCACCAGGCACGCACGGTCTGGCTGGTAGAAGTGCGGTTTGCACTCCGCGCAAACCTGGCAGTCTCTGATGATTGCCCTGACTTCCTCAACGGAGTAGGGCAGATTGAGGGCCTTGATGAAGTGGTACAAACGTGTGACTCCCAGGTGACAAAGGTTGTTGTGCAGAGTATGGAGTCGGTACCTGTGCGCTGGCACATGTACCTCTGGATAGGGCATCGGGGAGCTCATTGAGCTTACCGGGGCGATACAAAATCTCGTAGTTTGTAGGTGGAGAGCTCGATCCTCCACCTCCAAGATTTTATCGTTCCTGATCTTGCCCGGCTGTGTGTTGTTAAACATGAAGGCTACCGACCGTTGGTCAGTGAGGAGAGTGAATCTCCTGCCGGCCAGGTAGTGCCTCCAATGCCGCACAGCTTCAACGATGGCTTGGGCCTATTTTTCGACGGAGGAATGACGAATTTCGGAGGCATGAAGGGTTCGTGAAAAGAATGCCACGGGCCTGCCTGGTTGAGGGTGGCGGCTAGAGCGACGTCTGATGCGTCGCTCTCGACTTGAAATGGTAATGTCTCGTCGACTGCGTGCATCGCGGCCGTGGCGATGTCAGCCTTAATACGGTTGAAGACCTGGTGAGCCTCGGCCGTTAGGGGAAAAAGAGTGGATTGAATGAGTGGGCGGGCCTTGTCTGCATAATTTGGGACCCACTGGGCGTAGTAAGAAAAGAACCCCAGGCAACGTTTGAGGGCCTTGGGGCAGTGGTGGAGGGGGAGTTCCACGAGGTGGCGCATGCGGTCGGGATCGGGCCCCAGAACTCTGCACCACATAGCCGAGGGTGGCTAAGCGGTTCATGCTGAACACGCATTTCTTGTTATAAGTTAGGTTGAGGAGAGTGGCGGTGTGGAGAAATTTGGCAAGGTTGGCGTCATGGTCCTGCTGATGGTGGCCGCAGATGGTGACATTGTCTAGGTATGGGAAAGTGGCACGCAGCCCGTACCGGTCAACCATTTGGTCCATTTCCCGTTGGTAAACCGAGACCCCGTTGGTGACACCAAAGGGAACTCTAACAAAGTGGTAAAGATGGCCATCTGCCTCGAAGGCAGTGTATGGGCGGTCCGCCTTACGGATGGGGAGCTGGTGGTAGGCAGATTTTAGGTCGACAGTTGAGAAGACCCAGTACTGTGCAATCTGATTGACCATATCAGATATGCGTGGGAGGGGGTACGTGTCGAGCTGCGTGTACCTATTGATGGCCTGACTGCAGTCCACTACCATTCTGTGTTTCTCCCCAGTTTTCACAACTACCACTTGGGCTCTCCAGGGGCTGTTGCTGGCCTTGATGCCTTCCCGAAGCAGTCGCTGGACTTCGGACCTGATGAAAATCCTGTCCTGGGCGCTGTACCATCTGCTCCTGGTGGCGACGGGTTTGCAATCTGGGGTTAAGTTTGCAAATAGGGAAGGTAGGTCGACCTTTAGGGTCGCGAGGCCGCGCACACTAAGGGGTGGTAGGGGCCCAACGAATTTCAATGTTAGGCTCTGGGGATTGCACTGGAGGTCCAGGCTGAGTAGCAAGGCAGCGCAGAGGTTGGGGAGGACGTAGAGGTAGAAGCCGCTGAACTCCACGCCCTGGACAGTGAGAGTAGCTGTGCAGTACCCCCAGATCGCCACGGAGTGGGACCCAGAGGCCAGGGAGATTCTCTGGTTGGCGGGGTGTACCGCGAGGGAGTAGCACCTTACCGTATTGGGATGGATGAAGCTCTCGGTGCTCTCGGAGTCCAGCAGGCAGGAGATCTCATGCCCATCGATTTTCACGTTGGCAGAGGCCATTGCTAGGTTGCGTGGGCGGGACTGGCAAATTGTGACCGAGGAGAGACGCGGCTGGTCGTCGATGGTGGCAGACGATGGGGTGCCCGGGGGGCATGGGTCCTGGTACGATGGCGGCACCCACGGGCCGCACGTGTCGTGGGGGAAACAAGGTGGCAGCGCCTGATGATCCTGGGGAGGATGAGATGGCGGCACCCATGGGCCGCACGTGGTGGGGGTCGAACAAGATGGCGGCGCCCATGGGCCACATGTGGTCCAGGGAGGGGAAGATGGTGGCGGCCACTGGCCGTACGTGGGTGTGGGGGGGGGGGGGGGGGTCGGGGGGGTCGGAACAATAGTGGCGACTGCACGGGCCTGGCACACTGCAGCGAAATGTCCCTTCTTGCCGCAGGCCTTGCAAAGGGTGCTTTGGGCCGGGCAGCGTTGTTGGGGGTGTTTTGGCTGCCCACAGAAGTAACATTTGAGGCCCCCGGGGTTGGTTGGCTGAGTGGGGTCCCCAATGGGGCGGCCATCTGGGGAGTCCACGCGGCCGGGGTTGTAGGCCTGGATGTTGCGCGAAGCGGCCGTCAGCGAGAGCGCTAGCTTTTTGGTTGCTGCGAGGTCGAGCGTGACCCCTTCTAAGAGGCGGCTGGCAGATGTAATCCGACCCTATCCCCGTAACAAAAGCGTCTCTCCTGAGCAAGTTCGAGTGTACCATGGCCGTAACGGCCTGACAGTCAGTCTCTGACTAGGGGAATTAGAGCACGCCAGAAATCTTCCACTGACTCACCAGGAAGTTGACTATGAGTGGAGAGGATGTGTCTGGCGCAGAGCGTGTTAGTCCGCTGAGCGTAGTTTTCCTTCAGTAGCGCCATGGCGTCTTCGTAGGTCGGCGCGTCCTGGATAAGTGGAAAGACGTTGGAGCTCAGCCACGTGTAGAGGATCTGAATCTTCTGAGCTTCCGGAATTGGGTCTGGTGCAGACCTGATGTAAGCTTCGAAACAGGCTAGCCAATGTTCAAATTCCGTTTTGGCATTGCCTGATTGCGGATCAAGCTGAAGGCGATCCGGCTTGATGCAGACGTCCATCTTCTGAAAACTTTAGTGTAATAAATTGATGCACGGTCAATTACACAAAGACGAGAGTTGGATGCAATCGAGGCTTTATTACACTAAGATGTGTGGCCTCCTACAGCAGCTGGCGAAATGGCTGCTGTACGAGGAGCACACATACTTGTACTCCGTCTACTGGGTGGAGCCAGCAGGCAGGGAACTACCCCCGTACCTGTAGTACAGGGCCTTACCACAAAGCACCTAATATATACATCAGTGGTGACTACCACAGTTCCCTCATCCAAATCACTGATATATAGTGTGAACAGTTGGATTGGGTCCTAGCACAGATCCCAGCGGTACCCTACTGGTCACTGCCTGCCAATCAGAAAAAGACCCATTTATTCCAACTTTTTGCTTCCTGTCTGCTAACCAGCTTTCTGTCCATCTCCAGACACTCCCTGTAACCCCATGCATTTTAGCTTTGCATATTAATCTGCTGATTGAGTTGCAGGTCATAATTTTACCTGATTTTGACATTACCCTTCCATTTTTTGAATTTCCATTCTGAAGTCATAATCTTTGTACCTTGGTAATCTCTCTTCATTCTGTGGAGAGATATTCTGGATCTGTAGTGCATTGAAAATGAATTTTTAAAAAACTGTTGCATATGTTATTTTTTCTTCAAGTGATAGAAATGAATTATTGTAACACTAGTATTGAATGATCTTGGGCTCGATTCACCCAATCGATGACTTAAGTGCTCGTGCCAGCCGGAGAACCAGTGATTCCCATTGGTGCTAGGAACGACCCTGACATGTCTTGCAATTGCACTTGGAATTTCTTTCGCCCATAATTGGGTTTTCAGTGGCACACCAGGCTTTTTACTGGACCTGAGGTGCAGGACCTAATCTCCCTTACAGGTTGCGCTCCTCTGAGATCAGAGCGGCGTTTTTAAAGGGTGCTCCGATATCAGAATGATGCTGTAGGGGCCACACCTCCCCATCCCCGACAGAGTTTCTCTTCCCTCCCCCCCCCCCCATGGAGGAGCTCAGGTGAGCGGTATTTCCTGGGATGGGTGTCGCTTTGCTGCTCTTCCCATCTACAGGCTTTTAAACCCTTGAAGTTCCATGATCCTGAGATGAAGGTAAAAGGAAGTCCTTTATTGTGTCAGAAACCTTTGAAGTGGTTTTCTCAAGTCAATTTCATTGCCCTTTAAAGTTTTGAAGCTTGTATGTCTCTTAAGGTTAAAAGCTTTGAAATGCATTGTTTACATTCAATTTCATGCACCATTGCCGCTGAAACCTTTGATTGACAGGTCGAGACAGATTCAAAGGGGGGGGGAGAATTAAGATTGTTTATTTTTTAGAGCCATTGAATTCCTCCAGCGCAGGAGAAGGCCTTTCGACCAATTGAGTCTGCACCGACCCTACCTAGCCCACTCCACCATAACCCCACCTTAACCTACACATCCTTGGACAATAAGGGGTAATTCGCATGGCGAATCCACCTAACCTGCACATCTTTGGACGATGGGAGGAAACCGGAGCACCCGGAGGAACCCATTGCAGCCTGCAGAGATCCATTAACTCCAGGGAACAGGTAGTTTTTTTTAACTGCAATGAGGCTGCCTCTTTGTTTTGAAATGTTTCTGAGAAAGAGCAGGTGCTACCTGTTGTTCATAGACTTCTTTTCCAGTGAACAATGTGTCCTTGGAATGAAATTTACCAACTTGTGAAATCTTTTTAACTTAATAAAAGTAGCATTTTCATTGAAAGCCAGCAAACCAGTGAGAGAGTTAGAGAATTAACTTAGATTTAAATAGTACATCGCTTAATCTTAGGATGTCCAAACGCACTTTACAGCCAATGAAGAAAGAGTTAGAAATGTGGTCACTGTTGTAATGTAAGAAATGTGGCAGCTAAAATTCACAATAAGGTCCCACAAATGACAATGAAACCAGTGACTAGGTCATCTGCTCTAAGCAATAGTTGAAGGATAAATAGAGGAAGAATGCTACAAAAACCTCTGCCCTTATTTAAATTGCACTGTGATTTTTTAACAATAGCTTTGGAGGACCTGGATTTAATATCTCATTCAAAGGATGGCACCTTCAACAATACAGTACTGCTCGGTACCCCACTGAGGTGTCAGACTAGATTATGTGCTCAATTCTCTAGGGCTTGAATTAATCACTGCCTCACTTAGGTGAGAGTGCCTTTACTGAGTCCAGAGGCTCAACAAGTCAGTAATTCAGTGGAACAGGAACACTTGCGCATTAATAGTGCTTCCTATCTTGCCTGAGGTACGGCTGATGCACTTAGTGGCTTTACTCAAAGTTTGCAGAGTGAGTATTTAGAATGAGTTCAATGACTAAGTAAGAACAGTAAAAATAGAATGCCAATGGCTTTGAATATTTGGCCTAAAATGTCTCAATTTGCGTATCTTAAGTTAATATTTTGTATATTAGTGGATTTCAGTGCTTGTGAAGGATGGGTTTTGCTAAGAATCTTTAGGGTTTAGCCATCAAAACGAAGATAACTGGGAGATTAGCTCCAAGGAGAGGAAGGAATGCAAGCCGTAGTAACTGATGAGTGTGTTATGGGAAGGGGTACACAGTAACAAAAGGATGTGTTTTGGGAAGGGATACACAATGTGTTAGCCAAGGTTTAGTTTAGCCTGAGGCACAGCATTCTATTGCCAAGAATAAAGAAGGTGACAGGTTTTTTGTGAGCTGGTTTCTAAACTGAGTGATGCCCCTTCATTAATTATCAGGTATATAAAAGTCTCTTTTTATTAGTACAAATGATCTTTTGTTATGCATTTGCTGATGCTTCATTATGTTATTGAATTGTTGGTGCGCTTATTGATCTGGGGTGTGCTTATTGATTCATTAACCCACAACTGTCTGTTACGGCAATAATTTATTCACTTGCAAATGGCTGCTGCTCTGAATTTATTCCATGGTAGCTAGTGCTTTATTAATATCTGCATAGCTGTTGCAATAGCCAAAAACATTTTATCAATGTGACGAGTAGCCTCTGCTTTGAGTTTAAATTTTCTCATTGCAGTTGTAGCATCAAACAAAACCAATAAACGCTTGTTTTTTTCAGCTAAATTCTGTTTATTTTGTTAACTACTAATTACTAATCCCTATATTGCTTTAGTCCAGGTACAGTAAAAGATAGATTGGAGAAGCTGGGGTGGTTCAACTTCCGAGAAGAGAAACTTGAAAGGAGATCTGATTTAATTATGAGGGGTCTAGACAAGAATAAATAGAGAAACTGCTCCCAATGAAATTGTCATACCAGACGACAGTGTCATAGAGTTTTTACAGCACAGAGTGGCCCTTTGGCCCACTGTGTCTGTGGTAACCATTAACGACCTATCAACTAATCGCACTTTCCAGCACTTGGCCTATAGCCTTGTATGCCATGGCATTTCAAATGCTCGTCTAAATACTTAAATGTTTTGAGGGTTCCCACTTCTACTAACTACCCTTCAGCAGTGTTCCAGATTCCAACCTACCTCTGGATGAAAATGTTTTTCCTCACAACCCCTCTAAAACTTCCGTTCCTACCGTAAATATATCTACCCTGATTATTGACCCCTCTGCTGAGGGAAAAAGTTCCCCCATACCCACCCTATCTATGTCCCTCACATATTGAAAGTGCTTGGCAAAAGAACAAAAGGTAACATAATGAAAATCCTTTTTACACAGTGAGTATTTACAACCTGGAATGCACTGCCTGAGAGGGTGGTAGAAGCAGATTAAATTATGGCTTTCAAAAAGATAAGCACCTGACCAGGGAGGGGGCAGGTGGTGAAGATTGCAGGTCCATGGGAGAAAGGGATTGGGATGAGCTAAATTGCTCCTGCAGAGAGGCGACACGGATTTAGAAACCTGTGACTTCCCTCTGTGCTGTAACCATTCTATGATTCTACGCGTGACAGTAGCAGCTTGTGTTATTCATCACATTCATTGGGAATATTAAGAAAGAGCTTTTCAAGACATGCGCTGTGTCTTGCTAGAATGAGTAGTGTTATATTGTAAACTACAGGATAACACCTTGTTTGCCTTGCTGTGGTATCACACTCTTCTGTTTTAATCTTCAGGCAAATCATAGCTCTAAGTCTGCCAATTTACTGTAACTATAAAGACTCAACAAATTTACACCAGAAATTAATATCCTTAGGTTTTTTGGAATTTCTTGTCGGCTGATGGCATAAGGGCATAAATAATGTGTAAAAAATTTAAATTAATAAAATAGCTGGCATTTATCTTGAATCATAGGTTTATGGCACAGAAACAGGCCACTTTAGCCCATTATGTCTATGGCAATTAAAAAAAAGAGCCACCCAGCCTAATTCCACTTTCCTGCTTTTGATCCATAGCTCTGCAGGTTACAGCACTTGAGGTGCATATCCATGCATTTTAAATAAATTGAGGGTTTCTATCTCTGCTCCCTGTCGGGCAGTGAGTTCCTGTCCCTCCCACCCTCTGGGTGAAAACATTTCCTCACTTCCCCTCTAATCTCTCTACAAATCACTTTAAAATCTATACCCACTGGTCACTGATCTGTCCACTAATAGGCCTTTCCCATCTACTCTATCCAGGCCCGTCATAATCCTGTATATCTCAATCAAATTTTCTCTCCACCTTCTCTGTTTTGAGGAGAACAACCCCAGCCTATCCAATCTTTCCTCGTTGCTGCAATTTTTCAGTCCTGGCAACATCCTCATAAATCTTCCCTGCATCCTCTCTCATGCAAATACATTCTTAGTCCTTACGACGGATTTAATGTTAAATGAGTCCAAGTATAGGAGGGATGACTTAAGAACTTGAACAGAACAGGGTTTAATGCAGACCTCTATAAACAAAGGATGTAGATGGTGGAATGTTTACAAAAGGAATTCTCTATCTTTGGTCTTGTCTTCAGTTGTTTGGGTCCAGTGGTGAGACAGAGGGGATCATAGTCACGAAAAATGTAATTTGTCACTTTATTTAAGGCCCTTTCAATCCTGTGCTCAATCGAAACTTAATTGGAAAGGGCCAAATATGCTGCTGGAAAAAAATTATATGGCTTTGGGAGGTCTGAAAATGGCAGCCTGCAAACTTTTTTAAAAAAAAAAATATTTATTCAAGTTTTTCAACAAATTTTCAACAACCCCCCCTCCCGCCCCTGGGCTGCTGCTGCTGCTGACCTCCTCCTAACGCTCCGCGTGATAGTCTAGGAACGGTTGCCACCGCATGAGGAACCCCTGCACAGACCCTCGCAAGGCAAACTTTATCCTCTCCAGCTTGATGAACCCTGCCATGTCATTGATC